>NW_026535795.1:11827500-12197500 GCF_028551555.1 Melozone crissalis | reverse complement strand
CTCAGCCCTCCTGCAGTGCCAGCTGTGGCTCTGCTGCAGCAGGGATCCTGCACAAGGGGGGAGTTTTCCTCTGCAGCTCCAGGGCTACTGCAGATAGGCCTGGGCTCCCTCTGGCAATGCAGAACCTGGAGCTGTAATTGGACAATTAACCCCAATATGAAAATGGACCAAAACTGATAAAAGTGTGAAAACTTGTGACCAGTGTCCATCTTGGCCAGGGTCTTGTACTGCCCAAGGTGTATCCTTATAGTCCTTTTAATAAATCCCTACTTTATTCTTTAGCTGTGTTCCAGGTTACCTCTCACAAGCAGCACGTCTCTAACTGGAGAATTTATTCAGCCAGGACATATTTAACTCCCACTAAGCCCCAGCAGCAATGGATCTCCAGTTATTCTGCTATGGAAATAATAAATAATGGCCAAAAAAAGCCTGGCAATGGGCAAGAGACAGACACAAGCACAAGTAACCTGTTCCATTCCTGATGAGGATGTGGATCCTCTGCAGCACATTTCAAAAGAACCCCAAGCCCATTATGAGGAACAATCAGCAGCAGATTTTAATAGATGCATTCTGCACTCAGCTGTCACCATCTGTGTTTCCCCATTAGAAATGCAGAATGAAGGAGCTGCACAATTACAGCTGGAAGGCTCTGGGAGGCCCAGCACAGCTCTGAGTGCAGCCACCCCTGCTCTCCTCCTGCTGGGGAAATCCTGTCCCTCCAGCACAGCTCCTTGCACCTGGGGCCAGTGCTTGGGGGTCCCCATGGGCCAGGAGGGGTCCCAAATATGGAGCATCCTCCAGGTCAGAGGTGTGCAGGCTGAGGTGTCCAGTTTGTCACCCAGAAATGGTGCATGATGCCATGAGACACTTCCAAAGGCATGCTGGGGGTCCTGCCTCAGTGCCCCTGACCTCACAGGGATCCTGTGCAGGATCCCACAGGCTGGTGAAGCCACAGAGCAGGAATTGAGGTGCCAGAGGATGCTGTGCCTTTCCCTCCAGCCTTTCCCTGCCTCCAGGAGGGTCTGGAGGGCATCCAGCTCCATCCATGGGCATCCAGAGCTGCACAGAGCTGCCAGGGCAGGAGGGGACGTGTGGGGCTGCTTGGGCAGGGGAGAGAGGAATGACAGAACCAGGGAATGTCCTGTGCTGGAAAGGACTCACAAGGCTCCAGTCCAGCTCTGTACTCTGCACAAAACAGCACAAAAAAGCCCAAAACACCTCAAAAAAGCCCCAAACCAGACCCAAATCATGCCCAGAGGGAGAAGAGCAGAAGCTGCTGTGACTTGGAGGTGCCCTGGCACAAAGTTGTTCCTCCCCATGGGATTGTGCAGAGGAGCTCAGCAAGGAGAGGGCCCGAGCTGGAGGAACCTGGCAGGATGTGGGGATCCACGAGCTGGCAGGATAATTACTTTTTTAATCAAGTCTTTTCAAAACATCTAATTTTATTACTTTATTCTTCCATTTCAATAGCAGAACGATTAAGATGGAATCTTAAAGGAATTCTTCACAACAGTAATAATGTCTCTTATCGCAAGAGGCAGTCTCTGTCTGCTCCATCCTGCAAATTCACAGCATTTGAATATTAAATATATTCAATATATCAAAAAAATCCATTTCAGTCCAGAAAAATAATAAAGAAGAGGGGAAAAAAATCTGCACGCAACAGAAATTTTCCCTTCTTTCTGCTGAAAAAAAAATTAAAATTAAATAGCTCTCAATGATTTTCCCCTCCAAACTGCCCTCTCCAGGAGGGAGGCAGGAGAGACCTCCTGCTGCAGCAGGGCAGGCACTCCCTCAGCTGGAGAATGAATCTTTGCAGAGCTCTGATCCTGCAGAACCCACCCAGGATGTGCTGCTTCTTTGGAGGAGGAGTGGGCTGGGATGGTAGCTCCCAGTGGGGTGGCTTGGGAGAGCACCCCCATCACATCCTGAGGGTGATGCAGGGAGGGGACCCCAGCCCTGGCCCTCAGCAGTTTTGGGATGCAGGGAAGAAGATGCCAACCCTGATTCCCAGCAGTTTTGGGATGAAAGAATGGGATGCCAGCTCCATTCCCAGTAGAGTTTTGGGATGTAGGAAGGAGGATGCCTGCCCTGGCTCCCATCATAGTTTTGGAATGCAGGGAGGGGGATGCCAGCCCAGGTTACTAGAAGTTTTGGAATGAAGGAATGAGGATCCCAGCTCTGGCTCCCAGCAGTTTTGGGATGCAGGAATGAGGATGTCAGTTCCATCCCCAGCAGTTTTGGGATGTGGGGAGGGGATGCCAGCCTTAATCCTCAGCAGTTTTGGGATGAAGGAATGAGGATGCCAGCTCTGTCCCCAGCAGTTTTGAGATACAGGGAAGAAGATGCCAGCCCTGGTTCCCAGCAGTTTTGGGATAAATGAATGAGGATGCCCTGGTTCCCAGCACAGTTTCGGGATGCAGGGAGGGGATGCCAGCCCTGATTCCCATCACAGTTTTGGGATACAGGAAGGAGGATGTCAGCCCAGGTTACCAGAAGTATTGAGATGCAGGGAGGGGATGCCAGCTCTGTCCCCAGCAGTTTTGGGATGCAGGAGGGGGATGCCAGCCCTGGTTCCCAGCAGTTTTGGGATAAAGGAATGAGGATGCCCTGGTTCCCAGCACAGTTTTGGGATGCAGGGAGGGGGAAGCCAGTCCTGATCCTCAGCAGTTTTGGGATGCAGGAGGGGGATGCCAGCCCTAATCCCCAGCAGTTTTGGGATGAAGGAATGAGGATCCCAGCCCTGGCACCCAGCAGTTTTGGGATGCAGGGAAGGGGATGGCAGCCCTGGCTCCCATCACAGTTTTGGGATGGAGAGAGGGGGATGCCAGCCCTGGTCCCCAGCATTGCTTTGGGACCCCAGCTGAGCTGCTGTTGCCATGTCAGTGCTTGATTTGATCACAAGAAGAGACAGTGTCGTCTAAATGTGGGGGTCATCAGCATGGTCCTGAGTAATGCAGGCTGTGTTTGCATAATTTTATTTTTTTTTCCAGAAGAGCACACAGTGAAAGAAAAGCTTTGGTACAAATGGACAGGGGAGGGGAGTGACAGTGGCAGGAATGTGTTTGCAGTGTGATTTTGGGTTGTTTGTGACAGGTCAGACCTAAACTTACCTTTCAGAACTTGGGTTGGAAAAGGAAAAACCCAAAAGCTTTGTTTTGAGAAAGTGTCCACGGAAATAAGATAAAATGTTGGAAATAAACACAGATGACCCTGAGCTACTGTCTCATTCCAAAAGCATGCATGTAATTTCCTAACTTGTTTTGCTTTGCTTTGCTTTCTAAAGGAAAGAGGTAAAAACAAATTCTACTGTGTCAAACATCCTTTGGATGATTTCCCTTCCTGCCCTGATTCTGTCGGGATGTGCAGCAGGAGCTGCTGTGTGACAGCCCCAGGTTTCCCTGGGACAAAGCCCACATCTCCATCACCTGGCACCTGCAGGGAAAGGAGATGGGAAACAGGGCCAGAGTGATCAGGAAAAAAAAAAAAAAAAAAAAATTGTCCATGTAATAATTAAAGTTTTGTTATAATGGCCATAAATAGATAAGTATCGTTCCTTACAGTGATTTTCTCAACTTTTTCTCCCTGTCCATCCCAGTGACTCCTGCTGTGTCACTTCTTCCTTGCTGGGGAAGATGGAACAGGAAAGCCTTATCAATATGATTGCCTGGAAAAAGATTTTGAGAATATGGAAACTATAAGTGAGATTGAAATGAAAGCAAGCTTTGAGATACCACAGTCACTGAACAACTGGAAAACAATGGCATGGCCGGCTGAAGTTGATCCCCTTTTGATGGAACAACACCCTCTGCTTGCAGACAGGCCCAAGGGTCAGAGCAGACCCTGCAGCTTGGCAGAAGGGGCCCAAAGAGGAGTTTTTAGGGTTTCAAATATAACACAGTATGGTAATGTAATGATTCTTATAGACTGTGTGGAAATGCTGTAGGATTTGTATATTGTACTAGATTGGTTAGTGAGAATTAGAATATTCAACACAGAAGAAAATTTATTGTATTGTAATGGGAACTTCACTCTCTTACCCTTTTACTCTCTTATGCTTTTACACTCTCACCCTTTTATGCTCTCCCCCTCTCATCCTCTCTCCCCCTCTCCTCTCTCACCCTGCTCTGGGCTGTGTCTGGCAGCTCCCAGCAGGGCCCTGCCCCCAGGCCCTTTGCAATAAACCCCAAGTTCCAGCCCTGGCTGCAGAGATCTCTCGTGTCCGTCTGTCCTGACCATCCTACCCCCCTTGCACCAACAGTTCCTCTTTGGGAAGTGCTTCAGAGGTGTCTGGGTCTCTCCTGTGCTCTCCCTCCAGCACAGCAAGCCCCAGGGAAGCTGGGCACTGCTCTGCCAGCATCCATCCTGCAGGCCAGGCCTGGTTTTGGCACCCAGCACTGGCCTGCAGGAGCCAGGTCTGGCATCAGCATCCTCTCAGGACACCAAGGAGCAGCTCAGGGGAGCCAAGTCCAGGGTCTGATGGACAGTTCCATCCCAAGCCTCAGTGAAATGTGATGGGAAACAGCATCTGAGTGATCAGCAATGGTTGGGACACTTGTCCCTGTGATTTCCCACTCTGGGTCACTCCTGGCCTGGGGAATGTCCCTGCATGGTCCCTGCCAGCACCCAGCAGGGCACTGCTCACACAGGTCTGCAAATAACCCCAGCCAGGGCCCTTCCCAAAGCACAGGAATATCCTGATTAACCTGGACTGATCATCTGGGGCTCTGGAAGGGTGAAGGCTAACACAGGTGTGGGACTGCAGGAGCAATCCTCAAGAAAACCAAATTTATTCCTGTGATGTCCCACAGACCTGTTAAACTCGAGGAATTTGCATGGCTTTTCTGTGCCTCAGTTTGCCCATGAGCAGAATGGCATTTTCAATTCACCTTGAGGTGAATTTCCCTGCAAAAGCAGCTGTGGGGGGCCTGGGGGTTCACATCTGTTTGCCAGAGCTCTTCCGCACACACATCAGGAACTTTTGGGTCAGGATGCTCTGATAAGAACCACTCCCCTCCCAGCAGATAGCACAGCAAGCTGCCTACAACAGCATTTTTGAGGGGAGCGTAGAACAGCATTTTGCTTTTTAGGGGAGCCCTGAGTTTGGATCAGTTACCCCATGGCAATTCTCTAATGGTTTCCCCTCTTCATCAATCCTCCCTCAGATGAGCAATTTTAAATTGATATCTGTCTCTAACAGACTTTCCTCAGTCTCCATGAGATGACTAAGCTGCTGGCTAGAGATGAAAATCTGCCTGAACCTGCCCAGTTCATCATTAGTTGATGTGATCCCACTTAATATAAATTCTAATTAAACCAAAAACTGAAATCATACATTTTTTTGAATACTCCTGTGCTGGTGGCATGCTCTGCTCTGCTCTGCCCCTTCCAGACCTGTTATTACTCAGACTCTTGCCTTGTCTCTGCTGATGGATCAGACAACAACAAATAAATAGTGTTTTCATTAAAGTCTTTGCCAATCCACCAGCAGATTAAATTATTTGTCCCTCAAGGTGCACATGAATGAGAGGGAAAAGACAGAAAAGGGAAGAGAGCAGTGTGCTTCTGTCTCACCAAGCTGGAGCTGGATTCATGCTCTCTTTTCCTGGCTGGGATGCCTAGAAAAGGGATTTAAAGGAATGGGGGCCCTGCAGTGGTGAGGGGCAGCCAGGTGGGTGTTTGGGGCTGGCAGCTCCTGAGGGTTTGTTGCCTGGAGCCAAATCTTTGTATTTTTAAAATTGCAGACTTGGGGCAGTAGAATGAACAGAAATACAAAAAATTCAAACCTCCAGGAGGAAAATCAGGTTTTGTCATTCCACTGGGTGGGTGTCCCCAACCTCCAGGAGATGCTGCAGAGTTTGCACTGGGGGCCACGTCCATCCAGCACATCCAAGTATCTGCCAGCATCAGGAATTGCCTGGGACACTGGGAATGCAGCACACCCAAGTATCTGCCAGCATCAGGAATTGCCTGGGACAGGCTGCCCAGGGAAGTGTGGAGCCACTGTCCCTGCAAGTGCTCAGAAATCAGGTGGATATGGGGCTTATTGACATGGGTGAGTGGTGAGCTTGGCAGTGCTTGGTCAGTGGCTGGATTTGATGGTGTTGGAGGTCTTTTCCAAGCTGAATGACCCTGGGGATCCAAATTCCCTGCTGTTGGTGGAATTGTTTGTACCACACAAGTGAAAGGCAGCACTGGAGCCTGCAGTTTGTGCCAACAGTTGGGCACCTCTGCAGTGGTGGTGGGATGGCTCCAAAGGGGGTCAGGATGTGCCTGCTGCCCATCCCAGACCCTGACTGCCCTCCCAGGCACCCCCTAGCCCTATCCCAGTGCCCAGCTCCCATTTGGTGTGCACCAGGTGTCCCAGGAGCAGTGAGAGGCAGTGCCTTGGTGGCCCAAGGGTGTCACACAGAGCGTGGCTGACAGGTCCCAGGTACAGAAATGACAGAGTGGTGGCCCCAGCTCTCCTCACAGAGAACAGCAGGCACAAGTTCCCCAGGATTTTTCCTGGAGAAGCACAGAGAGAAGAGGAGAAAACAATTCTTATCCCTATTCTCTGCTCCTGTTGTTTCTGCACATGTGGAATGTGTTATGGAGATTGTTTCACTGAGAGTGAGTTTTTAATTGGATTCTGGTGATGGTTGTTTATATTAATAGGCCTTTTAGGTCCCAGCTATGTCCTGACTGTCTAGAGCCATCAAGGGTTTTTCTTTAGTATCCTTTTAGTGTCTCTTTAGTGTAGTTTTAATATAGTATTAGTGTAATGTAGAATAACTTAATAAAGCAATTGCTCAGCATTCTGAACCATGGAATCAGATGCCAATCATCCCCAGACACTGGAATTGCCCTGAATTCCACAGTGGCAGCAGTGCAGGTGCCAGGAATGGTCCCATCCTGTGTCCTCCCTGCCCCACCATGCTCATCCCCTGCCCCTTCTCCCCCATATCAGTCCCAAGCCCCTCACTCCATCCCTGCTTCATTGAGGAGCTGGGGCAGCACCTTGGCACCAATATATTTATTATTTTTAGGCCCATTTCCTCACTCCATCCCTGCTCTATGCATGCTGCACCAAGGAGCTGGGGCAGCACCTTGCCACCAATACATTTATTTTTTTTAGGCCCAGTTCCCACAGCATACAATTTCAGAAATGCAAAATGCAGATTTTCAGGCAGGTGCCAGGGAAGGAGAGGGAGAGAGACAGAGAGGGATGCTCTGATTTTATCAAAATCAGTTTTCCTGCCCAGGGGAGGATGGAAAGCAGCTACTCAGCCTCAGGAAGACGATTCTATTTAAACCGCAGGATCATGTTGTAGCTGCTTCTTATTTACCAGACTGGAAAGTTACATTAAGAAGTTATCACTTATCTTGCAGGGGAACAGATTAAGAGTGAAGGACCATTCCCTGGTTTGCATAGAGCTGCACTTGCCAGGTTACTAAAAAGACAATTGATGTAGCAGTTCAGGAAGAAATATGATTTTCATTATGATATGCAGGCATCAGGGATTGTGTTCTAATGGTCCCCTGTCACCAGTGAAGAGCAAAATGGCCTGTGACCACTGTAATGGAAAAAAGCTTTCTGGGGTATTTTGCATAGCATGGAAGGAACGTTGTGTTTGGGGTTTGCTTTATTTTTTTTTGGTTTGTAACCTCCTGGTGGCAACATTAAAGGGAACAGCACCTGCTTTTTCTAAATAAAGAATTCAGAGTCCCACGGTGTTTCTCCCCACTCATGGCAGAAAATTTATATTTGAACTGAACTTTTTTTATATTTGAATTTTTTTATATTTGATTTTTTTTAATATTTGAAGTTTCTCCCCACTCCTGGCAGAATATTTATATTTTAACTGAACCTTTTTTTATATTTATTTTTTTTTATATTTGAACTTTTTTTTTTATTTGAAATTTCTCCCACTCATGGCAGAATATTTATATTTGAACTGAACTTTTATCTACGAGGTAAAACAGCAGGCTGCATTTTCAGCAGGGGTGGTCTCCTAGACTCTCCTCACACCTCTTTGGGCAGCTGAAATAGCAAGATTGCATGGAGCTCCCTCATGGTACTACTCTGTTTTAGGGTCCATTCATGCTTTTTTGGAGCCAATGGGCTTCAGGCTGTAGGAAAGCACCCAAGAGCAAAAAATGCTGGTTGGGATTTAAGCTGCAGAACCTGTCTGATTCACAGAGATTGCATCCAAGCTGTGTGAGCATCACACAGCCCCAGATCCTCACTGCCCCTTTCCTCTTCTTTTCCCACCATGGTCAGTTATTTAATGGAAGGGGAAAGTGTGAGTGAGCACCTCACCAAAAGCAGAGTTGTGTTTCACCACAAAGTGGGATCTTCCACCCCAATATTCCTCATTGGCTGGGAAGCAGAACCAGCCAGGCAAGAGGCAGGAACACGCAGATGGCTCACCCCATCCGTGTGAACCAGAGCAAGATGGGAATATTGGCTATTTCACACCAATTATCCAGGGATAATTCCCAGAGGGAGAAAAAAAAAATAATCCAAACCACATTTGTGAATTATAGAAATTCTTAATAATTGATAAATTAAAGGATTTCACTCTGAGTTTCAGCAAGGAAGATGGGGAGGATGTAGCAGTAAGCAATGTGATTTCTCTCTCCTGTTTAATTACTTGTAAAAAACCAAACCAAGATTCAAAGGTAACTCAAATTCCCCCATCACTAAACAGCACAGAGCCCTTCCCATCCTGTGAACTTGCAGACAGCTGGGCTGAGCAGCTTTCCTTTAAACCCACCTGAGTTAAAGACAAACAATTTAGGAGCATTGATCTGGAGATGCGGAGCCTCCTGTTTAAACTCGGGGAGATGGAAGGAGCATAAAGAGAGTGCACAGGATTTTCTTTGCATTGCTTAGATTAAAGGACATCAGGATGAGTGGTTTGTGTGATGATCAAAAGATTCAACACACTCTGCACCTGTCACAGGTACGAGCTCAATTCCTTGTGGATAAAAACAGAGTGGAACTGGCAGAGCATGAGAGACTTCCAGGAAGGGATGCACGGGGAGGATATTTAAAGCAGGCTGCATGAATATAGGATTAAATGTTAGTATTGGATGACAAAATGTTAATTTTGCTTAATTAGGCTGTTTCCATCATAGAGTTCCTGTTGATCAGAGCACTCCCTACCAGATAAAGAAAGTGATAGGGAATTGTCCTCATAGAAATATGAGAAAGTTTCTAAATAGGGTTTTGGGAAAAAAATAAAACCAGTAAATGGCTGAATTGATTAATGTTTGCAGCCAGGCCCCATTGCCTGACTGGGATGGAGAAAATGGGAAAGTCATCTGAATTTGCTGTTTTACTGTTCCTCCAGAGGGTCTGACCTGCCCATGGGAATGTGGAGTCTCTTCACTTTCTCTGCTCCTAAAATTGGCCTGGAAACCTGGAGATGCTGGGACATGAAGAGGGCTGACCTGCCCTCCCCAGGCGCATTTCCATGGTCAGAGACTGTTATTCCATGAGAGCTGGACTCAGCTGGAGAGATTGCATATTCCTTTAGGCCCTTTTTACAATTTTTACCAACTCAACCGGTTCCTGGCCCAGCAGAGCCCCAGCAGCTCTTTGACACTCAGGATTCCCACTGTTGGATCTCCAAGAAGCCTCCAGCAGAGGAATGATCCATGCAGGAGGATCCAGAGCAAAGGCTGCTGCTGCTGGGAGGGAAAATCAAGCTGGGTGATGCACACCAGATCCAGCCACAGGGCTTTAGCTGCCATCTGCCAGGATGTGGCACAGCTGGAGCCTGAAATCTTCACAGATTCCTTCCTCAGGGAAGAAAACCATGAGGAGCCAATCTCTCTGAAAAGAACTGGTTTGTTAAGTGATCTCCTAAAGCTGAATTTCCATTTTTCCATGCTCAGGGCAAGTTAAAAATAAATAAATTCAGTATAACCATTAGGCAATTAAACAATTCCTGGATCAAGAGGGAAATGGGCAGGGTGCCAAGGAACAGGCAGTTGGGTGATGCTGATTTGGTGATACATTGCATTTTACACCAATTCGTTCTCATTACACGTGTCCCATCAGTGTCGCTGGGCTGCCATATCCCTGGTCCCCATGTGCATCAAAAGGCACAAGCAGAGAGGAAACAAAAAAGCTGGCAAGGTGCAGGTGCAGTGCTGTGCTCTGAGTTTGGCCACTGGTTTCCTTTTCTACTCAAGGACACTAAAATCAGCTCTGAAGATTTTTTGTTTCTCTAGGAATTAACTCCTTAACTTTCAAATCCTTTATTGGACTAAAAACAAAAACAAACAAACAAACAAACAAACCCCCAAAAACCAAAATTAACAAACAAACAAACAAACAAACAAAAACCAAAACAAAACACAAAAACCCAAACAAACAAAAAAACCCCAAAAAAACAAAAACAAAAACAAACAAAAAACCAAACAAACAAACAAAAAAAACAACAGGGAGAAAGGGTTGCATGGGACAACAGGCAGGAGACAGAGGTCTCCAGCTGGCCTGAACCCCATAGATGAGGCAGTGCAGATGTGCTCCTTGTGCTTTCAGCTTCATGGACCATTCCATGACACTGTCACACTGTGCTGTGCCAGCCAGGGGAACCTGCAGCCAATGCCACACTTGGATTTTCAAACCATCCAAGCTGTCCAGAAGAGTCAATGGCTCAGGGACAGCTTTTGGAAAACCTAGCACCAGCCTTGGAGGAAGCTGTGGGTGTTAAGAACTCCAACTCTTTGACCAGAGGTCTGAGGTACCCCAAGAAACCACAGAGTTTGCCCTGAATGTCACTTGTGCCTCCAAGTATCTGCCAAGATGGGTCTAAATCCTCTCTACAAAAGCCAGTCAGCTTTTTTGTACCTCTGTTTTGTATCCCTGCTTTGTACCCATTTTGTACCCCCGCTTTGATCATTGCTGTTTCCACTGAGCCAGCCCCATCCCACCTGGCCCTGGACACTCGCAGGGATCCACAGCTTCTCTGGGCACCCTGTGCCAGGCACTCCCCACCCTCACAGGGAACAATTCTTTCTGCATATCTAATTAAATTTCCCCTCTTTCAGCTGGAATTGTTCTGATTTCAGCAAGTGCTTGACTGAAGAAACAAATTCCAAGCAGGGATTCTTCCTCTGCACAGCTCCAACTTTTGACAATCTGACCAAGTGTCCCTCCTTCCCAACACTCCATGTCAAAGGCCAGGCTGGATGGAGCTTGGAGCAACCTGGACAAGTGGAAGGGGGTGGAATGAGAAGATCTTTAAGGTCTCTTCTGCCCCAAGCCATTCTGTGATGCTGTGACACAGAAAGAGCCACCAAGAGTGACGCTGAGCTGGCAGGGACCCTCACTCACCCTGGGAAATGAAGCCATGCCAGTGCTGAGCCTGGAAAGGGTTATTCTTCATGGAGGAAAAAAGAATATTTAAGACTGAAAAACTTCTTTTGACAGGGCTGTCTTTTAATTACCCTGTGGAATGATAAAATCCCAGCACTGAAAATGTGTCTTTACAAATCTCTAGCTGGAGTAATTAGTCCCGTGCCTGGCTCTCCTGAGAGATTATTGCTGCCTTCCTTTCAGATTACTTACCCAAATAGAAGTGGAATCATTACTATGTTTGACAGTGAGATATAAAATATCAGATAAAGCTGTTAAAATACTGTTTCACACACTGTGTTTCTGCAGAGTAAGGAAGCATCTGCTCTCTCAGTCTCCGCAGCAGAGCTGAGCAGAAAATTCACAGCTGAGGGCTGAGATGAATCTCACTTTTTTTTTTTTCTTCTTTTTTTTTTTTTTTTTGTTCCTGGTCATTCCTAGAAAGATCTAAGTAATCAAGAATTGATTTGTTATTCAAATACTGAATAATATTTGCATCTGTGTCCATTTTAAGGCTTGAATGTATTGGTGGGGGTTTGGGTGAGCCCCTCCTGTGGTCTGAGGAATTCAACCAGAATATTTGTGTGATAAAGGCAAGGGGTAGCACTGAACCCCAAAAAATCCAGGTGTTGTGAAACCAGGCAGAGATTTCAGGTGAAAAGTAAAGTCTCAGTGCAGAGGTACTTACAGGGGATGCAAACACAGGTAACATTCCTCCTGTTACATCCTTAATGGATGCACTCAAAAGGAAGTTTCTCAGTAGATATGGCACAGATCTGCAGTGAAATTTGCCTCAAAGAAGTTACAGTTGCTATTTATTACTTTCTAGGGAAAGGGAAAAAAAACCCTCTTTCTTTGGGAATTAAAGTGCTTCCTACACTATGTCAGGCTGCTGAGCTCACAGTGCTCAGAAATGCATTAGTGACAATCCTCATCAGTGGCTGAGCTGCTGTGCAGATCCCACCCTGGTTATTCCCTTCTTTCCTCACCCCTAGGGCAGGTTTATGCCCATGGGAGGTGTTCCCCAGGCTGGTGTAGGTGATGTTGTGACTGCAGGGGCAGGGTGTGCACTGTCCAGCCACAGCTCCCTCAGGCAAGGAGCATCCCAGCCCTGCCTCTTCAATATTCTGCTTCCTGCCATCTCAAATAAATGGTTTTGTAAAAATAAATGTTTCGTTCTCACTGCTCCGAAGGCAGCTTTTTTGTCTCATTGACTTGTGGTGTAACTCAGCAGTACAGTGGAGACATTCCCTGGGTCACAGACATCTTTTATGAAAAATCCTTTCCTTAGGATTTTGCCTCCTGAGAAGCTGAGATGCCTCAGGAACAAAATGTAAACAATAATTATCTGCTGCTGTGGAATGCAACAGGTGCATCTATGATTGGCCCATGTTGGATGTTTGTAATTAATGGCCAGTCACAGTCAGCTGGCTCTGGCAGAGAGTCTGAGACAGAGCCTTTGTTATCATTCTTTGCTATTCTATTCTTAGCCAGCCTTCTGATGAAATCCTTTCTTCTATTCTTTTAGTATAGTTTTAATGTAATATATATCATAAAATAATAAATCAGCCTTCTGAAACATGGAGTCAGATCCCCATCTCTTCCCTCATCCTCAGACCCCTGTGAACACTGTCACACCCTGGGTCACCAGAGAGACAAGGAGAGCTCAGGCAGCTCAGCAGGATGAGGAATCACCAGCTATCCTCTGTCAAGGACCAGGCAGAGACCACCCAAGCCCCTCCCATGGGTTTGCTGCCCTAAGGATCCTGGTCCCAAGGACCTGCCCACCCCTCTGCCCTGACCCCTGTGTCCCAGCACTGCTGCAGAGCTCCAGGCAAGGTCACCCACGGGGCCATGCTGCATTATTGGTGATAATTGGTGGCAGGCACTAATTCCAGCCAGCATGAAGGCGAGAGCACAAGCTGCTTCCCTTTATTGCATTTTATTACACTTTTTTGTTTTTGCATGATTCCCTGCAGTAAGTAGCTCATAATTAACAGGGGATGAATAACATTTCTGCCACTCTGAGCATTAAGTTTTCTCACAACAAATGAAAACATAATTGCCATTACACAGCGCCCTTATCAGAGGGAACACGCTGCTGTTGGGAGGAGGGAGATTTACTGATAGGCACAACTTGCACAGCTGCTCAGGGGTGGGAACAAAACACTGGTGGCTGAGGGCTGGGGCTGCTGGGCACACTGAGCTGGCTTCCTGCAGCATCTCCTGGCAGTCCTCTCCATGGGCTCACTGCCAGGAGCAGCTCATGGGCTCTGCAGGAGAGGAATCTGAGAGTCACAGAATCATCTGGGTTGGAGGAACCTTTAAACCATATCAGCACTGCTCTGCCCAAATCTTGAGTCTTTCCATTTGTACAGTGATAGTTTACCCCCAGAGGGAACAGCCTGGAGCATCTCTGCATGGTTTGTGTTGGGACCCAGGACATTCCTCTGGCTGCCGTGGGTGATTTGAGACCCTGGCAGGGGGCTCAGAGACCTTGGCACAGAGTCACAAACACCTGTGCCTTCGATTTTAACCCATGGAAACAATTACCAACTTTGCGTGAGGAGTTACAAGCCACAAGATTTTGAATAGAATGATAGTGAATATGTCACAAAGTGAAAAAGTAGAATTTTGGGGATTTAGAATGGGGGTTCAAGAGGCAAGATGGAGGAATCTGGGCTTGTCCTGTCCTTCTCCTTCTTCTTCTTGTCCTCCATCTTCTGCTGTGATGGTGACACTTCTGGATTGGTTTAGAGTAGAGACAGACTGTCTAACATAGGTGATAGGTATTGGAAAATTATTGTAAATAAAGTACACATAGTTCATAGTATAAAAAGCCAACACCAGCCCAAGGGCAGTGACTGTGCCACAACCTGACCTGCTGGACAAATATCAGCAGGTCAGAGAAAGAATGGAATAGATCAGAGAAAATAAACAACCTTGAAAAGCAGAATTGATGAACTTCAACTTCTTTGGTCATGGGGCTGGGAAAAAAGACTTTCTAACACCTTGGGGTCATCTCAACCACAGAACCCCGAGGTTTTGTTCCTGTAAAAGTCCCAGCTTCCCAGTCACTGCCATGATGCTGGTGTAATATCAATGTTTAGGGACAATGTTTAGGGAGGATATAGTTGCCAGTTGCTTCATGAGCTGCCTCCCAGCATCTTACCTGGACTCTTTGAATGCGAATTCTCACCACAGGATAGGAGAAATAATGACTTTATTCCTGTCTCCTGGCTGTAATTCCCAAGCAAACAGGAGCACAGAGCACAGGCAAGGCAGAAAATGCTGAACTACACTGATGGGTTTGAGAAAGAGCTTCCTCACCCATGTGCTGGGTGTAATTAGCACTCATTAGAGCTCCTTATTATACAGACACTCCCAGAGGCCCTGCCAGGATTTCTGCTGGGCACTAAGCAAATCCATGGAGAGAAACTCCCTGCTCCCAAGGCTCAATATCTGAAAAGCAAATCTCCCAAGGGCAAGGAATTCAATCAGATCTGAGGGGCAGATTGATCACCTTGCCCCAGTGATGCACAGGGGAGTTTCCTGCACAGGTGGAGGGCAGGGCTTGGTGTCACAGGGGCTCCTCTGCTCCTGTTTTCCTCCATAAAGAGTCAGGGAATCTTTCAGGTTGGAAAACATCTCCAAGGTCATCGAGTCCAGGCTGTGATTGATCCACACCAGAGCACTGAGAGTTTCTTGAATACCCAACAAACTGATCACCTGGCCAGGTATTTTCCTACAGCCAGGCTAAAAGGGACTCCTTTTCCCAAGGAATATACATCCAATGCACATCCAAAACTGAGCTCTGATATCCCAACCCCCTTGGAGTGATGCTGGAGGCCCCACACTAATGGGGCACCACCACTCTCCAGCTGAGCCCCCATCACCACCCTCTGCATCCAGGGGGTCCCTCACCCTGGGCATCTGGACATCCAGAAAAATAACTATTTAACCATTTGGAAGCTTTGTCAGAATCCCTGTTGCCATCTCCCAAACAATCTGAGCCAGATGCAGGCTCATCTATTCACAGGTTTTAGAAAAACTGGATTAGAAACAAACAGAAAGTCACAGAAATAAACCAGTTTCTCACCATGTTACTCCAGGGTGGCTGTACCTTCCCAGGGATGTCCTGTGTCACAGACATCTTTTATGAAAATTCTTTCCTTAGGATTTTACCTCCTGAGAAGCTGGGAGGCCTCAGGAACAAAATATAAACAATGATTATCTGCTGCTGTGGAATGCAACAGGTGCATCTGTGATTGGTCTCATGTGCTTGTTTCTAATTAATGGCCAATCACAGCCCAGCTGGCTGGGACAGAGAGTCCGAGCCACAAGCCTTTGTTATCATTCCTTCTTATTCTATTCTTAGCCAGCCTTCTGATGAAATCCTTTCTTCTATTCTTTTAGTATAGTTTTAATGTAATATATATCATAAAATAATAAATCAGCCTTCTGAAACATGGAGTCAGATCCTCGTCTCTTCCCTCATCCTCGGACTCCTGTGAACACGGTCACAGCCCTGTGTAAAAAAAAAGCACACAAATAAAACCAGTCAGCAATAATCATCAATAATTATCCAAAAGAAGGACCCTCAACAAGCCCTGGAGTTACAACCACTCTGTCTTTGGACAGCTCCTGCCAGACCCTCCCAAAGCTCATTTCATTTTTATTTGTCAACCACAAGCGATGAGCTGCAATCCAAATACAACACGAGTGAAAACCACTCCTCCCAAAGGGATTTACAGCCCTTAAAAGATCTCAAACAGCCCTTCCAAAACGTTCCCAGGGCTTGGAGCTGGATGGTTTGCTCCTCACACCAACTTTGAGGATTTACACGCTGTTTTCACAGTGGCCACAGGCCATGGAGCAGCAAAGGGAGAGGTGGATCTTTGGTGACATCTGTCAGATGATGGAGGGGCACACTCTGTCCCCTGCAATTTGCATGTGTGTGTCATCAAAGGCTGTCACCACACAGCAGTGATGTAACAGGCTCAGGATTTGCCACAATAAAGTACTTTTCCTAATTAAAAAATAGCCCTCTGTGTTTTTTGTATAGTACAAGAATACCTAAAAAGGCAGAAGTGAACAAGAAGACATCCAAAATCTTTTGAAAATGAAGAATTCTCTTGATAAATACATCTCTTAATGAAATACAAGCAATTAAACTAAAAGCCCTATCGAATACTGCTTGTCACTCCACACATCAACATTTAATTGAATTTTTTCCCATCCCCTGGTCCTTTCTCCCTGATAAACAAATTCATTCACAACAGATCAGGTTTCACTAACCCAGAAACCAGATGATAGTCAATCAACTAATTGACACAACAAAGACATTTATATGAAAAAAAAAATTGTCTAATTAAAGCTGAACTGAAATTTCACGATACACAGACATAGTAATGAACAATCTTCTTGTACTAATTATTTGGAGTTTAACCCTTTCCCTTCTGGTCACTGAAATCATTAGAAGGATGAGGGAGGCAGAGGCAGTGCTGAAGCTGCTATGTTCATCCAAGAGTTTGCAGAGTTCCTGATGGAGTAGGGGGCACCAGGATGACCCAAAATCTCCTTGGCTGCTCTCGGTTAAATCAGTTAAGTGCCATTGTCACCTCCTTTTCTTCTACCCTGCCTGCCCCCTGGACCTCAGACCTGTGACAGAGAGTGTCCGAAGATGGATGATGGATGGATGGGTGGATGGATGGATGGATGGATGGATGGATGGATGGATGGATGGATCCATGGATGGATCCATGGATGGATGGATCCATGGATGGATGGATAGTCAGACTCTTCTCTCACTGCAAGGCATCAGAAACCCTTGGGAAATTCATTCTGGCCCAGCACCACAAAAATTACTCCCGCAGAGAGACCCCCAATCCCAGCCCTGCCTTCAATTAGAGCTCTGCTGAACATTTTGGCAGGACAACAGAGCCCAGCCCCTCACTCAAAATTTACCAAATAATTGAAAACACTTGGAATCTTATCTCATGCTTAAGAGCCTTCCTGAATAAAGTTGGGCTTGAGTGTATGATTAAAGTTCAGTGGGGGACTGACTGTCTTATTGAATCAGTGCTTTGGTCTGCCTGGGCCAACTCAGGAGAGAAACTGAAAACCTCTCAGTGTCTAAAAAAATTCAGAAAAATTCAGAAGCTGAACACATAAAGGGAAGCACAGATACTTCATCCCTAAAGCACATCAAATCTTAAACATATTTGTAAAAACATGGAATCATAGATTGTCCTGAGTTGGAATGGCTCGTTGAGTCCAGCTCCTGGTCCTGCACAGACACCCCAACAGCCCCACCCTGGGCACCCCTGGCAGCCCCTGGAGCTCTGGCAGCCTCGGGGCCGTGCCCATTCCCTGGGGGGCCTGGGCAGTGCCAGCACCCCTGGGGAAGAGCCTTTCCCTGGTATCCAGCCTGAGCCTCCCTGGCACAGCTCCAGCCATGCCCTGGCTCCTGTCCCTGTCACAGAGCAAAGATCAGAACTGACCCTCAGGAGGAGCTGCAGCCCATGGTGGGATCTGACCTCAGTGTCCTCTTCTCCAGCTGAATGAAACAAGTGGAGAGGTCAGGGAGGGACCCTTGGAGCTGCTGCAGTGACTGGGTTGGGGCAGTGGCCCATGTCCCTCAGCAGGAGAGCTTCACCCACACATCCTCAGTGGCTGGATCCTGGGTGCTCCCACAATGTGTGGAACCAGTCCTGATCAAAGCGGGGTAGGAAAACATGCCACAAATAATGAGCAGCCATTTGTCAAAAAGCCAAACAGAAGGAAGAGAGAACAGCTCAGCAGAGGAATCAGAGAGAAGTTTTAAAGCTGTCTAATTGTTCGTGCAAGCTGAACCCATGAGGGTGTCAAGTGCCTTTTCCCTTCCAGCTCCTCCCGCACGCAGCTCCGGCCCTTGCTGCTGCTCTTGGCTTTCCCATCAAGAAGTAGCTATTATTTTCACAATCATTTTCTAGTGCACTTTACACCACTAACAGAGCAAGCTGTTGTGAATGGTCATTTTGCTTCCAGGCAAGTTTGGACACAAACAGCACTGAGCTCTTTTCACCAGCTGAAAACACCCTGGGCTGCTCTCCCTGGTTTGGAGCCTGCCAAGTGCCCAGGGCAACCCTGAGCCACGCTGCTCCCTGGGCACTGCCACTGCTCTGAGAGCTCATTTATACTAAACAAAAAGTAATGGGGCACAGAGGGAAGGGGAAAGGGGAATTAGCAGCTCTGACAGACTCCTTCAGGTAATTATGGTTTGTCTATCGAAAAATTACAACTGCTCTGGGAATGCCACTTTATTCTGGTGGGTTTGGGATAAGTGTGAATGGAGAAAAGGTGGTCCTGCAGGTGAAAGCTTTGTTTTCCAACAGGTTTGTCAAAGGTGAATTTGCTGCTGAATTGCTTGTGACCAGGAAGAAATCGGCTCCTGGCCATTGCTGAACCCAAGGGATTTAGAGATACAAGAGCACGCATCTGGAACATCTGGATGAAATCTTCATCATCCCAAAGCAGAGGTTCCCCATCTCCACCCACCAAGGAGCTCAAAGCCAGGTAGCCTGGATAGGAAGTAGCTCAGAAAAGCCTGAGGCTGCTGGAGATGATAAAGAGACAATGCAGGAGAACCTCCCCGGAAGTCTTTTTTCACAGAGCTCTCAATGATAGAAACAGCTTGTCCTGATCCCTGAGTGCTCCCAGCCCTTTCCCCAACACCTCAGCCCCCCAAAACACCCTCCCCAACAGAGGTTCCCTCACCCCCAAAGGCAGAGAGGCTGTGGTGGCACTGGGACATGTCAGCAGAAGGCTGTGACAGGGCTCCATGCCACACACCAGGCAGGCATGACAACTGTGTGAGCACAGTGAGACCAAAGAGCCCTCCAGAAACGTGACAGGAGTGTCTGCAACCCCTGCAGAAAGCCCTTTCCAGACCCTCAGGCGTTGCTCCTGGTTCCTGTGGAAGAATAAACACCCATGAGAGAGGCTGCAGGGCTTGTCTGCAGTGCAGCTGAATTTCCCCTGATATATTTAGACATATTTCTTGACATTCCCAGAGATGGCAGTCTGACAAATGCAAGTACTCCAAGGGTTAAGCGCTTTTAAATGTCTTGGGAGTTATTTGCAAAGCTATTACTTCTGAGTTTGTTAATAAATCAGGATTTAATACACCTGAGTTACATTATCTCCCTGTTCTAATGTATAAATCCTGTCACTAAACCTTCAGGCCCAAGTGCTGTGTGCTTTTAGTCTTAGCTTTACCTACCTGGTTTCTAAAACGTTGGATTGTTTCACAAGTCAAGAAATGGATTTTTAAATCCTTCACATCTCTCAGCAAGTATACAAATCTGTGTCTGGAGTTACAAATCCGATCAGAAGGTTTGTAAATCCTACAAAAGATTTATTTGAAAAAGTTTTCATTTACAAATTCTTGCTTTGCCTCTGGGACGTGTAAGTGACTTATGTGCCAAGGAGGATTCGGCAGGCCTGGGTTAGATTGAGAAATCCTTCCCTTTGCTCATCACACACAAGGCTGGCTAAATCCTCATCCAGCCACTCTGTAGCTGTCTCCCAAATGAAGTTTGGGGTTTGCAGGGAGCTCCAGAAAAGTCCCTGGAGAGGGATGGATGCTCTGGAGGGGTGTCAGACTCCTGACTCAGGCACAGTCTTGGGATGGCTGGGCTCTGGAGATGCCTCCTCTCCCCACTGTGAGAGGGAACCACAGCTCACAGGAAAGGGCTCACAGTGAGAGAGCTTGAGTGTGATGCACCTGTCCTAGATGTGGACATGAGGGTCACCAGCCTCCTCAGGAGTTTGGCTGGAGGAGGTCAGTGAGGGGTAGGAGTGCTGTAGCCAGGTGCCATCCCCACTTTGGCCAAGGTTTTTTGCTCTTTGTGCTCCTGGAGGAGGATCTCGTGAGGTGTGAGCAGCTGCAGGAACAGCTGGCACTGCTAAACAGGGGGTGACACCCACCAGTGACAGCTTTGAGTGCCTCAGTGTGGGCAGTCCCAGCACAGGATCCAGGCACAGCCTGAGCAGGATCCCATCCCAGACTGTCCCATGTGGCATTCACATTCTCTGGAAAAGCCCTTCACCCAGGGTTTTCCTCCTGGGAAGCTGTGAAGCCTCAGAGAAAAGGAGAACAATTCTTATCTCATTTGCTTCTCCTGTGTTGTGCTCACATGTGGAATGTGTTTGGAGATTGTTTACCCACAGGTGATTGTTCCATTGCATTCTGCTGGGAGTTGTTTTCACTCTTTGGCCAATCAGGGCCAAGCTGTGTCAGGGCTCTGGAGAGAGTCACCAGTTTTCATTATTATCTTTTTAGCATTCTGTAAGTATCCTATCTGTATTCTTTAGTATAGTTTAGTATTCTTTAATATAATATAGTATCATAAAATAATAAATGAGCCTTCTGAGAACATGGAGTCAGATTCATCATTCCTGCCTGCAAATACAACAGCCCCACACCCAGCTGGGCCTGGCAAAGCCAGAGCAAGGCTGGGCAGAGCACCCCACCACTCACGCAGGTGAACTCAGGATTCCAGCACATTTGTTTCCTGCCAGGAAGAGGCTGTCATGCTGGAAAAATAAGGATGGATGTGGATGTGGATGTGGATGTGGATGTGGATGTGGATGTGGATGTAGATGTGGATGGAAGGCAGCTGAGCTGCAGCACCCACCTGGGGATGCCTCGAGCCCACTTTGACTGCAGAGTAAAACCTCCAGCAGCTCTCACTCTGCCCCTGAGCCAGTTTCCATGGCTCTGTCACCTCTGTAGGCACTCCCCTACCATGGAATAGAGTATTCAAAAAAAAATTGGGAAGATCAGTTTGGGTTACATCAAATATTTGGCTTTTTAAAATAATTTATTTTCTACTTTGCTGCTTCAATTTCTGGTTTCAGGCCCTTCCATTCACCTTAGAAAATTTTCCTGAGACATGGACCTCTGAGGACATGCAGGCAAATACAAAATGAGATGGGAAAAAAATCAGGGAGGTTTTATCAAAAGTAGAACACATAAAACTAATTTAATATCATTTTAATAGGAAAATAGAGAGGAGCAGAGGAGCTAATCTGTCTAGGTTTAAACAAAATATTGCATACAGAGCCTGATGGGAAATCAGTCTTTCAATAGAGATTCTTCCCAGAATCTCTGTGGAAAGAGTTACAGGAGTTACAAAGGGGATGTGGGGCCAGCTGTGGAGAATGAAGGAGAGCAGAGCCAAAAGGAGCTGCTCAGGGACCTGCCTGGGGGTCTTCATGCAAAAATCTTATGAAATGGGGGAGATGATGAAGTTAGGAGTTATTGCCAGTGCTGAAGGAGCTTGGGTTGCCAGACTAGAAATGTGGAAATGGATCCCAACACAAACATGGTCTGGCCACAACAACCTCTGTCTGGCTGGTCCTGGCTAACCCCATGAGGGATTTGGCTCAGGAATGCCATTTCCCCAGGAAGAGGAAGAGCAGAGGGGTTTTCTCTGTAGGATGGGAAGAGGTCTGGGGTCCAGATGATGTGGCTGTGGTGGGAGAAGACACCAGCAATGCCAGGGCAGCCAGTGCTGTTCTGTCCCTCTGTCCCACGGGGCTTTGGGAGGTGGCTGGGGCTGCACGGACCAGGCTGGAGGTCAGAGAATGTGGGAATCATGGAATAGGTTGGGTTGGAAGAGACCTTAAAGCCCATCCAGTGCCACCCCTGCCACGGCAGGGACACCTTCCACTGTCCCAGGCTGTTCCCAGCCCTGTCCAGCCTGGCCTTGGGCACTGCCAGGGATCCAGGGGCAGCCACAGCTGCTCTGGGCACCTGTGCCCTGCCTTCCCTCACAGGGAAGAATTTTATCCTCATCTCTAATCTAAATGTTCTCCCTGCCAGTTTAAGCCATTCCCCCTTGTCCTGGCACTCCAGGCTCGTGTGAATACTTTCTCCACCTTTCTTGTAGGCTCCTTCAGGTACCAGAGGTGGTTGAGAGAAGATGGTCAGGTCCCTCCTCTGACCTGCAGGTCCCAAAGTCACAGCTCTGAGCCACAGGAGAGTGCATCCAGCCGTGCCAGGGATCCTGGAGGTGCAGATTCCCTGGAGAGCTGGCTCCCTGTGCCCCAGGCTGGGCGTGTGTTGGCGCACAGCAGCAAATAAACACCATCTCCTTTGGTCCACAGCAACAAGAGTGGGCTAATATGATATGGCACTTCTTAATTATTGGATCACCAACATCAAATAAAAGACATATTAAACCTTCCAGGAATGGATGCAGCTTTAAACTTAGGCTTTAAATTAAAATAAAAAATCCCCCAAAGCTGGTTCAGTGCTGCTTCTCTGCGCGCCTGAAAATCAGAAATGGCTTTGCCATCTCATACTGCTTCTGTTTGTCCATTCTTCCTGTCTCTGTTTTCATGTTTTCATTTTTCTATGGCTGTGTGGAACACATTTCTCAGTTAAGTACTTGCTTTTGAGAGTTGTTGCCATAACAACCGTTTCATTCCACGATATGCACACTATCTCTGAAATACAGAATTTCTCCTTAAAAGGAGCATGTGCCACACACATCAAAGAGGAATATGGACTCATTATTTTTACATTATTTTGTGGGCAAATAGATGTTTTCCAATACAGTTTTTTTTTTCTTTTCTAACTGAATTTTCTTGTTCAGTGAAACTATGGGTTCTTTAAGCATTCATATCTCATAGTATAATTTTTTGCCTGAAACCCAGAATATTAGAAGACAAGAATCTTTATTGTAGTTTCTTTTCTCCAAAGGTCTGAGAGAACTATGCTGCAGTTAATGCATTTAAAACCCATCTTATTAGACAGAAAAATTATGTAAATAAAATCCATTAAAAATGCATAGTTCTTGAAGTAAAACCTCAATTTTCCTGCATGAATTGATTGTGGAAGGGGGGAAAGGGCCAAGAATAGTTTGCTTCATTTTTTAGTATCTTGTTTTTGGTGGTCTCTGCAAGAAGCATTATGTATGCAACCGAACAGAAAGTTTTTTCCCAAAAAATGCCCCACAAAAATATTCTATTTCTGAAATGTCAGAAAAACAGCATTGGGAATGAGATGATCTTTAATGTCCCTTCCAACCCAGGCCATTCTGGGCTTCCATGTGCTGCTCAAACACGAGTCCTGTGGTTTGCTCACCACAGAGGTGTGAAGCCATGAGCTCCAGAGTGAATTTGGGATTTACACATTGATTTATACATTGATTTCTAGGATCCTTAGGAAACTCAAGCTTTGCATTGCAAACCCAGAGAGACCACAGCCATAAGAGCTCAAGGCCAGGGAGGATGGAGCTCTGAGCATCCTGCTCTGGTGCAAGGTGTCACTGCCCATGGCAGCGGGCTGGAATGAGTTGGGTTTTAAGGAGATGGGCTTTAAGGTCCCTTCCAAACCATTTTGTGATTCTGGGATGGAGAAGGCTGTTCTTTCCAACCCCATACCCCGTTACCTGCATTGCTTCCCCACCACGGGTGACAGCCACGCTTGGCACCGCGGTGCCACCATGCAACTCCTGCATCAGTGTCAGAGCCACCACATCCCTCCTGTGCCTGCTGCCTGTCCCGGCCCAGTGAAATAAATAGAGCAGGAGATCTTTCACCTTTTTAATGCCTTTATTAAAAAATCAGCTTGGGTGGGGAGAGCCTACAGGTTGCACTCACACCACCGCTGCCGCTGCCGCTGCTCTCAGGAGTGGCACGGAGGAGGAGGAAGAGTGCAGCTTTGTCTGCTGGTCTGTGGCAAATCTGAGGCTTCTGTGCTCATGAGAGCACCAGAACATCCCTTCTTTTTTGGTTTGACATTTGGGGTCCTCTTTCCAGCCGACATCTTTTTAGGTGAGGGTGAGAGGTGAAAAAGGGTCTTAGTGGACACTGGGTTCTGTTCCTCATGTCTAGACATCACTTCGATCTCTTAATTCCCTGTTGGCTCGTTGTTTTAGGGGTTTTTGCTAGGTTTGGTGAGGGGCTTCTCCCTTTGCATGCTGGATCCGAGGTCATTTGCATGCAACTTCATTGTCCCCTCCTCTTCACCAGGTACCATCCTCCAGGAAGCAGCAGGGTGTCACTCGACAAAAAGGGGAATTCCCAACCATCAACAACAGGTAGTTAATGAAAAACTATTAACAACAGGTGATTACAACAACAAACAGTTAAAACTGACCCTTACAGCAACTGGCCCAACCTGTGAACTCTGCAACCTTTTAAAAAAATGAGCAACTTTTCTACTCATGACACCCAGGAGCCATCTCATCCCTCCTGTCCCTGCCCAGGGGCCATCCCAGCCCATGGCCGTCCCGCAGCATCACTGTCACAGCAGGCAGTGACACCCCTGCCCCAGCACACACCCAGGCACGGTGACACCCCAGGGCCACGTCAGAGCCAGCTGTTGTCACAGCCCCTGGTGGTGACAGGGCCATCAGCCTGAATTAAGATCAGGAGGGGGGAAGCTTTAGAAGCCTGCAGCACGGTGCCGGCAATATTCCCACGACCCCAAAGCCATTTAGGTTGCTCTTGCACCAAAATCTCTCTCTTGAGCCACAGCACAGGCTGCTTCCAGCCTTGGAGCAGCCAGGAGATGCAGGCTGGGAGCAGGAATCTGCATCTGCAGTTCACACCAGTGCATATTTTAGCTCACATTTACAGGCTGAGAAGGCCAGGAGTGGAAGGATGTAGTAGCTAAAAACACTGCTAGGACAGGAGCTCCTCAGCAGCTCAGAAAAGTGCTTGAAAGGTGCCTTGTTCTGCATGTGGTGGGTGCTGGGGAGGGCAGCCAGAAAACATCTTTATTTCTGACTTTGTCTGGCCCTGCTTCCAGCTCTGAAAGGAAAATAGCCATGAATTGATGCCCCATGCTCTGGGGAAGAAGTTGGACCAATCACTCATTCATCTCCTTCCAAAAGCAGCTGTGGACAGCGATGCTGGCTTTTACACAAATCATGTAGTGAGAAAGAGAGCACGGGGGAAGTCAGAACTCCAGATCAGTTCTGAGGGCTGGGGGAGAGCAAAATTTAAGCTCCAGGATCACAAAAATGCAGAGTAGCTGTAGCAGGGGTTCTCCCTTATGCAAAATATTTCACATAGGGTGTGCACACCACACATGACTCAGGACAGATCCACCTTGTCAATTCTGTTGTGAAGAATCCCAGGGGGTTTGTGTGGTCCCAGAATGAGAGAGAGGAAGGGCACCTGTCCTTCAGGAGTCAGGGGTTTGGTCCCCAGGATGTGCAGAAGGTTCCATAAGACAAAAATATCTGAGTCCATCAGGTAACCAGCAGGTGAAGTCTTGAGGGAGCAGGAGATGGAGGCAGAGAAAATTCAGTCATTTATCAGAAAACACGGCTTTTTAAGGCCCACATCACAGCTCACTCTGACCTGCAGCTTCTGCCAGAATCTTCTACATTTCTGGCTCCCATCACCCACAGCATCTCTGACTGTCTCTGGATTGGAGGTGTCTGTAAGAGCCACTACAGATCTCTGCAATGGATACAGGACAAGAATGAGGAATGTGCTCGGTGAAACCCAACTTCCTTCTCACTGGTGGGTGCAGGGCTCTCCAGCCAGCCCAGGACTGTCTGCTCGTCCTGAGTGAGCTCTGGAGCTGCAGGCGGATCCCTCCCTGAAGCTTCTTGTCCCAGCATCACCTCCTCCATGACCAGTGGTCGCTCTCCTTGAGCACCCTGGCAGCCACCAGCCCTCTGGAGGCACAGAGCCTGGGACAGAGCCACCTCCTGCAGCAGCTCCCCAAGAGCTGCTCTGAACCCAGCAGGAACATCCCATTGATTTATTAATGAAGGGTGCTCACAAACACATGCTGGTGTGCTCCATGAAATAGCCTTTAGCTTGTGCTGATTGCTCATGTTTTACATCAGCCTGATGTTTTCTAGATGGGTTTCAATCAATACAATGGCCTTTTTAGCACACATTACCGCTGCCTTTGGCTAACCAACCATCACATTTCTTCTCAAGTGCCCATTTGCATCAAACTAACCCCAAAGATGCATCAGCTCTCCTTTGACTGCCACCTGAGCTGACGCAAATGTTCCCATTTAGGTTTCAAATGCCTTGCACGCTCAAGCTTCCTTGCTGAGTGCTTCAGACAAGATGTTGGATGTGTTGTGTCATTCACGTCAGAGTAATTCTCCACACAACTTTCCTCACAACTGCAGCATGAATATTCAACTCTCTCTTCTTTTCCCCAGACTCAAGGTTTGCCTGTGCTAGTTTTGGGGTCAAGGCAGCTCCAAGAGGTAAATGCCAGCAGTCAGCTGAGAACAGGGGAAATATTTTGGCTGAGCAGGTATGGAGTTGTGCACTGATGTGGTTTCATCCCTTCTGGTACCCATGGTGGCTGTTTCCAGGCCAGCTCAGATTTGGCCCCCAGAGCTGCTCTCAGATGCTTTGATCAGCACCAGATAACCTCTGCTCCTGGATACCCTCCAAGGTTTTCATCCAAGGTTTTCCTTGGGAAGCAATGGTTATGGTATCTGAGTGACCCTTGGAAAAATAGTAGCAATTTTTAAATTTTTTCATTTTAAAATTTTTAATATTTTAGAGGTTTTTTTTATATTGGACCCTGTCTTTGAATATCCAGCACTCCTTAAGGCTTGCCATTAAAATAATATGTGGCAAATGGCTCAGCTCCTAAAGCAGCATAATTGTCCTTTTGATCACCATTCCAGTTAGTCCAGCCAAACCCAACCATCCTGGCCACCAATTAAATGTTTTAAATGTTCCAGCTGCACTTTTACTGTTTGGGTTACCCTGGCCAAACCTGCAATTCCACATTTCCCTGGAAGGGCACAGAGAATTTTGCCTGTTTTAAAGGCCCATTCTTCGTTGGTAGTAAAACACACACTGTTAAATAACACAGCTGTTGTCTTCATTTGTTCAGGAGTGAAGTGAAAGCAAACAAGGAAGGGAGGGGGAAGGGATCTTCTTGTGCTGACTTTTCTTCCACACACACACCAGGACAAGCTTCCCAAGTCCAGTGTTTCCTTATTTAGATGCTGACTTTGGTGAATTCCTCTGGGCCACTGCTTGGAGCTTGTTGGCATTTATTTAGACATGACAGAGTGACAACAGGCCAAGGACAGTGCCATTCCTGCCTGGTATAGATGGATAATGAGATGATTGGCTCTGGCAATTAAGGGATAACTATTGTGTGAATATTAAGAAAAGCTTTAATGGTGTATAGTTATGTGTGACCGTGTTCATGGGGGTCCTAGGATGAGGGAAAAGACGAGAATGTTGACTCCATGTTTCAGAAGACTTGATTTATTATTTTATGATGTATATTATATTAAAACTATACTAAAAGAACAGAAGAAAGGATTTCATCAGAAGGCTGGCTAAGAATAGAATAGCAAAGAATGATAACAAAGGTTTTGCATTGGACTCTCTATCCAAGCCAGCTGACTGTGATTGGCCATTAATTAGAAACAAGCACATGAGACCAATCACAGATGCACCTGTTGCATTCCACAGCAGCAGATAACCATTGTTTACATTTTGTTCCTGAGGCCTGTCAGCTTCTCAGGAAGAAAAATCCTAAGGAAAGGATTTTTCATAAAATGTGTCTGTGACGGTTATGTTATTGTAGTTTAGATGTCCTCTGTTCTCCCCATAGTTCCCTTTTCCCCCTCCTGTAGTGTTACCATCAGACAGCCGGGGTTGTCTAGGACAGGTACAAAGAAGGCTGCACATGTGCCCCTTGCATGGGGCAGTTGGGAATGGAAAAGCTTGGTGCTTAGGGGGTGAGGCATGGCAACACCTGATCTCCAATCCAGTTACATAAAGCAGTCTCCACTGATAAATGGCAAAGAAGAGCTGACTGACAGACCCTGGGAGGGGCCAGGGCTGGCTGATGCAACCCCCAGGGGTATAAAAGACTGAGCATCCATCTTGAAGATGAACCTGCCATGTGGTATCCATGAGGGCAGTCCCCACCACTGTAAATTTTTCCTTATGTAGTCCTTTGTTGTATTCTTGTCAAGGTTTAATAAACCTCTTTAAATTTTCAAAGTGAGCAGTTGTTTCTCACATGCCTCACCCTCCCACACCTCCTTCCCCACCAGGCACATGGACCATCCAAACCCACGGTGATTCTGCCACCAGGTGGGACACCTGGACCCTCCACATCCAGGTGCCTTTGAGGCTTGCTGAGCAGAATGAGGTAAAACACTGGAATGGGATGGAAAGGGGCTGTAGCAGCAGGGTGTCTGATAGCCCCAGGGACATGTGGTGCTCTCAGTCAGTGGCTGTGCCACCAGACCTCCAGAAGAGGACCAGGTGCAGCTTTAGGAACCAGTTAGACTTGAGCAAGTGCCAGAGCACCATGGGCACCAAGCAATGAGTGCTTTCACCCCTGGTTTGTGGGAAGCCCCTGTTGGACAGAGATCACTGAGGTATCTCCCCTTCCCAATGCTCTCTGGAGCAGCAGGGCTCCTGTGATCCAGATCCAGCCACGCTCCAGTGCTGCCCTGCTGGGGAGGTGTTTGCCTCTTTTCCTGAGTGCTTTTGTTCTTCCTCGTGTTCAACACTCACCCTGGACCTGAAAACATGCTTCACACCAAGCAGCCCAGACCACTCCTGCTGCCAGCCCTCAGCTCTTCCACATATCAGCATTCCCACTGCTTGAATTCCCTTGAAAACCCAGAGCTGCTCTGTCTCTGAGGTCTGACAAACACACTCCACTGCAGCTCTGCAGGAGCCCTGGAGCTCCAGAAACCCAGGATATAAGACTGGATATCTAAGCACAGATTTGTCCTACCACAGAGATGGGATAGCTGAGAATTCCTCATGGGTGCAATGGGGCCTATGGGAGACCCACTCCCTCTTGACACTCTGAGACACCTTAGATTTCTGTCTTAAGGCACTTTAGTCACAAATTCTTGCTTTCTTTTTATCTTCCAGTGAGAATATATGAATGGGTGGTCCAGGATCTGTGGAACACCTGCACCCCATGTGTGGTGGGTGCTGTGTATGAGGTCCATGGGGCAGGAGTGTGGTCAAAAACTTGCCTAAGCTATGAGTGGTTTGAAAAAAATATCATAGAAAACTTTGGCCACAGAAATATTCCTGCAACTAACCTGGACTGACAGGATGAGGATGTATTGATTGGCCCATGCAGGACTCTGCTCCTTGCCATGAGCCCAAGGGGACCTTTACTTCTGGCATGGCTGTCTCCAAAGTCCAGTATAACAGCGGGCTGATGAGAAACTTGGTGGCCTCCTGCACTGTGAAAGCTGAGAGCTGCAATAGGAAAGGGAGAGGGGAAGGTGGGGCAAAAAGGCAGCTGTGGGTATTGGTGTGTGGGACTGGGCAGGGAGCTTGACTGCTACTTCTACCAGGAGTTATCAGCTCATCTAACATTTCTGAGCCAAAAACAACTTTCTGAAGGCAGCAAAAGTGGATCGAGTTCATCATCTTGCCTGCAGTCTGTTGCTCTCCCTAAAAGGAGGGAGGAGACCCTCACCTCTGTATGGACAACAGAGAGGATGTGTTAATTATACCTTTATTCCATGAAGACAGTTGTAAGAGCTGAAATGAGGGATATGGGACTCCAGGGGCTCTCCAAAATGCAGTTTATTGTATCCAGGGTGTTACAGCAGCCCAGGGTGGTGGGTGACAGAGCTGTGCCCACAGCTGTCAGCTCCAGCTGCAGGCAGGCCTGGAGACCCTTTGGTTTTGGTTACAGTGCATTATAGACTTTTCTTTGCTGAGCATCTTCATACAGCAGAACCAATCTATACCTTAACTATTATATATAACTATAGCCCATCAAAACTAATGTAATTACCATATTCATGTTACTGTTCTCCAATTACTAAAAGTTAGTACATTACAGTTTAAGCTAGATGTTTTTCAGTTTTCTTGCGGTGGAAAATTCTGAGATGTTTTTTCTACTTGCCACATTTGCTGACTTGTTTGCCTGTGCTCTCTTTCTGCTTGGTAAAAACATCTTCTTGTTTGGGGTGGGTTTATCCTTTGCTCTAAGCCATAAAAACCCCTTCTAACTAACACACCCTTTGTGTTCTTGGTTATCCAGTCAGCCTGGCTCAGCAATTCTTTTCTTCTATATCAAAACTTGCTTCCATCTCTATTCCTTCATCAGACTCTACATTTAAAAATCTTTCTGCTAAGCATACATATCTGTGAGACTCTTGTCAAACTTCCCAACAGACAGTGAAAAGCAAATCCAATCCTAGGAGGGGTCCCAGCTTGGGGAAATCTCCCTCATCCCTCTAATCCAGCCTGAAGCTGTCTCTGTGTTCTGGTGGGCTGCTTGCCCTGGTTCCTGTACTGAGGTGACTGTTCCTGGGTTTGCTCTGGTCCCCAAACATGCTCTGGTTTCATTTCCTTGGTCCCTGCTGTGACAGAAACAGCTGTGCACCAGCAGCTCCTCCCTACTGCCCTCAGCTCTGTTCTGGCCAGGCAGCCCAGGAGAGGGGCTGGGGATGCTCCAGAGGAGCCAAGAGAGGGTCAGAGACGCTGCCTGTGCTGCAGAGCCCAGAACACAACGCATCTCTTCATCCTAGGGGCAGCACGTCAAGCTAAATTGAAGATACTAAATGTAATTGCAGTTTGCTTTAGCAAAACACACTCTCAGCCGTCTGCGAGAGACGTTTCAGCACTGAGTGCTCCTGATCCAAATATTAGCACATTTGTGGGATTACAGCTGCAGCCCACCCCTGGTGGGAGCTTTGCAGGGGCTTCAGTGAGCACTCCAGGGCCGGGAGCTGCATCGGGAATCTGGAGCTCCCAGGGGGGGTTAACCCTTTCTGAGACACAGGTTGTTATAAACAAAAAATCTGCCAATTTTTTTTGGGGGGGGGGGGGGGGGGAAGAAAAAGAGTTGCAAAACCAGTCAAACTATTTGTTGGCAAGGTGAAGTTCTACCTGTTTGTTATTGTAATCACTGGTTGTTTTAGCTAATTGCTCCTTTTGTATCGGTAAAGCCTGCCTGGGGCTAGGTTGATGGCCCTTCTCCCCAGTGAGGAGAGGGGACATGGGGCATCAGAAGATGCAAAACAGCCTCGAGACCAGCATGCCATGGGAAGGAACTCTGCCAAACTTGCCGAAAAGACCCCAAAACCAGAAAAGAACCCAAAAACAACGAGCCAAATACAGAATTAAGGAATTAGAGTGATGTCTGGACGTGAGGAACAGAGTGCTGAGCCTGCAGAGGTGCTGAGAACCTTTCTTGCCCCTCGTCCTGAGCAGAGACCTCATCTGAAACCAAGACCATGAGCCGGGATCCACTTATCCATTGGGAAACCTGGGGATACGCCCACTACTCTTGTGAGGACAGGACCCCCAGCTCTGCCCTTTAATGGACAAAGCTGCACATTCTTCCTCCTCTGACTCACCCTGGGAGCCATGACACAGCAGCCGCGAACCCATCCAGCTTCCTAACCCTGAGCTGATCACTTTTAATAAAGGCATTACAAGGAGAAAAGGTTTCCTGCCCTGTTTATTTCACAGGTGAGCAGGACAGCAGCATTGTCCCTCCAGGGGGAACAGGGTGGCCAGCAGGGCCACTCCAAGCCAGGAGCACTTGCCATCAGCCTGTGCACCATGGAAACCTCTGGCTGGAGCAGGAAGGACCAGGTCAGCAAACCAGGAGCTTCTACAAACCCAGCCAGAGGTTTTGGCATAATGAGATGAAATGGGAATATAAGGTGGGCAGCAGGAAGCTTGAGTAAGTTCCCAGAGTGATATTTAGCAGGTTCTGGAGTAATCCCTCCAGGGAAATGGTGGCAGGTCCACACCTTTAGGAATTTAAACTAAATTAAACACAAGACAATGGAGGGGAATGTATTTGCAGTGCAAAGATGGAGAAAGAGAGTCTGCAGGAGGATAGTGAGGGAAACCTGTGGTCCAGATTTGCAGCAGACTGCCAGGAATTGAGAGGGAGGAGGAGGGGGATAGCTGATGGATGGCAGAGCTGGGATACAGCTCTGTGGGACACAGTGACAGTGCTGAAGCACCTGGAGGAAATGGACCCACCAGGGAGGACGGGCTGTGGGCACTGGGAAATGAAAAACACTGACAGATCCACACCTGCATGGTGGCCTGAAAGGGGACGGGGAGAGAGGAAGGGATGAGACTCTGATAGAAGTGAGGGAAGTGCTGAGGGAAAGGGGGAGATGTGGTGAGAACAGGAGGAGGGCCCTGAGCATGACCCAGCTGTGCTGCTCTCCACACAGGCACCAGCAATGGGCCCAAAGGAGATGGAAACTCCCTGGATTCTGCCCAGGCTGCCATCCTGGGAATAGCAGGTTCCAGCCATGGGGTTTTCTTACCATCCTGTAAAACCCTCTCCTTGCCCTGTGCTGGGGCTCTGTGCCCAGGAGGGGCAGAGCCAAGGACCAGCCATGGTTGATGCTGCTGCTTCATATTTTCCTCTTCTCTTCCCATTTTTCTTGGAGAGGGAGAGTGAAAGGCCATCGAGATGGGAATTGCTGAACTTTCAAACTTAATGCAAGCTGTTTCACCTGCTGAACATGTAGCCTGAATCTATGTTTCCAACCATAGTGAAGAATTTACTTTGGCATTGGTTTTTTTGTTGAAAATAAAACTGAACTGAGGGCAGGATGTTGTCCTTAACTAGTTTGAGATGACTAATTATTAAACTCATTTTCTAAAGGTTACCATATACAGAAAAGCAATTATACAGAGATTAAAACAAGTTCAGAAACCTGATTCATTCTGAAACTATGGTAAACCCAAATCTTGTACTATTTCTGATTTTTAATGACCTCAGGAACATTTTATTTAACTTAGATGTCAAATGCAATTCTGAAACAAGAGATTAAATATATTTTGTGCTTTTCTTTCCTTATTTTTTTCTTTTTTTTTTTTTCCTTCCCCCTCCATAGCACAGTGCACAAATTTCCAGTGCTAATTCTGTTAGTGGATTTCAGCAGGCTGGCAGGAAAGCTGTGCATGGAGAGAGGATCCTGCTTAACCCCTGGGTGGCTGCACTCCTTTGAGACACTCCTGGCTGGGCAATGGGTGCAGCCCCAGAATCCTCACCCTCCATCAGACCCCTCCAAACCTCAGGTTGGGCTTTGGGGTGTGGGGGTGACAGCGAACAGGGCCTAACGTTGTTTTTTCTCCTCAGGGCTGCTCCCCACATGTTCTGGCCCTGACACAGTGACCCCAAATCCTCCCCTGGAGGTTTTGCTCACGTGGATTATCTGTAAAAAGCAATAATTTGGTTTTGTTTTATGTTTTGGCAGTTCCTCTGATCCCAGTCCCTCAGGGCATCCTGCCTAAGGGTGCTGGCACTGAGCAGAACCAAATCTTTGGTCTTCTCTGCTCTGGGGCATGGGGCAAGGGGAAATGCCCATTTTTAAGCAAGCAGAACTCCCCTGACCTGAGGACAGAAAGGGGATCAACATGAGATATGATGTACACATGTTCCATTCTTGCTTTTATGGTGTCTGCCTCTGACCACTGAGATGGACCCTCCATCCCAATCCTTGGGGTCATTCCTGGGACTTTAACAGCAGTCAGGTCATGTTGAAGCAAATCTCAGCTCATCCAAGTTGGGAATGGGAGTGCAAGAGGCAGAAAGAATACATTTTGGAAGGATTCTGGGGAAAATATCACCTTGCTTTTGTTTCTTGTCTTTATTTGTGCTCCATAGAGGGAAAAATGAGTAAAATGGACTTAGGACTGAGCATTTGGGCTTGGGATTCTAACAGAACATGAAGTTGTACTCCTGGACATCCCAGTTTCCTCCAGGCTGGCCAAAGACAGAAGTTATTACCACAGGAGCAATGCTGGTCTCATTTTCTGTCTCCTAAAGATAAAGGCAGCCAAGCAATAAACAAGGCTTAAAAAACCACCAAGTGTAGGTGAAGAGTTCCCAAAATACAGCTGCACTGTCCAGGAGCTCACACAGCAAATCACTGCCTGCTCGCTGCCCTTCAGCCCCACTCACACTCAGCCACCCTCCCTGCTCATCCCCTCTGTGCCCTCATCCCCCTGCTCAGAGGCGCCCCAGATGGGTCTGGCACTGGCAAACTGGGGCTAAATGCACTGAACTGGGGCCAGAGTTTAAAAGCTGCATGTTTCACTTGGACATGCACTGACCAAAGGCTCTGCTGTAACCGTGTCAGAACGACCTCGTTTGGAGAATGGAGCCTCAATTTGCTGCTGTCCACACTGAGGTGAAAACTTGTGTGAAACAACATGAAACACTCCATCTTCAGCTCAACCAAGCATGCAATGGGCTTCCCTTTTTCCTCAGGAGCTGATTTCACTGTTCAGGGATGTTGGGGTTCCAGTTGTTGGTTTCCTGATCCCTGAGCCTCAGGCTGAGCCCTCCTTGGGGGCTCCCCTGTCAGGGAAGACCCTCCTCGGGTGGTTCTGTGTCAGGAAAGAAACACTGGATATTTTCCATCTTCAGGTTCTTGTTTATTATTGTCTTATGTAGAGTTTTGCACGCTGTTGACATCAGGCTCAGTGCACTGGAAAAGCACCACAAAAATGGCAACAATCTCTTGTTCCAAGGTCTTTTAAGACTAAACTATCCAATTAAGAACTGACACCTGGATTATTTCCCCTTTTAACCCAATAACTGATCCCACAGAGCCCACAATGCAGACTTTCCTGCCCAATTACAAAATGCCATCCAAACCCATGGAGAAGGAGGAAGAAGCAGCATGAAGAAGAAGCCCAGGATGACACCCTGTGCCCTCCATCTCGCTTCCATCCACAACATACTAAAAATCCCAAAACCTCAATTTCTCACCAAGTGATACACCCACACTACTGTCTATAATCTATTGCACACTTTTGTGAGTTCTAGTCTATTCTGGAATTTAGGAAACTTTCTCCATGAATGAGGGTCAAAGTCAGTGCTGCCCTGGGGATCAGGACACCCCAGAGCAGACACAGAAATATTCCCTGTGCCCTGGGTTTCCACACAGGGCCATGCACACCTTGCTGTTTGCAGCCAGGGTGGGTTTATTGCCCAGCTCCAGCCCGGGCTCTGGGCCAGCCTGGTGTGCAGCTGGCAGTGGCACAGCAAGCTGTGGGACCTGCTCTGCCACCACAGCGTCCCAGTTGTCCCCAAGGACAGCCAGAGGATGCTCTTGCCTGGCTCTGCAGGGCTGCAGGAAGGATCTGAGCAGGTCCCATGCTCGAGCCATGGCAGCAGAGCAGGATTTCCCAGGCTTTTCCAGGATTACACAACTGGAAGAGTTTACCCATCCCTGCGGGGACAGCCACCTGCCCTGCCTGCCCTGGCCACCATCTCCTGTGCAACAGGGCTTTATCCTGCAGGAAACACGGTCCCCCCGATGGCTGGGGATTAATTAGTGCGCTGGCATTTTAATTCAAGGCGCACACTGGCCTCTAGTGGGCACAGGCAAATCCTGTGTGATGGCAGCTCCGGGGCTGTCACAGCAATGGGGACAGCACAGATTATATCAGTTATGTTAAAATAAAATAAAATATAAAATATAAAATATAAAATATAAAATATAAAATATAAAATATAATTTAAAAGTAAAATAAAAATAAAGTAAAATAAAATAAAAAAATAAAATAAAAATAAAATAAAAATAAAATAAAATAAAATAAATATACACATTCTTGTATATGTCTGTTCATGCTTTATATATGTCTGTTTTTTTCATGTATTTCTAGACACACAAATAAATGTCTATTTGCACATATATTTATATATACACACATCTACATGAGCTGTTGTTCTGTGGGTGTCATACCTAACCCCAGTGCTGCCTTGCACTCGATTTCTCTCTCATCTCAAACTCCATGAGTTTCTGTATTGTCCCTTTCTGGCAGAACCAAACCATTTCCCTGTGAAGCAAAGCTGAGCCATGGAATTAAAATCCAGCAGAGCTCTGGGGCAGGGTGGTGCTTTGGGGAATCTGTGGACACCACACATTGACTGATGGCTCCTTCTGGGTCCACATGAGCTGGAATCCAGAGAGGAGAGTGACAAAACTGGGGGGGAAAAATCATCTTGAGACTTTGAGATAAAAACCAGCTCCTCTATGAAAATTCAGGAGGGAGAAAAGTTGGTTTGGGCACACAGGGCAGGTGGGACCCTTTGGTCCATCAGAGGTGTCTCACCAAACAGATCCCAAAAGTGGGAGCCTGAGGAGCAAGGGCTGGGCCTGTCCCTGGGCTGGGCTCCAAGGGACAATCAAAGGCCTGAACCTGTTTCTGCTGAAATCAGTACATCAGTAGATTTGCCTGGTTCAATGACAGATCTGAAGGCAGCACAACCAGATCCTACCCTGCCTGAGGAACCTCCTGCTGCTCTCAGCTGGGGGAGCAGGGGAAGCTGCCCCTGAGGCTCACTGGGGAGGAGGAAACTCCTGAGATCCAGTCTTGGGCAATCTGATTGCCCAGCAGCTGGCACAGCCCCATCTCGGGGCTGGAAGGATAATTTGGTTTAAAAGGGACCTCTAAAGGTCTTCTAGTGCAGCCTCCAGAGATCTCTCTGCCGATGGATGTTAATGGAGATGGATGTGGTTAATGGAGATGATCCTTTAAGGTATTCAGTCCCTGGGCCAGGACACAGGACCTCCTGGAGAGCCAGGACAAGGGCAAGAGCCTCCCAGCACTGCCCTGTGCTCTGCTGAGCTCCTTCATTAGCTCCTGTTCAACCTCCAAGGATTGCCTCCTTCCCAAGGGGATCTCATCCTTTATTCCTCTTCCTTTCCACATCCTGGTGCATCAGAAATGTGCAATATCTTCAAATACAATTTTTGCCACCCCCAGCTCTCCCCCTGGGCAGCTGCACACATCTGACCTGCCCCAGTTTCCTGCACTGGGAAGTGCCCAGCTGGGATGGGTCTCCTGACAGAGCCCAGGTGGAGCTGCTGGGGCAGCTCTGCAGAGCACCAGGGCAAAAACATCACATCCAGCACCCTTGAGTGAGTGAGGAAATGGCCACAGACAGCCCCAAAACCCTGCTGGTCCTTACATCTCCAGGCTGCTCTGGCCATAAATGCAATTTTGCCATGTAATCCACAGGCAGCTTAACATGGGGCAGCTCCAACAGGGGGGAAATGAGCCACTCATGGACTGAGGAATCACAGCAGCTGTCAAACAGCCACCTTTTCTGCTAGGCAGGGGGAAAAGGGATATTTACTGACTGCACCATGACAGAAAAAAGGAAAGGAGAAGAGGAGAGGAGAGGAGAGGAGAGGAGAGGAGAGGAGAGGAGAGGAGAGGAGAGGAGAGGAGAGGAGAGGAGAGGTTCTGTAAAAGCTGTGGGGGACTCACAGGAAGACAGGCAGCTGGTATGGCTGGAGCACATGGAAAAGAGGCAGAAAATGGGATGTGTATTTTTTTTAGCAGGAGCTCAATGCTCCAGTTCTGGGCAGGGGGAGCTGGATCATGACCCCAGGCTTTTATCCCACCACCGGCAAGGACAGGAGGACAAGGCCAGACATTTCCATCAGGAAAGGTACCTGGTTGCTCAGAGAAGCTGTGGATGATCCATCCCTGGGAACATTCAAGGTCAGGTTGGATGTGGCTCTGAGCAACCCGGTCCAGTTAAAGATGTTCCTGCCCACTGCAGGATGAGTTTTTATGTGCCTTCCAACCCAAACCAGCCTGGGAATCTGTGAATTCTGAAAAACACAAAGGAATTTCAGGGTCCCTTCAGAAACAGCTCCACAATCTCCAGGGCAGAGCAGAGGTTGGAGCAAACTTAGACAAACATGGAGAAAAAAGATTTTCTCCGGACCCTTCATCCTACAGGATGAGAAGCCAAAGTAGAGGGACAGAGAGGAAGGATCACCAGGACAACCTGATCCCAGCATTAATTCCCTCTCTAGCACAAGAAGCAGACCTGACCTATCAAGTTGTTGCTGTAAATAAGGCACAGCAAGGACACGGATTTTTCCCCCCACCTGAGTGAAATAGGGAAAAAACAAAATCAGGGAATGTTTTGACTCCCTTTGAAACATTTTGACTTCCACTGAAGAAACTCCCTTGGGTGCCAGGACATTATTTACCATTGGAAATGGTTTTTGTGCCTTTGTAGTTTGTGTTCTCCCAGGCAGGTGCCATCTCAAAATAAAAGTGGGAAGATTTTGTTTGGAAGATTTTGAACTGATTTTTTTTCCTTCTCTTTTCTTTTTTTGTCAACTACCAAGCGAAACATTTTGTTCAAAAAATGCCTAAACAAAATATTTTGACATTTTCAAAATGTTCTCTTGTTCCCTTTAGCCAAAACACGTTGCTATATTCAAAGCAAATTCACAGATCCCTCCAGCCCTTCCAAAATGCTCTGGGTTTGCTGAACTGCACATTGATGGAGAGATAATCCCGCAGCCACGGGGGCTGGGTGAGGGAGCTGAGATGGGCTTTGAGGAGTCAGAGAGGGAAAAATGAGGGAGGAACAGCTTGGGGGTGCCAGGAGGAGGTGGGAGAAGCTGGGAGAGGATGAAGTGGAAAGAGTCAGGGCTGAGCAGCTCCATGGCTGTGGGTGATGAGGTTCATGAGGTGGCTTAGGGGCAGAAAAACCTGTCCAAAGCAGAGCCAGACACAGCTTTTGTGCCCACGCCTGTGCTACAGCTGCTGCAGGGAAGAGGTAGAGCCATCCCTGCTCCCTACCAGGCCATGCAGCCACTGGGATGTGCCCCTGGGCTGTGAGCCCCTTCCTCCTGACACACCAAAACTCCTGGAGGAGAGCCCTGCTCACAGCTTTATCCATGGAGAAACAGGAGAAAAGCAAAATACCCACAGCTGAAAGGCTACAGTGATTCTGTTCACTGCAGACTGTGCCAGTGGAAAGAACCCAGCCAGCAGCACCATGGGAAGCTGCTCCCAGCTCTCCATCCTGGAGCTGCTCCAGGCTGGATGGGGCCGTGGGACACCCCCTGTGTGTGTGAGGAAGAGGGATGGGCAGCATGCATTCAGTCTTCTTCTTCTCCTCCTTCTTCTTCTCCTCCTCCTCCTCCTCCTCCTCCTCTCCAGGGCTGGGGGTGTCATTTGGGCTGGATGTTTCCTGCACAAGTCCTCTCCACCTCTCAGGGAGTTGAACTGGGAGCTGCACTGAGAGCTGCACTGCTCCAGAGTTGCACTGGGAGCTGTGGGGCAGCTGCTGTGGGGCTCAGCCATCCCTGCCAGCCAGAAAAGGAGGCAAATCCAGCACCTGGATCCAGGAGAGAGGCAGCTGCGGAGCATTTACCCTTCTGGGTGCCATCCCAGCCCGTTTCCATGGTAAAGGGAGAGGCAAGGCACAATCAGCCATGGCTGCTGCTCGTCGGGCCCTGTTATTTTTATTTCCTGTTATTTCACAGAGTTACATGGGATTCCCGTCTGAATCACGGGGTTCATGACCTTCACAGATCCTCGGCTGCTGGGGACACTGTGGGTGGCTGCTATAATTAGTGACTAATTGGGTGAATTCAGCAGCACAGGCCTCACAGCAGCCTGGCACAGCAGGTGCCACCAGCAGGCCTCAGTGGCAGCTTGGTCACAGTTCCCCATGGGTGTCCCTGGTTTGCAGCACAGCTGTGGAAACAAGGATGGGAAGGTGCTGTAGGACCCATGTGCAGACCCACAAGAGACATCCCAAGCTCTATCCCTATCCCATGGAGCTGTCCTGCCCCAACACACAGCATGCAGTGATGATGGTCTCCACATCATCTGTGTCCACATCAAAAAACAGCCGCTGGAGCCCTGTGATGGAGAAACCCCTATGCTTGCAACAGCAGGAAAAAAGGGGATGCTGAGAGGAAGGCAAAAAAATGGAGTTTGAGGAGGCTGTGGAAGGATTGGGGTTTGTTTGATGTTTTGAGCATCACACCAATGGAAGGTGTTCTGGGAGCTCAGCACTGGGGGCTGAGCTCATCCCAGGGTGAATAATGAAGGTGACCCAAACTGGGAGCAGCAAAGAAGAGATTTGGAGAATTCTGGTGAAATAGCATGAAGGCAATTCCAGGTTGGCCAAGCTAGATGAAAGCTCTGCTCTTAGCCTTCTTCTGGTAGTGGTCAGGAGCCAAGATAAGACCAGGTGGGACATTCCCAGAAGGTTTAAAGGGACCTACATTTAAATAAAGCAGAGCAGCTCTCCACCCCTACCCTCCACCACCTCTCTGGAGCTGCTTGGGACCACTGGTGCCTTCCACATAACCCAACATGGTGTGGGGTCTTCTGGGCAGGATTCAGCATCTCCCCCTCTTGACCATGCCGCTACAAGGCCAGTTTTCCCAGCAGAAGTTTTGGCCCATCAGTTTATCCTCCCATCAGCAGTGCAAAGCTGCACAGATGGAGGATTTCAAGGGGAAATTATTTAGATAAGAGATTATCAGGTATGCCTCGATGTCAGCTGAGCTTATGGACTTAATGCAGAATGATGAATCACCCATCCAAACACATATTATTTTCCCTGGAGGCATTGTCCTGTGAAATTTATTTCCCACTGAAGGGCCTTGTAAATCATTTGTAGCAAATAAACCACAGTATTTCCAACCCTACATGTTCTAAAATCTGGACTCTTGTCTGAAGACTGGCCCAAAAACCATGAGATCTTTCCCTTCTACCAGTTTCAGGAGTTGGACCTCTCTGCTTTCTGGCCTTTTTCTGCTCTCTCACCCATTTTCCAAGCTTCCCTCTCCTCTCCCCTCTCCTGGCTGAGTGTTATTATTAATTTCCCTGTCCTTGTGCTGCTGGAGGACACAATTTGCCCAAAAGCATTTGCAAACCCAGGCATTGAATCACTTCCACCACCAGAACCAGAACCAGCCTAAGACAGTGTTCACAGGGGTCCCAGGATGAGGGAAGAGATGGGGATCTGACTCTGTGTTTCAGAAGGCTGATTTATTATTTTATGATATATATTACATTAAAACCATACTAAAAGAATAGAAGAAAAGGTTTCATCAGAAGGCTGGCTAAGAATAGAATAAGAAGGAATGATAACAAAGGCTCTGTCTCAGCTCTCTGTCCAAGCCAGCTGACTGTGATTGGCCATTAATTAGAAACAACCATATGAGACCAATCACAGATGCACCTGTTGCATCCCACAGCAGCAGATAATCAATGTTTACATTTTGTTCCTGAGGCCTCCCAGCTTCTCAGGAGGAAAAATCCTAAGGAAAATATTTTTCATAAAAGATGTTTGTGACACCAGCCCAGAGCTGCTGTGGGATTTGGGAGGCAGGGATTGTCCCTGATGGGGAGCAGTGCACAGAAGCACGCACTCCATGGCAGCTCTCTGCTTTTTTCAATCAACTGTGGGTTTGCTGGGGTTAACCAGGACAGGCTGTGCTGTCTCTTTGGCCCAAGCCATTTTGAGGCTCTGTGGGGTGATTTTGGTAATGATTCCATTCTCTATTCCAGGAATGGATGCAGAGTGTCTCAAGCATGGCTGAAGGATAACAGACAGTTCCCTTGCTCAGGGTCTTCACCATCCTCTGCCTGGGGACAATCCTCACCCACAGCTCCTTTCCCACTGCTCCATCTCACCCCAGCTTGATGCTCTCCTCTCTGCCTCTTAGAGCTTCATTTGGAGCTGGGCATTCATTGAGTTGGATTTGATTATCTGTGTGGGTTCCTTCTATCACAGACATCTTTTGTGAAAAATCCTTTCCTTAGGATTTTTCCTCCTGAGAAGCTGGGAGGCCTCAGGAGCAAAATGTAAACAATGGTTATCTGCTGCTATGGAATGCAACAGGTGCATCTGTGATTGGTCTCATGTGGTTGTTTGGAATTAATGGCCAATCACAGTCAACTGGCTCAGGCTCTCTGTCCCAGACACAAGCTTTTGTTATTCATTCTTTCTTTTGCTATTCTTAGCCAGCCTTCTGAGGAAATCCTTTATTCTATTGTTTTAGTATAGTTTTAATATAATATATATCATAAAATAATAAATCAAGCCTTCTGAAACATGGAGTCAGATCCTTGTCTCTTCCCTCATCCTAAGACCCCTGTGAACACTGTCACACCCTTCCAACTCAGGATATTCTGATTCCATGACTCCCCTTTCTTGGTGTCCTTTTCAGCCATCCTTCACAGCAGAGGCATCTTCACTCCCACCTTGGAGACAACCATGAACCTGCTGGCCAGAGATCAGCCAGGGCCTCCACCACTGCCCTCCAGTGCAGCAGACCTTTGGACACCTCCACAGCCAGCCCACACTTTTGGGGCATCAACATCCCCCTCTCCTTGAAACAGGTTGGTGGAGGAGACCCTCTCCAGCAGCTCCCTCTGGAGCAATGGTTGTGATAGGAAATGTAATGGGAAATAGTTTACAGCAGGACCAGCAGGGCTCCTTGCAACCAACCTCAGGGCCTGAGGAGTTTTGTGAAATACTGGAGATCATGGGTGCTGCTACAGCAGATTTTCACCTCTCAGTGGACATTAGAAGGGAATAATTTGTGCCGAGCAAAGTCTGCAGCAGTTGCTGCCCCTTATCTGATCATCTCCTGTGATCGCAGCTCGGCCCTATCTGATCCAGCAGTTATTGAAAACTCAGCTGAGTGTGACTGGGATCATTTTTCAGGGTTTTCATGCTGCTCTTTAACCACGGTGAAAATTAAAGAGCCGACTATGGAACGGGAGAAAGCGCTGTACTTTCACTATGACACTTTCTGGTAATGAGATATTTATTAATGTTCATTTCTTCTGAAAGGAAACAAACCAAACCCAATCCCTTATCTCTCTCTCGGTGTTTAAGTTATGAGTAACACGGGAAGCTTTTAGGCCATGAGACAGCAAATACACCCTGCCTGGGAGCCTGTGGGTGTAGGAGATGCAGTGATAAAACCAAGATAGATCAAATCACTCCCATTTACCTAGAGCTTTCTGCAGCTCTTGAAATGATGGAGGGATTGAAAGATACTTTGTCTTTTTTTATGAGAAAAGCAGCTGTGATTTAGCAGTTTAATCACTTTTGTCACAAAGAAATGCAAAACAAAGCCCATCACCAGGATGGATTTTTTTTTTTCATAGCTGTATTTTGTTTCCTATCGGTAAGGAATGATTTTAAATGCTAATGGTGGGCTGAGATAGACACATAGGAAACAAAGTCATTGCTTATACAGCAGCCAGGCACAGATCAGCTCTCTGAAGCTGCTGGGGCTTAGCAGTGGTGTTCATGGTCAAACTCTGCTGATTTTGGGTGCTGGTTATCACAGGCTGACCTGAGGGTGATTTGGAATTATCCACATAACCACGAGCTGCCTTAGCACCTTGCAGGGTTTGGCTCACAGGGTTTTGCCAATCTCAGGTGACTTCTGAATGACCTTGCTGAACCTGCAGCTCACAGGCCTGGCTGCTGCAGCTCCTGGCACACACAACCTGAGTTCTGGCAGCCTCGACTCCCTCCCACGCTCCGGACTTGCAAACTCCTCTCTGCTCCTCACACGGGCCCTGGGGTGAGAGGAGATGAGTTTCTTAAGAAGTAATTATTTCCTTTGTCATTATCATCACACTCATGTGATTTATTAGCAGGGACGGAAAGTTTGCAGAGCTCTGCCAAGGAAGCTGTGGGTCTCACCAAGCCCTGCTCCCACCCCAACCTCAGCTCCCTGCACCAGGTGATTTCCCAGCTGCCCAGCCCCAGCTCCTCACAACAATCACAGAAAGCTTGGGGTTGGAAGGAACCTTCCAGACCATCTTGTTCCACCCCCCTGCCATGGCAGGGACACCTTTCATATCCCAGGTTGCTCTCAGACCCGTCCAACCTGGCCTTGGGCACTGCCAGTGATAGGAATATCTACTTCCAATGGTTTGGGATCTTTGTCTTTTACCTTTCTATTTCCTCTTCCTCACTCTAGCCCAGCTCCCCCAGTACCTGGGAACAAGCCAAGGTGCATGCAGGGGAATCCATTTCCCAGCCTTGGTGTACATGGGAGATGCAAAACAACCCCTGAGTTCCATTTGGGGTATTTGCTAGATGAGGTTTCTCCAAAAGTTTGTGGTACAGCCAGATTTGGGGCACATTATCCCCACAGCAAAATGGCCACCTGCTCCCAGGCTCCAAACCCTTTCACAAAGCCTTCCCAAAGAAAGGGCCACTACATTGTGATGATTTTGTCATATATCTTATGTTTTACACCTTAAAAATGGTGGTCAAAGGATCCAAAGCTCACATGCTGCTGCCAACCTGGACAAGAGGTGTCACAAGGGTTATACAAGATTTGGAAGCTTTGTTTCCTCAGGAGCCTTTTTTAAACCTCATTCTTAAACCCTGGCTTTGATGTATGACTGCATTTCCCAGTGTCAGGCTGCAGCAGTGCAGGAAAAGCTCTTGTTGTGCTGGAGAGCACAAGGGGTGATGGCTTCCCACTGCCAGAGGGCAGGGCTAGATGGGATTTCAGGAAGAAATCCTTCCCTGTGAGGGTGGGCAGGCTCTGGCACAGGGTGCCCAGAGAAGATGTGGCTGCCCCTGGATCCCTGGCAGTGCCCAAGGCCGGGTTGGTCAGGGCTTGGAGCACCCTGGGACAGTGGAAGGTGTCCCTGCCATGGCAGGTGGTGAGATCAAATGGGCTTTAATGTCCCTTCCAACCCAAACCATTCTGGCATTCTAAGACTCAAGACAAAGACTGAGGGGAGGGGAAAATTCTTCATGGAGCTATGGAGAAGCCCTTCTCCTGGCTGAGCTCTGGGGGTTCCCCACCTGGACACTCACTGGATAGATCAACAGCCTCCAAATCACTCAGGCAGAGGCACTCCATGGCTGTTCATAGGGAGAAGGACCTGCACCACCATCCCAGCCAGGAGACACATGGTGTTCCACGTCCTACTCTGGCTGCATATTGGAATTAAATACCAATATAAGCAGATGGAACGTGCCTGGGCTTGTCTGGCCCTTGCTGCTTGACCAAGGTGGTGGTTTCACCCCAGAGACACCTTTGGCTGGCTGGATGCTGCAGCTGAGCCCGTGGGGACAAGTCCAGACATGCAGGAGCTCAGGTTTCCCTCTGCCAGAGAAGCTTTGAGGCGATGGTGAAGGACAGGAGTCGGTTCTGATGGAGGGTTTGGATCCAGAGCTTTATTCTGGCCCACAGGCCTCTGAATGCAGCACCAGCTCCAACAGAACTCCCTGAGCCCGTGGCTGCTGCTCCTTTAACCCCGGGGAGAGGGGCAGGGAAGGGGCAGGGAGCCACCAGCCAGGGACAGGAGGGGAGGGACAAAGGGACAAAGGACACCTGGATAACCCAGTGCCCCCAGGGGTAGAGGGCATCCTGTGAATCTGCCAATCACTCGATGCCCTTCTGGAATGCCAGGACTGACAGACAGGGCTGGGAGGAGTCAGGGAGGGGAAGGGAGAGGTTATTGGCACACCTGGAGAAGGAACCGGGATAACTGAGACAGGCTATGACATTACACTGCAACAGCTGCACATCCCTCCCTGCCCCTGAGGTGTGGAAAAATGCAGGCAGGAGCCAATAAATGAGCATTTACCCTCCTTAGTTATACAGCTGGGGAGTGGTGAGTGGGGACTGGAGACTCATTTCAGTGAGGGGTGGATGGGAGTGAGCCTCCCAGAGAAACACCACACAGGGAATCTTGTGAGTTTGCAGTTTATTGCAGCCCTGAGACACGTGAACAGTCTCTGTTTCGGCCCGCATGTTCGAAGAATGAGTTGGAGTTCTTCAGTTCTCGGTCTCAGAGTTGTTTATTGTATCTTATCTTATCTGAGGTCCACTCAGCAGGACAGACAGAGGCACTCTGACTGGCCCCAGGGCTGTATTATGTCTTTATACTAAAACTACATGTACAATGTTTACAATTACTTCCCAATACCTATCACCTATGTTAGACAGTGCACTTCTATTCTAAATCAATCCCAAAGTGCCAACATCACAGCAGAAGATGGAGGTAGAGAAGAAGAAGAAGAAAGACTGGACACGCCCAAGTCCCTCCATCTTGTCCCCAAGACCCCCATTTTAAAAACCCCGAAATCTACATTTTCACCCTGTGATAATTTTATTATTACACTACTTAAACTTCTGTGGCTTTCAGGTCTTCATACAAAGCTGGTAATTTGCTCCATAGGTCATAATCAAACCCACAGGTGCTCTAGGCTGTGTGCCAGGGTCTCTGAGCCTCTTGGCAGAGGTCCTGGCAACTCTGGACACCCAGAGGGATGTGCTGAGTTCTGACAAGGGAACATCAGCTCCCAAGTGGGTCTGGAACAGGAGGCAGCACAGGTGAGAAGGTAAGAGCCAGCCTGGCTGGGAAGGATGAGTCTTGTCTCATGAGAAACTCGAGCGAGGCAGGTTTCCGCCGCAGCACAGTGGGAACGTGTTTGTACCACAGGCAGCCTGCAGAGCGGGGTGGCTGCTCCTCAGCCTCCCCAGGAGCACAGGCACCTCTGATCTTGGTGGCAGTGCTGGCGTTTCCCATCGCCACAGCAGTGACAGCAGTTGTGAGATGAGCTGGCCGCTCGCCCCGCTGCTCCTGTGCCGGCAGCACAGCTACTGCTGGGGCAAACTGCGCCCTTCAGTGACACCAGCAGAGCCCAAAAAGCCACTGCTGCAGCACCTGGGAGGTGATCGATCCCATGGGACATGGCAAACCCCAGACTGGGCTGCTATCCGCCTCACAGGCCCCACACCAGGCAGTGCAGGCCTCTCCATGATGCTCTGGGTGCCATCCCAACGTTGTTTAAAATTTCAAGACAGTTTGACTCCTGGAGGAGTCACTGATGCACCATGAACTTCCACTGCTTTGGCCAAGCACCAGTGGCTCCCAGGAGGTTTGGGTTTTTGGTTTTTTGGTTGTTTGGTTTTTTTTTTTTTGGTTTTTTTTTTCTGAACCCAGTGACAGGATCCAAGGGATTGACATGAAGCTGTGTGATTAGGGTGGAGATCAGGGAAAGGCTCTTCCCCAGAGGGTGCTGGCATTGCCCAGGCTCCTCGGGGAATGGGCACGGCCCTGAGGATGCCAGAGCTCCAGGAGCTGCCAGGGATGCCCAGGGTGGGGCTGTTGGGGTCCAGCTGGGCTGGACAATCCCGTAGGTCCTTCCAGCTTAAGAGATTCCATAATTCTGTGATTCTATCCCAGCCCAGGTGATGCCATCTAGCTAAAGATCTCAGCTATCACTAAGAAAAATGAAGTTTGAAAAGATCTTAGACCCTTTAAGTCTCTGAAACAAGGAGGAAAACAGGCAGAGCTCAAAAGTTTTAGAACCTTGTAGTTTTGCATCCCATATTGTGATCACTGTGTCCTGCTGGGCCCTCAAACCTAACACAGAGATCATTCATCTTCTGCTGCACAGAGTAGTGAGAAACCTTGCAGAGGATACTTTGAGCTTTCCTTGATGGCAGGTTAAAAGATTTCTCCATAATCTGCAAAATAAATCTCTGAGTGTTTTTCATTGGATTTTTTTTTCTATTTTCAGAGAGCAGAGGGAAGTTCCACAATTTCTGAAAGGTCATATTTTCCCCTTTCAGCTATGAAAGCAGCTCTTTCAGCTGTATACATGTGCAAAAATTCAGAAGGTGTGTGTTGGTACAAGGTATTACCCACAAAATAGATTAAAACATAGATAAGCATCATCTGAATTTTAACTACATTTCACTTGATTCACTATATTTTTAAGTGAATGATACATGAAGATGTTCTCCAAGATGCCTTTAAAACACCCAAGCACAGTCCTGTAAACTTCTAACCCATTTCTATTGTTAACCTTCACTGAGTTGTGTTACACCACCAAAAAAACCCCAACAAAAAACCCCACCAAATAAAACAAACAAAAAACCAAGAAAGTAGAAAAGACAGGAAATGAGCCCAAACAACCAGGTCTCAAAATGAGCAAAATTCAACTCAGACTTGGCAAGCATCCTATGAAACTTGCTCCCAAAGTTGCAGAGCATGGTTGTGGCAGGGTGGTACCTTGTTATTGTTGTTTGCCTGTTGGTGCTCATCCAATTTACGAGAAATCACAACTGAAACGTTGAGATGTACAAGCCACAGCCCTGAGATGTTTGGCTTGGAAAGGCAGGTGTGACACAGGCTGGAATGGGGACTTGTGAGGCTACAGCTGATCAGTGATAAATTATATACAAATTATAAATGCATTATATACAAATTATAAATGCATTTTATCCTCAAAACACTGTAGGACATATCAAAGAGAAGATCCTGTGGGACTGTCCATGGCATTCTCTACCCACTCTGAGCTGCAGGTAATGGTGCCATGTCGTAGACATCTTTTTGTGAAAATCCTTACTTAGGACTTTTTTCCCTTCTGAGAAGCTGAGGCCTCAGAAACAAAATGTAAACAATGGTTATCTGCTGCTGTGGAATGCATCAGGTGGATTTTTGATTGGGCCATTTTGGATGTTTATAATTAATGGCCAATCAAGGCCGAACAATCTCGGACAGAGTCTGAGAGAGATGCCTTTTGTTATCATTCTTTTCTATTCTATTCTTAGCTAGCCTTCTGAGATGAACCTTTTCCTTCTATTTCTTTTTAGTATAGTTATAAAGTACTGTATATACATAATAAAATAATAAACTAAGCCTTCTGAACATGAAGTCAACATTTTCATCTCTTCCCTCATCCAAGAACCCCTGTGACCACTGTCACAGTGCCATGGTTGGTGGCTAACTCCCTTTTATCACTGCTGCTTTCCTCTTTGCACACCAGTAAAAAACCAAAAAGAGATGGGTTCAGGAGTTGGCTTGGTGGGTGGACAGCAACCTTCAGGAGCTCTCCTGGCACACTGCTCAACAGGAACCTGTTTTAGGGAAGTTACTGCAGGGAGTTTTGCACTGCCAGCCTGTCACTTCCCCATCTAGGAGCTTGTCCTTTGGAATCCACTGCCACCATGTCACCTTGTCACAGACACGTTTTATGAAAAATCCTTTCCTTAGGATCTTTTCTCCTGAGAAGCTGGGAGGCTTCAGGAACAAAATGTAAACAATGACTATCTACTGCTGTGGAATGCAACAGGTGCATCTGTGATTGGTCTCATGTGGTTGTTTCTAATTAATGGCCAATCACAGTCAGCTGGCTCAGACTCTCTGTCCCAGACACAAACCTTTGTTATCATTCTTTCTTTTTCTATTCTTAGCTAGCCTTCTGATGAAATCCTTTCTTCTATTCTTTCAGTATAGTTTTAATATAATATGTATCATAAAATAATAAATCAGCCTTCTGAAACATGGAGTCAGATCCTCATCTCTTCCCTCATCCTAAGACCCCTGTGAACACCATCACATCACCTCACTGCCTCAGAGTGAAGCTCCACAGCTGGAGAGGTGACAGATGCTTCAAAACACACATTTTTTCTGGCTTGAAAATGAGCCAGCACTTGCCTTCAAGGCTCTAAATAACATTAGCAGAGAAAAAATATAAATATCATAAAAATAAATATCATCTTCAAATAAGAGAACAAGGAGCCCTCCAGCCCACTGACATTTGAGTGTTCAGACAGCAGCAGCACTCCATGAAAACTGTCCTCTCATGACACAGACTCTACTGGACCACTTACAAGTACAGACACACAGATTTCCTTTTAAATTATTTTCATGTTGGCAGCTGTGTCAGCTGCAGCACTGTGGGCACTCCTGTGCTTGCAGCCAGCAGCAGAATGGGCTTTTCCCTGGGAGATTTTTTCTCTGGAAAAATCCCTTCACCCAGGATTTTTCTCCTGGGAAGCTGGGAAGCCTCAGAGAAAAGGAAAACAATTCTTCTCTCATTTGCTTCTCCTGTGTTGTGCTCACATGTGGAATGTGTTTGGAGATTGTTTACCCACAGGTGATTGTTCCATTGCATTCTGCTGGGAGTTGTTTTCACTCTTTGGCCAATCAGGGCCAAGCTGTGTCAGGACTCTGGAGAGAATCACCAGTTTTCATTATTATCTTTTTAGCATTCAGTAAGTATCCTTTCTGTGTTCTTTAGTATAGTACAGTATTCTTTAATATAATATAGTATCATAAAGTAATAAATGAGCCTTCTGAGAACATGGAGTCAGATTCATCATTCCTGCCTTTGTTGGGACATTCCCTGCAAATAAAACAGAGTGTGGAGTCAGACACTCCTGCACACAGCCCTTGGCTGCAGCAGAGAAACAAAACCCACCCCTGCCCTTTACATAGCAGCAGGAGATCCCTGCTGACTGACAAGTTGCAGTGAATTTGTTTTACATGACCATAAACCAGGGAATAAAATGTCCCTGCCACCTGTGTTTCCAGAGAGCTATGGAAATTTCTTCTCATTGCTTCTCTCCAGCTGTAAACTCAGCCCTTATCAAACTCAGCCCTTTTTATCAAACTCAGCCTTTCTAACCAAACTCAGCCCTTCTTACCGCACTCACCATGCTCATGTGAAAGGTGAGGGATTCTCCCTAACACAACAACCATTTTGAACTTTAAAGTCCAAATTCTGGCTGAACTGGAGCCACAAACCAAACTTCCCACCCCTTCCCCACTATGTGTAAGGCTAAATAACCCTTCCTGACAATTTTTTTTCTTTGCAAGCCCACCAAGAAAAGCAAATTATGCAGCAGGAGCCTGTGCAGACCCTCCTGACCATCCTGGTGCAAGGAGCTGAGGACAGACCTCACCTCTCCCCTGAGGACTTGTCCCTTGGCTGTGTTGACAGGATGGATTTATGTCACAGAAATTCTGCCTGTCCCCTCTCTGCCTGCAGCCACTACTCACCTGAACACCTCCAGATCTGCCAGGTAAAAAAAATATAAAGTAACATTCTCCATGGAAAAATCCTATCTTGGACAAAGAAAATGAAGCCTCATTCACGCAAATGGGGCAGTTTTGGACTTTATTGATGCCAGGTAATGTGGGTGCCACGAGTCCCCATATTAAAAACCAAGACACACTGATGCTAACTCAGTTTTATTTTTGTTTTCTCACTTATCAAGACCCCAGCAGCAAGCCAGACTGGCACAAAACACTCAAAATCTACACAGAGCCACAGTTCTTTGTGAACACAGTGCAAAATCTTCTGTATGACCCAGTTTGGAAGAGATCCAGAGCAAGAGCATGGCTTAAAATCACATCACCTAAAGGAAGGCCAGAAACAGGCAGCCCATCACTTTCCTGTGTTTTCTGTCCAACTATATTTTTCTCCTTTATTATGTTAGTCAGGTGCTAAACAAATAAAATCAATTCTGAACTTATAAAAAGCAATTGGAAATGTCTAGTCTTTTATAGTGAAATCTCAACTTAAGCAGCCCACAGCACTAGGAGAAAAATCAATCATCATTTCCATCCTGCTACGTGTGCTACTAAAATTAAGAATTGATGTTCGGCTGCAAAGGAAAATGATTTCAAGAGAACCACCTTAGCAACAGTGTTCAGTGTTCATAAACCTCCTGTTTACAGTTCTTCTCATGGCAGACAAACTCCTACATCCCACCATGAAATATAAATAATAATGAGGGATCCTGATTTACATACAGTTTCCATCTTAATGGGCATCAAAATTGCAAGCAGGGCAACAGCACCACTTATGGTAAATAGCAAGCAGTAAACATGTCCTCAGCCTAAAGAGGCCATAAACCAGTGTTAACACCCCTGTAATTGCAGCCTCGCCCATATCCAAACCAAAGTTCAGATGATTTTGCCAGTAGCCTTTCCACAAAGACAGAAACTTTGGAATGGGAGCTGCATTTAACTCTGATGCAGCCTAAAGATTTTAGCAACGTGCTCTTCCCATTTGGAAGCAGCACTCCCTGCATCTTCTTTGATTTACTGCAGCCCAGCCTATGTAACTTGTATGATATTATGTGCAAACCACATAAATATCTCCCAAAATATACCACAAAGCCATCCCTGCCTCCAAATAATCTCCAGCCCACCAGGTCTATTTATGAATGAGCACACAGGAGATTTCCATGCCACGGGAGCTGCTGTTTCTCCAACACCATGGGGCTGTGTGACATGCTGAGCACAGTGCTGTCCCCTCCAGCCCCCCTGGCTTCCCACAGAAGGGGCTGGAGGGGACAGTTACATACAAGTTACAGAAGGGGCTTTCCTCAGCCCCTCTGTTGTGGGGTTTGTGGTGCCACCTCACTCGGGGGGTTTGTAATCAGCCTGTGGCTCTCAGGAAGTGCTTGGGAGGAGACAGCCCAGTCTGGCCCCAAATCCACCCACAGGGTGCTTGGCTGCCTAAAGAAAGGGTAAGGAGGGTGATGGGTGATGACCACTGGACCAAACCCAGCTTTTTGAAGTTTTTCCCAACCATTTTTGATCTAGCTGGCTCTGCCAGCCGTTGGTTCCTTACCCATCAATCCCTGGGTTCAGTCCCACTTACACCACCCTTTGTTCACCCCCTCTTTTGGTGTTTGATGAGTGCAATTAGCACCTGGGATGTTGCCTCCGGAGCCCAATTCCTCCTTGGAGAGCATTCCCACCTTCCTGGCTCTTCCTGAAGCCAGCATGGGGACACTGCACAGTTCTGGCTCTGTCCAGTCCTGCTTTTCTCACATCTGCTTCAAAAACATTGCAGTTAACTTTGAGAATTGAGTTACTGACTTTGATAGGGAAATTACTGATCCAGTATACAGCAAACAGCAGTGCTCTAGAACACTGTTAAATCTGAGTCTGGAAAATGAACTTTAATAAAAAGCATCCCAGTAATGTATTGTGACAGCTTTTAGTGAAATCAGCTCCAGTAGTTTGGTTCTCCCAGGAATACAGCAAGATATTCCCACAGCCTTGAGCCATGGCATCAGCAAGAAGATACTTTTATGATAAATGGCCCCAGAAACCCAAATTACAGCTGCAGCAAATGAACAGTGTGTTGAAAATTACTCGGTGGATTTTTGTCTGGGCTATCGTGCTGGTATCTGGGCATGCACTGACACCTAGTGGGATGGCCCCAGGTTGGGAGCAGAGGGGTAAACTGGGTTATTTTCCTAAAGAATATCAACAGCCAGCGCCTCCTGATACCTTGGCTTTTAAGTTTTTCTGTTTTGGTGTGCAGCCTTTAGCTTTGTATTAAGTGTTACAGGGATCTTTTCACAGGGTGGTGAAGACAAAACAATCTTATAGGAATGGGATGGGAATAAACTGATACCTTTGGTTTGAAGTTTTTCTGTTCTGTTTGGTGTGCAGCTTTTAGCTTGATATTAATGTTACTGGGATCTTTTCACAAAACAATCCTATTCCAGCTGGAGACTCAAGGACAATCTCTTCAAACTTCAGGCCCAAAGCATCAACAACATGAGGAGGGTGGGCAAGCAAGCAAGGAGGATGAAACCTCATCATTTGAAGCTAATAATTGGGCAATGAACTTCTGTATGCAAATGGACTAAAACTTAGCAAAATGTGAGATCTCGTGGCCAAGCTCTCTTTTGTTTCCATCTTGGAGCCATCCAGGCACTGCCAGGGTGTGGCCTTTGAAGGCACCTCAATAAATCTCCACTTTATTGCTCTGAACTCCATCCAGCCTCTGTTCCAGCTCCTCAGGGCATCACTCTTGATGCTGAACCTCTGTATCCATGGTGGGGTGGTTGGAACTGAGTGATCTCTGGGGTCTTTCCCAATGCAAATCATTCCATGAGTCTGTAGCTGCTGTGAGATATTGGTGTTGGGTTATTTGTGCCCCTTCCTCTCCTGCAAGAAAAGTGATTTAGTTTTGATTTCAAAATGTTGCACCTCTGCCACCTGAAGGGTTAATTCATCACTTCTCTTGTTTCTGCTCTCCCTGCCTGGGTCACTCCCTCATTTATGGGCATAGGTGGGAAGAACAGCAGGGATTTGGTGTGGATCAATGCAAGACTAGAGATGGAGGTGGAGGGAGAGCTCAGCCAATGGCTCTGATGTTGAAATTCTCTGTGCTGGTTAAACTGCAGGGTACCAAAATTAGGGACCATCCTGTGGTGAGCCACAGTTCACCATGAAATCCCAGAACAGGGTGGGTTGGGACATTAAAGCCCATCCATCCCATCCCTGCCATGGCAGGGACACCTTCCACTGTCCCAGGCTGCCCCAAGCCCTGTCCAGCCCGGCCTTTGGCACTGCCAGGGATGAGACATCTGGTACCCATGGCTTCTCTGGGAGGTTAAGGACAGCCCCAGGGGACTCAGTGCCCTCCCAGGGAGCCAGGCTGCTTCAGCCCCTGTGTCTTGGATCCACCTGAGACCTGTCTGAGTCAGGGGACAGCACATTGGAAGCCCAGTTCCAGTGCAGGAGGGTGGCAGCACTGCAGGACTCTGTGCAGGGATTCAGGCACTGGTTTGATGCCTTGAGGAGCTGGAACAGAGGCTGGATGGAGGTCAGAGGAATAAAGTGGAGATTTATTGAGGTGCCTTCAAAGGCCACACCCTGGCAGTGCCTGGATGGCTCCAAGATGGCAGCAAAAGAGGGCTTGGCCATGAGATCTCACTGTTAGTCTGTGTTGGCAACACCATGTAGCAACACCAGTAGTAGCACCCCAGTTACCAAATCAAATGTTATTTGTACCTCAACCACCCATCCCTCAATTAGTTCCATTTCACTACCCCCAAGAGCAAAACTTAAATTAACAACCTCAAAATTAATATGCCTTTTAAAAACCTTTTATTATAAAAGTATCCCTACAAAAATTACCAACATTTCTCAACAAGACAAGACCACTAAGATACATTACTTAAACTTTATTAGCAACACCAGCCTCACTACATGGTTGAGACAATAGGAAAATGGCAAAGCTCACATACAGCCAGCAGCAGCCAAAGATTTCTTTGTAACAGAGCATTTAAAAAACTTTCTAGCCAATAGCACATTGCTAAAGCTTACAGACAATTGTTCTAGCCAATCACGCCATCTAGCAAGATGGAGGGACCTGGGCATGTCCAGCCTTTCTCCTTCTTCTTCTTCCTCTTGGCCTCCATCTTCTGCTGTGATGGTGGCACTTACAGATTAGTTTAGAGTAGAAGCTCACTGTCTAACATAGATGATAGGCATTGGGAAGTTATGGTAAACATTGTATATGTCGTTTTTACTATAAAGACATAACACTGCCCCAGGGGCAGGCAGAGGGCCTGGACTGTCTTGCTGAAAGGATCTCAGCTAGACAGGAGAAAGTATTTTATTGACAAAGAACAATAAACAACCTTGAGACCGAGAACTGAAGAGTTCGGACTCCTTCGAGCAGCAGGCTGAGAAAAGAGACTTTCTGACACAACTCGGGGTCACTGTGAGCAGCGAGAGGCCCCGAGACACCGGCTGCCTCACCCACATCCTCACACACGTCCCGGCCAGTTCCAGCCCAGCTCCCGGCAGGAACCGCACAGCAGCGGTGCCAGGCACCACTGGGACCAGCCCCTTCCCGGTGCCACCACCTCATTTCTATGGCAGCATCACAGCGCTCTTTATTTTGGAGCTTGACAGCAGCACCTAAAGCGCTGCCCTGCCCTGCCCGCTCAGCTCCCTCCTGCCATCACAACAGCGAGTTCCAGCCTCCGGAGAGGTACCACAGCAACCTCCCGTTTCTCTGCGAGCAGTGCCGGTGATAATTCCCGCAGTGAGGGCCCCTCAGCCCGGCCGAGGCGGCAGCGACACCCCAAAATCCACCAGCGCATCCCCCCTCCGTTCGCCAGCTCCGTCCCGTCCCGCACCGCCCCGGACGCGGCCCCGCCGTGCGGAACGCTTCCGCCGGCGCGTGCGTCGAGCGCTCGCCGCTCCCATTGGCTGGAGGGGGCGGCAGGGCGGGGGAGAGAGAAGCTGAGACCTCTTCCATTGGCTGGAGGGGGAGAGTGGGCGGGGCCACGGCTGAGGCGGCTGTGAGGGCGCTCGGGAGGGAGCGGGAGGCGAGTCCCGGTGCGGGACGCTGTCCCCGGTGCGGGGCTCGGTGAGGGGCGCGGCCATGCGGGCTCCCGGCACGGCCATGCGGCGTTTCCTCGGCCCGCTGCTATGCCTCCTGGCGCTGCGGCTCCCGGCGAGTAGCGGCGCGGCCGGCCGCGGGCTGGACGTGGCTTCCTACCGGTGAGTACGGAGCGGGCGGTGCGGGGCCCAGGCGGGCCGGGGCTGAGCGCGCCTGCTTGTGCCGCAGGGAGCGGGTGCGGGCCATGTTCTACCACGCCTACGAGCACTACCTGGAGAGCGCCTTCCCTTACGACGAGCTGCGACCGCTGACATGTGACGGCCAGGACACCTGGGGCAGGTAAGGGCCGCTCCCGGGGCGCGGTGAGGATGGGCCACCCCCCCTCTCTCTGCCGGGTCTCACCTCGCTTCTCTCCTCCGCAGCTTCTCCCTGACTCTGATCGACGCTCTGGACACGCTGCTGGTGAGTAGGAGGCAGCCCTGAGTGCCCGCAGCCTACTCAAGGTCTCTGTGTGCCACCTGTACACCTGGATTTTATGTGGTTGGTGCCAAAAGTCAGTTATTCATTGACCTGTGAGCTTTCCATTTCCCTTTTGCATCACCCCTTAGGGAGAGTGGCAGAGCACCCCTTTCCTTACAGCCTCTGTGTAAAGTTCCAAAATGCGTGAAAAAAGATTTTTGAAAGATGGAACTGTCAGTTTTTTAGTAACGTGAAAAACGCCAATTGGTTGTTTTTAAAATGTTAAAAGTTTCATAGTAATAAAATGGTTATAAAAATAGTAATATAATTACAGTAATAATAATTTGGACAATTAGGACAATATGAGACAATAGAGACAAAGAGTTACGGAGCACGAGTCCGAAAAAGGACCCACGTTAACAGAGGATTAACCCTTAAAAGCAACATCCTGTTGCATATTCATACACCTCATACATGATGCATAAATTCCATTCAAACACAGGATTCTGTCTGGGCAGTGTCAGCTTCTTCCTCTTAATCCTAACAGCACCTTAGAGGTGGGAAGAAGTTCCTTTCTTCTGATAAGAGAGAAATAAATTCTCTTTCTGTGAAAGATTCAGGTGTCCTGTGGCTGCTGTCTCGCTGCAAGTCCTTTCTTTAAAAAAGTATCCTACATAGCATAGTTTCTATTTTAACATTTTTTGTAACCTAAAACTATATTTAACACACTACTTAAGAAAGCTAATACAGCATAACTTTCTAACACCACACATATAATATTCATTTTAATATTTGCTAAAAGCCAGTCATAAAATACACATTTTTCACAGTAATATCTGGGAAATACAGGAATATCTGTAGTTGATGATGTCACCAAATAGTAAAACTAACTAAAATCAGCCCCAAATATTGAGCTGCTCTTTGTTTTTCCATGAACTCCAAGCCTGATTCTCCGTTTCCCTGCAGATCTTGGGAAATGTTTCTGAGTTCCAGCGAGTTGTCAACGTGCTGCAGGAGGGGGTGGACTTCGATATTGATGTCAACGCATCTGTCTTTGAAACAAACATTCGAGGTGAGCTGCGGTTTTCTGGGGGTCTGTGTTGGGTTTCCTCCCTGTATGAGTCTCAGAGGAGGTGGTCAGAGGGTATTTGGGATGCAGAGTAAAAGGACCCATAAACAGAGAGAAAAACCCCAAACAAACGTCACTTCCTTTCAGTTTTTGCACATCCCTTTTTGCTTCCTGTCTCAACACAAGCAGAAGTAGATGTGGCACTTTCAGTATTCTGGTGTGAGGTTTTCAGCTTTGGAATAAATATATTTTTCACTGCAGGAATACAGATTTTATCCTGTTGTTTTTGTATACTGTTTTAAAGTATAGATTATCAATTTCTGGGATTTTTTTTTTCCTTCAAAATCACAAAGGCTTTTAGAGTTGTGCACCTTGAATGCCTGACTGCTTCAGTGCCATCTAGCTAAATAACACAGTGTTTTTTAAAACTGTTAGTTATGCTTTTGTTGTTTGTCCTGCCAAATATTGCTGTGCCAATTTTTGCAGCAGTGTAATTTCTGCTAAAAATTGGTTGCTATGTGACCATAGACAAGCCTGTGAAATAACTAATATTAGCTAATATAGCTGTGTTAGCTAGATAAGTAATAGCTAAATATAGCTAATGACTCACAGTGCTGTAACATTGAAATTCTTGACTCTTCCTAGAAAAAATAAATGTATCATAGAATCTGAGTGTGGTTTGGGTGGAAAGGACCTTAAAGATCATCTATTCCACCCTCCTGGGGCAGGGACACTTTCTACTGCCCCAGGGTGCTCCTAGCCCTGTCCAGCCTGGCCTTGGGCACTGCCAGGGATCCAGGGGCAGCCCCAGCTGCTCTGGGCACCCTGTGCCAGGGCTTCAGCATCTTCACAGACAGAATTTATTCCCAATATCCCACCTAACCCTTCCCTCTGGCAGTTTAAAGCCATCACCCCTTATCCTGTCACGCCACATGTTTCTGCTGCCCAGGAAGAAACAAATCACTCTTCTCTTCCCTAAACTCCTTGCTCCCCACATGGTGTAATGGATTCTGCTGTGTCCTTGCAGTGGTGGGAGGGCTCCTCTCTGCTCACCTGCTCTCCAGGAAGGCTGGAGTTGAAGTGGAAGCAGGCTGGCCGTGCTCAGGACCCCTCCTGAGGATGGCTGAGGAAGCAGCTCGCAAACTGCTGCCAGGTGAGCCCCTGTCTGCTGTGTGTCACTGTGCTGGGGATCAGGAGCTGCCTGTGGTGGGAGATGCACTGCTGGATGAGCCAGCTCAAAAACCAGTCCTGTGGTCCCTGAGCTCCAAGCTCAGTGCTCCAGGTTAATTTGTGAGGATGATGTTGTACGTGTGCATGCCAAGTGCTGTGTGTGCTTAACACATCAGTGTGCTTGTTGCTTGCTGAGGGGGAAATATATTTAATATAAATAATGAATAAAGGTGTGAGACAGCAGCCTGTAAAGACAAGAAGATGCTGCTTCATGTGCTCTTTGTGGGCTGTGTGCCCTCGTGGCATGGCACTGTTCCCTTGTGTGCACCCATGGGCTGATCACAGCCTCACTGGCTGCACTTTGCTGGCCAGTGTGATCAGTGCCCACCTTGCTTGTGCTGTAAAAAATGTGGGGGTGCAATCTGCTGCTCTGGCAAGGTGGAAGTGATCCCCAGGACCTTCCCAGGACTGTGTGTACTGTGGTGCTGTGAGGTCCCCAGGACGAGGTGAGAAATGAGAATTTGACTCTATGTTATCAGAAGGCTGATATATCATATCGTATCATATCATATCTATTTTCTTATATTATTTTCTTATATTATTTTCTTATATTATTTTCTTATATTATTTTCTTATATTATTTTCTACTTTCTTATATTTTCTTATAATTTATTTTCTTATATTTTCTTACGTATATTTTTTTCTTTTCTATATTTTCTTACGCATATTTTTTTCTTTTCTATATTTTCTTACGCATATTTTTATATTTTCTATATTTTCTTATGCATATTTTTCTATGCTCTATATTTTATTATATTTTATATTTTTATATATTTTATATATTGTATACTAAAACTATATTAGAGAAAGGATACATCAGAAGGCTAAACAAGAATGATAATGAAAGCTCGTGACTGACTCCTCAGAGTCTGATACAGCTGATGGTGATTGGTCATTAATTAAAAACAATTCACATGGAACCAATCAAAGATGCACCTGTTGGGTAAATGATCTCCAGACCACATTCCCAAACAATCAGATAATTATTGTTTTCATTCTTTTCTGAGGCTTCTCAGCTTCCCCGGAGAAGAAATCCTGGTGAAGGGATTTTTCAGGAAATATCATGCTGACAGTGTGTACCCTCTCTGACCCTCCCAGGATCACACTCAAGTTCTCATTTTGTTCTCTGCAGTTACGCCAGCCAGTTACTCCAGTGGGATGTGAGGCACATGTTTGATTCAGAGTCTGTAAAACACAACACTGAGCATTTCTGTGACCCCAAAATCCTGTGTTTCAGCTTTCCAGACCCCAACTGGGATGCCCTATGGCACAGTGAACCTGCTGCATGGAGTAAACCCTGGAGAGACCCCAGTCACCTGCACTGCTGGAATTGGCACCTTTATAGTGGAGTTTGCCACCTTGAGCCACCTCACTGGTGACCCAGTGTTTGAGGACGTTGCCAGGAAGGCTTTGAAGGCACTGTGGAAAAATCGCTCGGATATTGGGCTGGTGAGTGAGCAAAGGACTGGGGATGTGCTGGGCTGCTTTTCCTCTGGCTTTGTGGATGCAATTCCAGGCATGAAAAAGCACCAACAGAGAGGAGATGGAGTCGGATAAATACCCACAGTGCTCCTAACTGGGCTGAAGGCTCGTGTTTGCCATTGTTGCTGAACACCTGCAGCATCCACATCCCTGCTTCACTGCAGCAGCCCAGCATTATCCATTGTTCTGGGCCACACCAGATGTGGCTGGGACACAAATGCCAACTGCTGGGAGCTGCAGCTCTTGTGACAGCAGCTGGAGCAGATTAAATGAAGGGTCTGTCTGATGCCTGGAGGGACAAAGGCCTAGGGAAGAGAACAAGAGTAAAGTGCACTGAGATATTAACAGCCTGTACAGCTCTGGGGTTCAGGAACACCCAGAGCTGGGAGTGTTATCTCCGTGTTCACTGTCTCCTGGTCTTTTCTGTTGCTACTTTTTCAACCTCTGAAGTGTTGATGTTGCACCAACATAGTAAATAAATCTGAAACAGATTTATTTATACCCTGTGTTTATTGCCATGAAGAAATGTTTCCCTTTGTTTGCTTTGGGATTTGTTTATTTTTGATTTATACCCCAAATCCTTGATCATTGCTGGCTTTTTTCACATTTGCTAAGAAAGACATGATTGTGTATTTAATCCTCCATCAGCTGGGTTTGTTCACAGGCTGAAGAGTGCCAGCATATACTTAAATATTAACATGGCAGCTCTTGTGCCTTTGACATTCTTGGCCTCCGTATCTGCACCTCTCCATCCTTCTCTACTCATTTGTAAGATCAGAATTATGACCAAACATTTCATGTTGAAATTGTGCATTTTTACAGTAGCATTATAATGTGTTGTTTTAGCCAGTGAAGCATTGATATTGGAAGCATAAAATGTTTATTAGATATATAAAATATATTATCAGCATGAAAATTGTATTTTCTACAGTTTGCATATAAGCATAACAGTTATATTGTCCTGTAATGGAGAAAATGCTGGTTGGAATGGACATTGTATATCTGTGAAACTGATGATCTGAAAACAGTACCAGGATTTCTTGTGTCACTTTAAGCCTCTCTGTCCTTGTCCTTCACCCCTTCCAGGTGGGGAACCACATTGATGTGATCACTGCCAAGTGGGTGGCCCAGGATGCTGGCATTGGGGCAGGGGTGGACTCCTACTTTGAGTACCTGGTTAAAGGAGCCATCCTCCTGCAGGACAAGGAGCTGATGTCCATGTTTTTAGGTGAGTCCTTGTTTTCTGTGGGAAGGAGGAGGTGAAGGATCTATTTGGGCACGTTCAAGCCTGTTCTGAAAGCTTTGCTGTAATTCTTTTGAACAGTCTGTGATAACGGAGTTACCAAAGTGAGCACCCTGATCAGTCATTGAACATGGCTCAAGTGAAAAAGGGGCTTCTCTCATTCTTAAAAATAAGCTTTTCTTTTTTTTCTTTTTTTTTTTTTCCTTTTTGTTACAGATGGCTTACCTACCCATCTGTTTCTTTACAGAATATAACAAAGCTATCAAGAATTACACCAAGTTTGATGACTGGTACCTGTGGGTTCAGATGTACAAAGGAACAGTGTCCATGCCTGTGTTCCAGTCCCTGGAGGCCTATTGGCCAGGCCTGCAGGTAAGAGCTGTCATACCAGCAGCATCTGCTGATTCTCTTCATCTGTCAGGGGCTGGTCTTCAAGAAAAAAGTTACAAATATCATTTCATCTGTACAGGTTTAAAAGTTTGGTTTATTCTCTAGTGAAATCTGCAGTAGCCTGAGCCTGTAGAAGGTGATGTTGAAGAAAATGTTGATTTTTTTCTATAGTCTCCCATTCAGCATGATGAGAGGGCACTTCTGTGGCAGCAAACTCCACTGACAGTGGTCCCATAATCCAAATGGGAATGTGAGGAAAAAAAACCACACACCTCTTTTTCTATCACCTCATAATTGTTTCATTTGTGTGAATATTTTCCCATCAAGAGCTTTGCTTTCTCATCAGTCTTCTTGTTGGGACTGAGACTTTGTTTCCCTAACTAAGAGATTGGATGCTGTGATTGACTGAAGAAACACAGCCTTCGTTAAAAAAACATCAGAGTCTTCGTATGATTTCAGGTGTGGGAATGTGATCCACCAGAAAAGCAGCTTTTAATTCTTAGCTGTTCTTAAGGCATCATGCCCAGTATCAGTTACCCACTCAGACCTGCTGAAATACCCATTTCTGTCACTGGGTATTTCCTTGCCTAGAGCAATGCTATTGCATCAATTCCTGTAGCCATGATATTTTCTGAAAAATCCCTTTGCCAGGATTTTTCTCCTGACAAGCTGAGAAGCCTCAGAGGAAAAGAAAAACAATAATTATCTGCTGCTGTGGAATGCAACAGGTGCATCTTTGATTGGTCCATGTTGTTTCTAACTCATGGCCAATCAGAGCCAGCTGGCTCAGACTCTCTGAGAGTCATCAGCTTTTGTTATCATTCCATTCCTTTCCTTGCTAGCCTTCTGATGAAATCCCTTCTTCTATTCTTTTAGTATAGTTTTAATATATCATTTTCTTTTAATATAATATTTATCATAAAATAATAAATCAGCCTTCTGAAACATGGAGTCAGATTCTCATCTCTTCCCTCATCCTGGGACCCCTGTGAACACCACCACATTTGGTGACCCCGAGTGAAGAAAAATTCCACAAATTCCTGTGCTGGTTTTTCACTGCCATGTTTGTGTGCTGTTTCCTGTCTCCAGAGCCTGATTGGGGATGTGGACAATGCCATGCGCACCTTCCTCAACTATTACACGGTCTGGAAGCAGTTTGGGGGCCTGCCTGAGTTCTACAACATTCCCCAAGGATACACAGTGGACAAGAGGGAAGGATATCCACTCAGGCCTGGTAAAAAAGCTGAAATTAAAAGGGATATGAGCTCCTGCTTTAGCTCTGGTTGGGAGATCAAATGTTAGCAGCACCACAGTTTCCTCCCAGTTTTGTTCTGACTCAGTTCCTGCCAGGATTTCAGCTGGGATTTCCAGAGTTAAAGCTGCAGATTTTGTTTTCCCCCATTCACAAAGACAGGAAGGAAACAGGAAGCAAACCATAGTGTTACTGTTGAAAGGCGGCCTGGTAATTAATTTTTTTCACAGTGTGGGATTTGACATGTTTAAGTGTTACATTGTCTGGCATGGGTGCTTCAGTCATGTGAAATGTTAAAGGGACTGCTTGTGTCCTTTAAATTTGGGAAGTGAAAGTGAGTGTGAATAGACTGTTCCAGTTCTGCATCTAGGAGGGATTCTGTGTTGTCTGTGATACTGTAAGGAAATTATCTCTCTTTTTTCTCATTTTTTACAATTCTGACCAAAACAAAAAAAAATTAACCTGATTAGTGGGTCCATAAATGTAAATGAGAATAAAGAACTTCCTTTTGGTCTGAGTGTTCGGGTGGACAAATCTACCAAAAATACTCATGAGCCCTAACTATCAAAGGCATTTATATATAAAAGACCTGTTCCTTTAATAAGTAAACACAGATGGTGCTTATGTTGTCTGTATAGAGTATTTCCACTCTATTGTTTAAAAACTCTATTTTGAGGATTGAATTTCTTGTTTGGAATCCTTTCCAGAAGCATTTTTTGTTAACTTTGACAACTGAGTATTAATCTTTTTGTCTCCTGCTTCTCTCCCACTTGCTGAATGTGGGAGGGAGCATTAGTCACTCTTACCTGAGCTAGTTAGGGGGAATTTCTTTGTAGCACATCCTTAGAAAAAGGAAATCTGTGTTTGAAACCAGGCTGTTCACCTGATTATGCTGAAGTATTTTTAAATTAGTTCAAGGAATAGCTCATGTTCTCTGTGTGTGGTGTGATAATCTTTGTGCTGGCAATGTTTGGGTGTTTTGCAGAGCTGATTGAGAGCGCAATGTATCTGTACCGTGCCACGAGAGACCCCACACTGCTGGAGCTGGGGAGAGATGCTGTGGAGTCCATAGAGAAGATCAGCAAGGTGGACTGTGGCTTTGCAACTGTGAGTGCTAAATCATCTGCCATGGCAGCTGAAGGGCTGCTAAAAATCAGCTTTCAGAAGGTGTTCTCATGAGAGATGTTTTGTCATTGATTCATGCAATCATTTTGGGCAAAACATGACTTTTTTTTTTTCCACAAACCCCTTATATTTCTCTGTGAAGCTGCTCTGGTAATTACTGGTCATGTTTCTGGCTGTAGCTTCCTCACATTGGGCCAAATTCTATCATGGGCTGTTGCCCCAGAGCCCAAAACATGGGAAAGCACCAGAAGCTTCTCCTGCATTTCTAGTAGGTGTTGCAGCTGAGCAGGAGTACTCTCATGCAGGCTGCTCCTGCCAGGTGTGTGATTTGGCTTTCCCATTATTTCTTGAAAAGCTGGTCAAACACATGAGAAGTACAGTGAATGATTTTTATGAAGTTATTTAATAGAGGATTTCAAACATGCTATCAAGCTCTATTTTACAAAAAGCTCCTTAAAAATACTGGGAGTAAGTAGGTAAAAGCCTTATGATTTTTTTTTTGTTTAGTGGGGAAATTATGGGAATCTCTTCTCCTTGCCCAGACTGAACTGAGGAGGAGTTTAAATGTTAGGAAGGGATTTTTCAGTGTGGGGGTGCTGAGGCCCTGGCACAGGGTGCCCAGAGCAGCTGTGGCTGCCCCTGGATCCCTGGAAGTGCCCAAGGCCAGGCTGGACAGGGCTGGGAGCAGCCTGGGATAGTGGAAGGTGTCCCTGCCATGGCAGGGGATGGAATGAGATGATTTTTAAGGTCTCTTCCAACCCAACCCATTCTCTAATAAGATACAGGGTGAGTTGGTGTCATACTGTGCTGTTTAACGGAAATGAATTCCAAGTTGGTTTTATTTTTCTCCCTAAATTCATAACTTACTGAATTCAGTGTAACTCTAACCCACTCTGTTCTCTTGTAGATCAAAGACTTGAGGGACCACAGGCTGGATAACCGCATGGAATCCTTCTTCTTGGCTGAAACAATCAAATACCTGTACCTGCTCTTTGACCCTGACAACTTCATCCACAATGATGGCTCAGACTTTGATGTGGTGGTCACGCCCTATGGGGAGTGTGTCCTGAATGCTGGAGGGTACATCTTCAACACTGAGGCTCATCCCATCGACCCTGCTGCCCTGCACTGCTGCAGGAAGCGCAGAGAGGAGCAGTGGGAGGTGGAGGACTTGATGAGGGAATTCTACTCACGGAAGAAAACCAAGAAATTCACTTTCAAAAGAGCTCCTGACCATGGTGAAGGGGAAAATGCTAAAGACTCCCAAGATGCCTCTTCAGAGAAAGCTGGAGAGAAGAGAAACTCTAAGAAAAGCTCATACTCCCTCCTGAGCTGCCCCAGTCAATCCTTTAACTCCAAGCTTGCAGTTCTGGGACAGGTTTTCCTAGATAACACCTGATCCTCTTTGCATCATCACTTTAAATTATTGAACTCGTTTCAGATTCTGGGAATATATTTTTATAGTTTCATAATGGAAAGTGTGGTACCTCACAATGTGAATTCTATTATGAAGTGAAACAACTTCCCTTTAAATTCTGCTACTGCTCCTTTCTAAGCCATGACTAAGATACCAGCTGTTAATGCTGTTGAGCTGCTGATCTCAAAGCAGTTGGTTGCCTGAATATCAAACAGGTGTCCAGAAAAAGAAAGGTCTACATGTTAAATGTACCTTTTTATTGCATTTTGTGAGTTTTAGAGGCTTACAGAAAGATAGTAGCTTATTTTGTTCTATAAAAATGAGCCTGAGTTTCTTGTCATAAGGGGAAGAGGAAGAATTGCTGTAGCTTCACTGCAATTCTCTGTGTGCTCCATCTTTTATCTCTGGCCACTTTATAAACATGTAGTTCATGTTGAAAAATTGCTGCCCAGTGGAGAAAAGCTATTTATTTAGAGTTGAAGGCTCAGATTTGTTGCTCTGGCAGTTCTGTTGGGCATCAAGGATGGTGTTGGGGGATAGGAGCACTTGGAACATGGGAAGGTTCTCAGTCCCTCTGTTTCAGATCAGTGTGGGTCAGCACCTCCTGCCTGAAAACCACTTTAGTGAATGTCCAGGTAATGTCTGGACAAAAAACTGAGCTGGAGGGTGGACTAGGAAATGTTTGGTTGGTTCCACAGTGTAGCTAGCTTATCTCTTATTTCCCCATTTCCTTCCTCTTTCTAACTTCCCTTTGGTCCCCCCCTTTGGTATTTCACTGTACCTCAGTGCAGCCACCCCAGGGTGCCCCAGCTGAGCTGAACACGAGCCATGCACAAGGCTTGGGTGCAAGGGGACTGAGCCCCAGCTGAAACTGCAGCTGTGCTTTGGTCCTGCAGGCGGCTGAACAGATGTTCATGAACCTCTCAGTGTTCAACTGACTTGCACATCCAAACCTCTAAATACATTATTAGTGTCTTTGCAACAGCTGTGTGCAGTGACCAGGAAAGGAGGAATCAGTGTGGCCAAGGAAGAACCAAAAGCAGGCCAAAAAAGTGTTGGAGTTTCTTCAGGCCTGCTGCAAAGTGAGGAGGCTGGAGCAAGCTACAATTATTTGAGTGGACTAGAGGTACAGGAGAAATAAATCCCTGTGAGCAGGGAAATACTTAAAAACAGCTGGACCAGTGCCCACTCGGTGCTGCTGTGTGGTTGCCTTGAGAAAGTAATTTTTGTTGTTGTTTTGACCTGTACAAATGCTGTAAAGTTAAATAAAATTTGCATTTTACCCTTTGGGGTAGAAATCCTGTAGCAGTTGTGAATGAGCTATGGTAAGAGACACTTACAGTGCTGGACAGGCATATTGAAAGGACTGGTAAGCTACAGAGCTTTGGTTGTGTCCTTTCCCTGGCAGCTGGGACAGTGCAGGAATTCTGCATTGACACAGCCCTTGCAGCCCTTCTGAGACAGGAAAACCCAAAACCAGGCATTGTTGGAACACGATGAAGCTCTTGTTGTGGCTGCTTGTTGTCACCATAGGTTATCTTTTCATTTTCCAGCTGTTCACACCTACATGCTCTTCATTGTTTTAATCTGCAGAAAACAAACCCCAGGCCTTCTCCCACAGCTTTGCTCAGTGCTGGGTCAGGTCCTGAATCTCAGCATTGTCCCAGGTGTGAAGTGGAGGAAAACAATGGGACAGGGCAGATCTCCAACTCATTAGATCTCTCCTGCCCAGGGCATTTTGGTACCCTCATGCAGGAACTTCCAGCTGCAGAACCAAGGAGCTGTATGCTGGGGAGATGAGGTTGTTCCTCAGCATGGTTGGAGCTGAGAGAACTCATCTGTGCATGGCTACTGTGGGTAATTAGGTGGATCTTGATTAGATTCCCAGATTCATCTGAGTAGGAAAGCACCCAGACAGATGATGGAGTCCAAGTCAATGGCCCAGACAGGAACTGAAACTTTGGTATTATGACCAACTGAGCTAATCTCGGATTAGTGCTGTGGCCTGGGTGACTCAGAACAGCCTCAACTGTTCCTTGTTCCAGTGTTGTTCCATCTCACAAAGCCTTCATTTTAACAAAAACAAACTGATCAGAGTCCTTGGTGATCTTTTCCTCAAACAGAAAAGGGTGTGGCTGGGCCTCGAGGGAAATAAAGGCATTGGGATGGAAATGGAGTGGGAGGCAGAGCTGGGGGTGTCAGAGGTAAAAATCGATAAAGCTAATTTAATAATGTATAAAAATAATTGTAAAAATTAATAAAAAAGATATTTTATTTTGTGATCGAAAATATGATCCTTGATAGCCACAGTCAGAGACAGCATCAAGCTTGGGTGAACCTTGGACCTCCCTCTGTTCACAAATGCCATCTCCAGGGCTGATTTACACAGTTTTTTCTGCCTGAGGCAGAGGTGCCCCTATTCTTTTGTCACTCTGCATATGCATGAAAGTCTTTTCTCTGTGCAGGGCTGGACAATGCTGTTTCTGGGAGTGTTGATGTCGAGTTAGGGGAATCCGGTATTCAGATGTATGTTCCTGACGACTCTGGTTATCTTGATTGAAGATACTTATTGTGAAAAACAACAATCACTTGTTTTTAAAATTTTGAAAATTCAATAGTAATAAAATGGTTATAAAAATAGTATTACATTAGAGTAATAATAATTTGGACACTTTGAATTAGGACAATAGGAGACAATAGAAACAAAGAGTATGGACAGTCCGGGCACCTTTTTCTGGGCAGCAGAGCTCAAAAAAGGACCCCCGTTAACAGAGGATTAACCCTTGAAAGCAACATCCTGTTGCATATTCATACACCTCATACATGATGCATAAATTCCATTCAAACACAGGATTCTGTCTGGGCAGTGTCAGCTTCTTCCTCTGGATCCTGACAGCGCCTTCGATGCGGAAAGAAGTTGGTTTCTTCTGATAATGGAGCAATAAATTCTTTTTCTCTGAAAGATTCAGGTGTCCTGTGGCTGCTATCTTGCTGCAAGTCCTTTCTTTAAAAAAAGTATCCTACATAGCATAGTTTATATTTTAACATTTTTTATAACCAAAAACTATATTTAACACACTACTTAAGAGAATTAATACAGCATTACTTTCTAACACAACACATATAATATTCATTTTAATATTTGCGAAAAGCCAGTCATAAAACACGCATTTTTCACAGTAATATCTGTAGTTAATGATGTCACCAAATAGTAAAACCAACTAAAATCAGCCCCAAATATTGAGCTGCTCTTTGTTTTTCCTTGAACTCCAAGCCTGATTCTCCGTTTCCCTGCAGATCTTGGGAAATGTTTCTGAGTTCCAGCGAGTTGTCAACGTGCTGCAGGAGGGGGTGGACTTCGATATTGATGTCAACGCATCTGTCTTTGAAACAAACATTCGAGGTGAGCTGGGGTTTTCTGGGGGTCTGTGTTGGATAAAATACGCATTTTTCACACTTACCAGGTGTTCATCGCTGTTGGGTGTTCCCTGGATAGCCCCGGGAAAGGCCCATCTCCGCACCGTCCTTTCGCTTGCTAATGAGGCTTTCTTTCCTCGCTGCCATCTGGAATTTCACAATTTTGATGTGTCAATCTGTCTCCTGAATGTCAGTGGTCTTAGGCTTTTGGATTTTTGTTACATTCACAATTTTATTAACAACTTTATTTCACATTATTTCCTATAAACACGAATTATCCCACACCACACACCACACGGGGAAGCAGCAGCGCGGCCAGGCCGCAGCTCCCATCGCTCCCTCCCACACGGCGGGCGCCCCTTCCGGCCGCCATGTTGGCGCGTCCCGCGGCTGCGCGCTCGGCGGAGCGGCCCAAGGGGAGGGCTCGCTGTTTGTGTCCCCAGCGCGGAGGCCATGGCGGCCGTGGCGGGGGCCGGCACGGGGCCCGGCTCCGGTACCGGCACCGGCGGCACCCGCGCCCCCACCACCAACATCTTAGCACAGCTGCGGCACGGGCAGCTGAGCGGCCGCGGGCTGACCCGCGGGGCGCAGGTAACGTGGGAGCTGGGCCGGCCGGGCGGAGCGGGGAGGCCGCGGGGCCTGCGGGGTTTGTGGGGTTTGGGGCCGGGGGTTCAGCGCCTCCTGCGCTGCCAGGGAGAGCCCGGCTTGCCCAGCGAGGCCTGCTCGGGTAAAACGGCGGCTCCCAGGCCGGGCTCGGCGCTCCGGAGCTCCCCGGGTTTTGCCCCGGTGCCTTCGGGCTCCGAGCGCCGCCTCACCGGGCTCTGCCCTCTCGGGCAGGCCCGAGGAGCAGCGCAGGATTTTGCCTCTTCGCTCGGTGTGGCCTTCCCTGCAAAGAAAGGAAGCTGTGCCTGGGACTGTAACAATGCAGCATCGAAATTTAAACGTATTTCCTGCACAAAGGCAGCCTCGTGGTTTTAGGGCTTAGGAGACATTTTAGCTCTCTAACGCAGGTGGTTTTATGAGAAACTGCCTCAAGTCTGTTTCTTATTTGTCATCTTTCCCAGTTGATGATGCTGGGAAATACCAAGGAGTGAAATCAGTTCCTTACCCCGGGCCTGTGCCTGTCGTGTGCTGATACTTTTTTAGGAAAAACTGCTCAAGGATAGTGGACTGTTAATTTCTTTTTATGGAGAATAATTGGCATTTTTCTTGCACGTTAAATGCAAAATGGTGCAAAGACTTGGAAAATGAAGCGTGAGGTACAGAACTTGCGTTCAGGTTATGATTTATTGAGCTGAAGTATCTTAAGAGAGGTGAGATGGAATAAAAAATGGCATTTCTTTAATTTACTAGTGCAGACAACAGCATTTTTCTTGATAAACAAGGATTCTGAGCAATTATTAAGAGAAGATTTTTTTATGCCTTTTCAGGACTACCTAAAAACAGAGACCAGACAAAATTAGGGAATAAAGAGCAGTTATATTTATTGAAGGGCCTTCAGGTACATACAGGGCAGACAAAGCCCCCCAATTCCACCCAAAAATGGATCACAGGTCACGGGTTTTACACTTTGATAAGTTTGGTCCATTTGCATATTGGGGGTTAATCTTCCAATTCCAGCTCCAGGTAATGAAGTCATTTACCCCAGGTTTGCTCCCCCAACTCACTTTTGTTTCCATCTCTGGGCCCTGAGGCAGTGAGGTGTCCTTGATTGCCAGGCCTGCAGAGGAATTGTTGTGTCTGCCCAAACTGGGAAAGCAGCAGCTCACACTGAGTGTGGGGTTTGGAGTTATACACTAAAGAATAGCAGTTACAAATATATGGAAAATAGAAAAGCTCAAATCTTAAAGGCACCATATTCATCATGAATGTCCATGCCTCATTCTCTAGCAGAGAGGTAAAAGAGCAGGTATCTTTTTACAGCTATTTTGTCCTTTTTTTGCTTCTTCCTCAGCTACTAGTTTGGATAATCCTTAAGAAGAGCCAGTAATTTGCATCAGTATAAACCTGTATTGACTCTTCTCCTTGGGATTGATTTAGGATTGGACAAACTTTGTCTCACTGAATTCCCTGCCCACCTCTGCACTCTTTCTTTCATGCACCTCCTCAGCCACTACAGTTTCAGTCAGGTGAACCTGGACCAACCTTATGCACCTCTGTTGTCTGTAGGATGGTGCTTCCATCTCTGGGCTTTGGTTTGCTTGAAAAATGCAGTGATACTCTTTTCATTTTGAGCTTTTAAGCTTTTATAGCAATCAAGGAAACCTCTACTTGTTGCATCCTCCTTATAATGCCCAGAATTTACGTGGGTTTTTGTTCCTGGGGTTTGGTTTGGTTTTGCTTGAAAAATTCTAGCATCCTTGTGCTGCCCTGAGAGTTAAAGCTTGGACCCATACAGCTTCCACAATTTCATAAATGCTATAGGGGGATATTTTAAATCATTTTGTGTGAGAGCATGGAGTGACAGGACAAGGGGGAATGGTTTCAAATTGACAGAGGGCAGGGTTGGATGGGATATCGGGAAGGAATTCTGCCTTGTGAGGGTGGGCAGGCCCTGGCACAGGTGCCCAGAGCAGCTGTGGCTGCCCCTGGATCCCTGGCAGTGCCCAAGGCCAGATTGGACAGGGCTTGGAACAATCTGGGACAGTGGAAGGTGTCCCTGCCATGGCAGGAGATGGCACTGGATGAGCTTTAAGGTCCTTCCCAATCCAAACCATTCTGTGATTCACTTAAACTCAAGCAGGGGAAATAAATCCCTGAATGATTTTGAACTTTATGAATTCTGTGTCTCTTTACTTTTACCTTGTATCAGTTTTTTGTTTGTAGACAATCTAAATATAAAACACTTTGATGTAACTTTTAGAGAAGCAGTTTTGGCTGCTTTCTTTTTTTTTAAGTTCTATTTTTTATCACAACATTCCCAGTTTTCCTGCAGTTGGCTCCTCAGTGGCAGTGTGGGAACCCTTGCTTACATTTCTGAGCTGATTTGTTCCTGCAGAGCCTGAGAGCAGGTCAGGTTGCTGTTTTGGGGTGTAGAGCAAGTCATGAGTGTCCTTGAAGCACTTCCTAGCTGTGTTTTGGAAGGAAGTTTTGTGTCATGTGCTGCCTGCACTGCACTGCTGGGAGGGGAAACCCTTCTCAAGATGTGAGTTCAGGGAGGTTTTGAGCACAGTTCTGTGCTGGGGTGCCTGCCATGGGCAGCAGTGGCATTTAGCCCTGAACAAAGCTTTGTGTGCTATTCTTAGGTGATCTCAAGATCCATTTTTGTATGGGGAAAGCAGGGGCTTAGCTATGAGCTGGGAAGGATCACTGCATCTAAAAGTTCACACTCTGATCTTACAGGGACATAAAAGCATTTTTGACAGCAGCAGCCCCCTGAATATGTGGCAGTTTTGAGGTCAGCTGAGTCTCTGAAATCTGGATCCCTGAGTGCTCCTGCTGTGCTCACCTACCCAGAACCCTTGGCTTCCTTGCCAATTCATGTCTTGCTTTATTATTAACAATAAATTACTCAGAGAAGGGCAGCAGAGCTGGAGAATCATATGGGGAGTGGCTGAGGGAGCTGGGAACGGGCTCAACCTGGAGAAAAGGAGGCTCAGAGGGAAATTCTGGCTCTGCACAACTCCTGACAGGAGGGGACAGCCAGGTGAGGGTTGGGGACAGAGACAGGACGAGAGGAAACAGCCTCAGGATGAGCCAGGGGAGGTTCAGCTTGGACAAGAGGAGGAATTTCTTAATGGAAAGGATGGATCAGGCAGGTTGGACAGCAAGAGGAGTTATGGAAAGGATGGACCAGGGAGGTTGGACAGCAGGAGAAGTTTCCCCATAGAAAGGATGGACCAGGCAGGTTGGACAGCAGGAGAAGTTTCCCCATAGAAAGGATGGACCAGGCATTGTCAGGGGCTGCCCAGGGTGATGGTGGAGTCCCCATCCCTGGAGAGTCCAAGGAACAATGGGGCTGGGTGATAGGGTGGGGATAAATCACAGGTTGGACTCTTGGTCCTGGAGGTCTTTTCCAATTTAAATGGTTCTGTGATAAGAAGTTGATTAGCTGGAGCAGATTTCAGTAGGTGCTGCCATTATTTGTTCTGTATCCATTTTACCCATATTGCTGGCATCAGCTGCTGCCCTGCACACAAGCCTCAGTCTTGGTATCACATTGCATAACCTTGGATCAGGATTTGCCCTGCCCTGAGCACAGTGCAAGGCGCTTTGCAGGTGCTGGTGAAGCAGTGGCAGAAGAATTTTCCAGAAGTGACACACTTCTAACAAGGAAGAATATTGGTTGTGAGGGGTTTGGTGTGTTGTCCTCCTTGGGGCACAGCTGTGCCATGGACCACAGGCTCTGGGACATTTGTGCTGCTGTTCCTTGAAAGCCAAGAACACTCTGGCTCAGCTGATCCAGCTCAAATCTGCTTAGCAAGAAGGTGCAGACTTCATCTGCTACAAGCTGTGAACAGCATGGATGTGGCATGAAACCAGAGGGTATTTGGTTGCAGCTCTGGGAATCCCTGTGGACAGAGCAGTGTGATAATGGACTGACCAAGGATTTGTTGGCAAACCAATGTGCTCCTGCTGCATTCTCAAGAGCTGGGAGTCAGCACTGCTCTCACCCTCATAGGATTGCCAGGGCTTAGCTGAAACAATCAGAATGAAAAAAAGGATCCATTTTTCCAGCTGTATTTCATGCTTTGCTATCCCTAGGAGCAGACACTTCCCCGAGCAGGATAGTCCCTATCCACTGTAAAAAAGCTCTGTGGAAGGAAAACATTTCTCCCTCAGACATCCAGATTTCAGGTTATCAGCAGGAGTAGCTTCCTAACCCTGAGAAAAGATTTTGGTTTTGAGTCAGTTTTTTGTCTCCTCCTTACAAGAGCACCAACAGAACAACATTCAGGTGAATATAATCCAGTTGAGGAGCTCTGATTGTGTGGGTGTTAGCAGGCTTAGGCTCTTCAGGGGAGGACAGTGAGGGAGTGTTGGAAAGCCTGGACATGCTTTTGTTATGTAACAACACCAGAGCTCTGTCATGCACTAGAAATGCTGCAAAAAGTGGCTGTGTTGGATTTAAGCTGTGTTGGTGTCTGATTTTTTTGTGTGGCTGAAGATGAGTGAGAAGAAAAATGTAGATGTGATACTCTTTATCCCTCTGCTTTTTCTTAGATAGCCCTACAGATTTTGTTTTCTTTCAAAATGAAATAAAGAAGAAACTTAGGAAGTTCTAAGGAAAAAGGAAAAGTAGTAACTAAGAAGTTAATCTAAGGAAAGATTAAGACTAAGTTTTTCTAAGGAAAAGTAGTAACTGAGAAGTTAATATAATTTTAGTATAATTATGCATATTAATTGATTTATTTTTCTCTGAGAGTAAGATCAGCAAAGCAAATATGAGTAGCTCTCTTCCGATCTGGTGGATCCTGTAGTGGGTTTGGAGAGCTGCTGGTATTAAAGGTCTGTGTTGGAATTGTCCTGTGGGGATTGGAGATTCAGGAGAGCTGTTCTTGTCTTCTCCCAGTTCTGGTGAGCAGGGCTGTGGTCTGGGAGCTGTGGGAATGGTTAGGCCTGGCTGGAAGCTCTGGCATGGCTTATCCCAGGACAATGAGTCCCTGGGTTCATGCCTGGCTTTTGGCTTGGCAGGAGAAGGGATGGGGGCCCATGCAGGGCTGGGGAGGATGGAGAAACAGGGAATCCAGCTGAGGGAATCCTGATCTGCACTTGTGAAATCAAGGAGCTGGAGAGAGGCTGGACATAAGTGCTGTTACATGGATTTCTCCCAGCAGAGTTTCCTTTCAGGATTAATGTTTGTGTTTGATCAGAGCTCAGCTGTGAGTGACCACGGTGTGCTCTGCCCTGGAGCTGCAGGGCTCAGCTTCTCCCTTGGAACACTTTCCAGCATTGCTCCATGGGCCAGCAGCTGTGTTCCTGCAGAGCTCTTGTGTTCAAACCAACACTTGCAGGGTCATTTGCCTTGGTTACAGGCTTTTGTGGGAAAAGTTGTGTGAGGGGGGAGACAGCTCAGCCAGGCTGATGGATGGTTGTTAGCACCTGGAAAGGAAAATGCAATGCAGGGCTGGAATGGTGGGGCACTCCCCAAAATCCTGAATAGTCATTCTCCTGGCAGTCTGTCAGAGATGACTTCCTAAGTTATTACTGTTCAGAGGAAAATTAAACATTTAATTGCACACATTTTAGTTTCCTGGGTTTTTTTGTAAAGGTACAGCTTTAAAGGCTTGAGGAAAGGATGTGCAAAGGCTTCAGTTTTATTAGGAATACAGAGAGACCATGTGCTTGCATCTCTTTGTCAACATCCATAATCTTGTGCCTGTTTGCTTTTAAACTTTCAAGACATTTGAATAGATACTTCAGAAGTGATCATGGAAAATCCTGAGAATGGAAATTCTGCTTTTTTAAAAAGCACTTCCAGTGTTAATTTGTGGTTGCAATGAGAAATGGAATTAAAGAAACCTTGTAAGTGATGTGTCATAGCTGTGAATTCTGTCACAGCAGGATCCCTTCAGTGCTGTGAAGGATGCCTGGACACCTGAATCACTGCTTTGCTTTCTGAAAGATGACAGCAAACACCTTCCTGCAGGGAGCACTCAGCAAGACAGTGGAATGTTTGAAGGGTAAAATGTGAACTAGAGACACAATTTTAGCAGGAGACTGTTTGCCCTGCCCTGGAGAGCAAAGGGAGGATTAACTCCTGGTATTTCTGCTGCTGTCACCCCTGCTGGTGGTCAGCAGTTTGGGGAAGACACAGAGAGGTGTCACTGAGCACAGCTCAGCTCAGGAAAATCAGAGGTTTGCTCTGTAGGGCAAGGAAAATTGTCACAGTGTGGGAACAGAGGTGGGAAGGAAAATCCTCTCTGCAAAGTGAAGGGATTTGGGAGCAACTTCATCTCCAAGAGATCTCAGGGCAGTAAGAAAGATTTTGGCAATGCTGAGCCAGGGCATGGACACAGAGCAGGGGGAAAGAGCTGTTCCTGTGCCTGGAGGATGGGCAAAGTGGAGGGGACAAGTAAAAAGGAGACAGACTGATCAAGGAATGGATTTAGGCAAATATTAATGTATAACTTCATGAAGATGCAGGTATTATTTGTAATTATTTATTGATTATCATGCAAATCAATGCCATCAGGGGAGGTTTAGGCTGGATGTTAGAAAAAAGGTTTTTCCTCCAGAGGGTGCCCTGGCTCCCCAGGGAATGGGCACAGCCTCAAGGCTGCCAGAGCTCCTGGAGTGTTTGGACAGGGATGCCCAGGGTGGGGTTGTTGGGGTGTCTGTGCAGGGACGGAAGCTGGGCTTGACAGTCCTTGTGTGTCCCTTCCAAGATGGGACATTCTGTGCTTCTTATCAATTTTAAAAGATTTAAAAGACAGTAGGATTAGAAAGAAATTTCAACTAAATACTTAGAGGTGTGTGCAGTGTCTTTTTTCAGCCCTTTGTATACTGTCAAGGAAAGTTATGCACAAAGTTACTTAAACTGTGTGGTTGGAAAGTGTTCCCATGGTAGTTATCAGTCTTTGGAGGAATCTCCTGGGAAATCCTGAGCTGCAGTTCCTTAGAAGTTTTAAAGAGAAAACCACACAGTCTGTTTTGCCTTGCAGACATGGCTGGGCTGGTGACACATTTTTTATCTCTGAATTTGAATCCTCTCCAAGGTCTGTGATTGCCCTTCCATTAAATGGCTTTGTGGCATGGCTGGAGCAGGGGGACATGGAGGTCCTGGTGAGGTGGGGATCACCTGGCTGGGGAGCAGCATTCAGGACACCACAGGTGTAAAAAAGGGGATTGTACAGACACCTTTGGACTGGGACACAGCTTGGGAGCTCTGGGTGAGCTGCTGTGTGCCACTGTGTATTCAGGGATCAGAACAGAACCACTCTGGAGAGCCCCAGTGGCTGCCCTCAGGTTTCTCTGTCTGTGAGCCAGAGCTGGGATGTGTTGCAGCAATCTGGGCAGTGATCTGTGCAGCCCTGGTGTTTGTTCCAGTGTGGTTTGCTGTGCCTGGCTCTTACAGAGGTTTGTGCTGCTGCTCCTGTTTTCTCAGAAGGGATCTTTATTCCCTAACATAATGTAATGCATGACAATTCCAAACCCAGCTGCCAGCACTTGGGGAGATCCTGGCTTTTCATGGATACCTCTTCCAGCTGGGCTGCTGCAGCCTCTGCTTCTTGCTAGATTTTACCTGACTTCACACATTTTGTTGCAAGATTTCAGGTATTTTATCCAGAGATTTTCGGTGAATGAAGAAAATCAGTGTTGGATTGCATTTTTTGTGCTTGAATGAAACCAAAAAATTCCACAGAGGAGAGGAGCCCCAAAAGACCCAGTGCTGATTTTGATGACTATTCAGTGAAATATCCTCAAGAAGAAAACCATTTTTGCTTATAAATGAAAAGCATTGACTAGCTGCTGTTATGGAAAACAGGAGATGCAGTTGTTAACCAAAATGGCTGTGAAGAAAGACAGCTCCACAGAGTCTGATTGAATTTTAATCCCTTCCCAGAATCCAAAAATCTTTGCATTGGCAAATACCACCCGGCCACAATGGAAATATCCAGAGCCAGGGTAGCCTCAAATACAGAGCAGAGCTTGCAGTGAAACCAAAGATGTGTTAAATCAAGAGCAAGAAAACCTTTTTTTAATTTTTTTTTTCTTTTGAAAGCAGATAAAAGATGATGAGAGCAAGGAAACATTTGCTTCACTCTTTGAGAATTTCAGTTCTGAAAGTTTCCTGTGGCTGCCTCTCAGAGCCTGGGGCAGGGAGAGGAAGCCCTGCTAGTACAGAAATGGGAGTGGAGATGGCTCAGATGGATCCTGCCCCAAACCAAGAAGCACACATGTGATTAACAGTGTGGTGTTAAACCCAGCACAAGGTTTTAATGTTAATTAAAGGCTTTTGGCCTTCCCTGAGAGCATTTAAGTGCTGAATTCTTCTCTGTGCTGCTGGAACCTGTGATGGAACCTGTGCATGTCATCCCTGCCTCTGGTATCTTCCACATCAGCTGGAGCTGGAGAGTTTGGACTCTTTCCCTGGCATTTTCTGTGTGTTCTGTGCACTCTGCCCAGCAATTAATCCCATTCCTCCCACTGCCTGTGGGTTTGTCCTCCTCCCACACCTGGGATGGGGCAGTGGCAGAGCTCCTTTGGCTCACTCTGTGCTTGGTTTCCCAAAGGGAAATGGAATCTGTGACTTCCAAGGAGCTGACCCAGAGCCCAGAGGATGAGAAGTGATTTTGGCTTTCTGGTTTGATCCTCTGCTGTTTCTCCTGCTCAGAAGGAAAGTGTGTCATTCTCCAGCAGTGCTGGTTGATTCCTCTAATTCAGAAAGCAGAGAAAAGTTAAAAACTGGAGAGAATTTTATGTCCCAAGTGTGCTCATGCTGCTTCAATCACTGCTTGTAGCAAGAAAACCTGGTACTTCAAGATCCTTGAAGTTCTTATTTATTTGAAATTCTTATTTACCTAAAAATTGAAGCATTTCATCAGGAAAAGAGTCCTGAGTACTTGGGAATCTTACAAAGAGGATGAGGACCCACATCAGCTACATTGCCAGGCTGAGTTCTCAGCTTGAATCAGTTCTCTGATCTTCCTGTATAACCAGAGAGCAAAGGGTTAAATTCTGCCAGGAGTTGGAGTATATTTGCATATAATTGTCTAATCAGGGATTGAATGGCCTTTTGGAATTGTGCACTGAGCTGTGTCTGAGAACCATGTCTTGGCTGAAAGAATAAGTGAGATTTAAGCAGCTTGGGAGGGAAATGTCACTGAACCCCAGAAAGGTGCAGAACAGCAGCTTAGGGGCTTGTCCTGGGATTGAGAGCCAGCCCACAAATGTGCCAGGGAGGCTCAGGCTGGGTACCAGGGAAAGGCTCTTCCCCAGAGGGTGCTGGCACTGCCCAGGCTCCCCAGGGAATGGGCACGGCCCCGAGGCTGCCAGAGCTCCAGGGGCTGCCAGGGGTGCCCGGGGTGGGGCTGTTGGGGTGTCTGTGCAGGGCTGGGGCTGCCCTGGGTGATCCTGGGGGTCCCTCCCAGCCCAGGACATTCTGTGTTCTAAGGTTTGCTTTGAGGTGCTGACCAGAGGATTGGGGTTTTCTTTATTTAGTTGTTTTTATTTGGAGAGCACATGAATCATTAGTAAATCCAAGCAAAAATCCTGCTGGAATTGTTTTCTGCTTTACTTCCTCCCTGTATAAGTCCCTGTACTGGGATTGGTGTAGGCACCTCTGAAGTACCAGAGAGGAAAGGAGTTAAAGTTGGATCAGCATTGACTGCATGGTGGATTTTAATTGAATGCCCTCAGCTCCTCATTGACAGATCTGGCATTAACCTGGAAGCATTCAGACTTCAAAGCATCTTTTGTGGATTTTGAGCAGAATATTTTAGTCTTGTGCTGCTACTTTTTTTTTTAGGTGTTAAACACGGTGATGAATATTAAGATTTTTTTTTAATTTTTTTTTTTACTTAGAGAAAAAGGAGTAACATTGAAGAAAGTTTAGACAGCTGTAGTAGCAAATGCCAAGTGTTCTTTTCTGTGGTTGCAGCCTGTTTTCAGGATAATGCCAGCATTGTTGTTCTGCTGATTTAGTTGGTGATCTCCTTTTACAACCAGCCCAAGACTACAGAGAGAATTTTCTCTCTCTGATATTTTCCTGCTTGTAAACCTTTGTGGTTTGGGTCATTGCTGTGACCAATGACTGCAGGGATTTGGCTGAGGAAATTCTCCTTTCTAGCTGAATGCATCAAGTAATGAAGCCTTCCCATCCTCAGCACTCCCCACCTCAGAGCAGTGTAATTTGAGAGGGTGTCAGGGCACCCATTTCCTCCTTCACTGACCTGTCAGCTGGAGCTCTGCTAATGGAATTGTTTAGAGACTAATGTGCTGCCGTTTTAAAATACACAGTCAATATAAAAATACAGAATGAGATTATGTACTCTAAATGACATCTGCTTTAAGCTCTGTGCTGCTTAAGATACTTTACATCTGTAAAATTCTGCAGCTGCCTGTCCTGCATAAATTACTGCATGGAAAGAGGTGCTGGATTGTCACTAAAGGACAGGAAACAACACTGCTCTCAAGGTAGAAAAAAGGAAATTTATTTTATTTATTTCTGACTCCAACATTTATAGATTTCCAAAAGTGACAGTGGATTGGAGGGTGACAGTGCCACCTCTCCAGTGACACTGTACAAACCAACAGTCCATCAAATTTCTCCTCCTCCATAAAAGAATACAAAACAATGAGTTACTTACAGAAAGTGTGTGAGAAAGTTTGCTACAAGATGTAAACATCAGAAAGCTTAGAAAATCTTAAAAAACCTGGGTGACACTGGGTTTTGTGAGCTCTTTTTCCAGGAAGGTGATAAGATTGTTTTCCTAGTTATGAAGCTCTGGACACATGAATCACATTCTTCCTCCTTTGCAGATCACAGAGGCCTTGTTGAAGGAGAGAGATAAGCAGGCAAAATGGAATGGGATCCCCTTGCTGTTGCAGAAGCTGTATGAGCACAGCCACCCAAACAGTGACTTCTCCCAGTGCCAAAGCATCCTAAAGGTACTGCCTGCACCCTTCTTCCTAAAGCTTCAGATGATTTTGTTGTGGTTTTCTTTAAAGTCTACTGTGCTCATACTGTATTAATTTCTTTAGCTGTCTGCATGGTGATATCTGTCAGAAATTGGCTGGTTGGTAAGAGCTGGGGGTGCAGGTGATGATTAGTCATACAGATAGTGGAAGATAATTGTGTTTACAGTGATGAGCAGTTTTCTTTTTGAAGCATCTCTTTATTTTTCTCCTACCTGCAGGAAATTTCTCCACTTCTCTCGATGGAAGCCATGGTTTATGTCACAGAAGACAGAAAAGCTGCTCAAGAGTCCAGTTTCCCCAACACATACACGTTTGATTTGTTTGGAGGAGTCGATGTGAGTGTGTTTTTTCAGTATCTAAAGATCTGCATGATAATCATCCCACTGAAAAATCTGTTCAGTGAGATCTTTAAAGCTTCTAAATGCAAGCTACAAATTTACCAATTTAATGTTAAGCATTAGAATTGTGCCACTTTCTGTTAATCAAAATTGGAAAAGGGTGTATTATTCAAGGTATTACATCCAAAGTGAGGTGTTTTGTTCTTATATGATACAGAATACCTGGCTGTTTCTTAAGTCAGTCTTTTTTTACCTTAAAAAAGATTAGACCTTTAGTTCTGAATGAAGACAGTTTCAAATGATTCCTGGTTGTGAGATAAAATAACACATTTGGCATTGGAGCAGTGAGAATTTCATTGGGGGATCTGTGGCAGTTTAGGCACACCAGGACTCTGTTTTAACCAGGTTGTTTGTGTTTATTGCTTCATCTCTGGCAAAGTTTTCAAGCAGAACTGGAAGGTTTCTGTGGACATTCTGGCAATTTATCATTTTGTTTATTTGCTTTAATTCTACATTGCACAAATACCCATTTGCTCTGTTTTATGGTGCCCAACTCTGGCTTGGCTTTCATTAGAAATGTATTATTTGTATTTTCCAGTGAACTAATTAACACTCTCTTTAGTTTAACCAAACAGATTTTGCTATTTATTTCTTGTCACATTTATTTTTTGTTATTTTGTCTTTGTAACAGAAATTACATTTTTGTTATTTTATTTTTTACACAAGTAAAAGCTTGCTTTAACTTAAAGCTGCTGTTGATGTTTTGAAATGAGCACTGGTTTAGTTGCTGCTGTCAGTTGAGGGCAAAAGCCTTCAGCTACCCAAACAAATGAGAACACTATGAAAATATTTTAAATTTCCCTTGTTTTTAAAGGAAAATAGTGGTAATTTTGTATAAATTATTTTAACATAGTGCACAGAATCTGTGTGTTTTGGGGACAAGTTTTTGGTTTGGTTGGTTGGGGCTTGGTTGGCATCTCCCTTGGGCTGGAGATGGTAAATATCAGATCCACTGTAATTACCTGGTGCTATGGTCAGAGATTTGGATTGAGGTGGGTTTAATGTGATTAAAGGCAGTGATGGAAGCCAGTGCTGTGTGTTTTCAAAAATCCTGCTCTAGGATCTGAAAGGGAAGAAGTTTGATCTGCTGGTGCTGTGTGTGCCACGTGCTGATTTATGTTGCAATATTTTGAGCTGTGGAACGTGAATAACTTTGAAGGGCACTCAGTTTGCTGTGTACTCTCTAGGCTACAGTGTGTGAGAGTTAAAATATTTTAGGATTCTGACAGCCTTTACATTGAGGAAGAACAAAACCAGCTCGGTGGCTCCTCCCTTTATATGAATCCATGTAAAATAAAGACTTCAGAGTGCAAATACACAAACCTCCTGGATTTTATACCTGAATGTAACCCCATCCCAAGAAACACAATCTCATAATTCCCTTTCTGCTTCTTCTGCCTCTGGTGAGATGCAGAAACCCCAAGAATTAAGGCATAAACCCCAAACTTTGACATGTGCATTCTCCTCCTAAAACAAACAATTAATATGAGATCTGTATTACTGCAGTCATTTTTCTCTACCCTATTAATGCTACAGCTACTGCTACAAATACTGCTAAAAATGTGTATTCCTCTTAAAAGCTGCCTATTTATTTGTTTGTTTGTTTGTTTATTTATTTGTTGGTGCTTTTAGTGTAGCTTCCAGTAATGTCAAGGTGGTTTCCTCTGTGTCTGGATCAATAGTTCATTAAAAGAAGATGGTACAAATAGATTAAGTTGTAAACTCTTAAATATCTTGTGAGTTGGCACTGATATTTATTACTGGGTGATGCCTGCATTGCTGTCAACAATTTTAAACTGAATTTTAAAACCAGCATCATTTGCAGTAGTTCTTGCAGAAGTCATCAGTTACTTCTGTTTGCCAACTTTCATTTTGAAATCAACTGCTGTTTTTTCAAAGGTTTTAAGCCAAACCAGTGGTACAGACTAGAACAACTAAAGTTCAGTTCTACATCAGTCAGAACCACAGTCCTGGACTTGGAAAGCTGATTGTTATATTCCTTAAATAGAAATATATATAAATATACATACAGGATCCTGGAGCTGCTAAATTCTGTCTGGACCTGAAATGTTTGTGAAGCCCAGCAAGATTTAGAGAAAGCCTTTGCAAAATTTGCATCTCTTTGCAGATTATTGCTAAAGATTCCTTCTTTTAAGAGATGTGTGATCACCATCCTTGATGTTATCTGGAGGCATGTGAAATTACATTCCTTGCAAGCTCAGATTCTTTAAAACTTGCCAGTGGGGGATTATTTTGTACAGCTCTTACTGTTTCTTCAGGGTAAATGCAACTATAATTTGTCAATATGATTTTGACACCAGTGGGGGTTTGATTGTAGAGCCTTCATTACTCATCTCTGACTTCAGCAGAAACAGGTTTGGGTTTGACATTGGCAAATTAATTGGTTATTTGTATCTCAGTGATCATTCCCTTAATTCCCTGTCTTATTTTTACAGCTTTTAGTAGAAATTCTCATGAGACCAACTCTTATTACACAGAAAAAGAAGCAGAAAAGTAAGTAAATAGGTGGTTTATCTCTTTCCCCAGTTATGCCTGATGGTTCTGCTTCAGACAGAAATTGTTCTATTTTTCTGTTATTCCCTTTCCATCCCAGCAATTTCCTGTTGATTCATTTAGGAATGAATCACTGTTTCTTTGTTCTCCCTGGTTCTGATTCGTGCTGGGATTTGGGAGAGTCACCTGTTTGTGGCACAGTTCTGGAGCTTCACACACTCAGCACAACAAACTTGACTCAAAGCACTAAATCTGCAGTCACTGGAAACTCCTCTTGTTCCTGTGGCTACAGCTACAGTGAAAAATTATTAATAATGAACCAAAAAACATTGTGTATGTCATGGGAGCTGCAGAGATTGTAAGATGAGTAGCTCAGGAGAACAGCATGCTTTTTGTTACATGGCTGCTCATTTCCACATTGCTGTAAGGACAGGGGCTGCAGTGAGTTCAGCTCAACTTTCCTGCTGGAGCAGCTTGGCTGCAGTGTTTTTATTTCCCTGTTTGAGATTCTGCTGGTGCTCTGCTGAGGGAAGGGAATGTCATGGTGCACCCTGGGCCTGCCAGCCAGGGAACTTCAAAGGTGAAGTGACTTCAACTGGAGCTTTAGGCAATTTAGGTCTGTACTGAAAACATGTTTTAAATATTAAAATGCTGTGGCAAAGCGGATTAGAATTTTTCTATGAAGCCCAGGTGCTGAGAAAACAAGCATGAGTTTCCAGTGGGAAAAACTGCGTGAACTGACTTTTTTTTTTCCCCATACAACAGTAATTTAACATGTGAAACAGAGTATTTCTTTTGGCTTCTATGACATGAAGCATTTGTATATGTGCTCTGAGCTGGCAGCCTGGAGTTGTCACCCATCCCACAGCTCTCCATGTCCCTCCCATGCCAGGGGTGTTCCTTGGCAGGGAATGGCTGCTGACTGTCTGCTCTCTCCTTGCAGTAAGTGATGACCTCATCAAGGACTGTTTAAGCATACTGTACAACACCTGTATATGTGTAAGTACAACTCTTCTGGTCACTTTTTACATGTGCTGCTTGTTAAGACAATAAACAGACTCTTTTAAGTATAATTTAAACTTACTCTGAAGCTTTGCATAAAAATTCCTTCAGTTAAATACAACATCTGATGTGTTGCTCAGATAATTTGTTTTCTGACCTGCATTGTCAAGCTGAAATTCCCTTGTTTGGATCTTTCTGTCTCTGTGTTTCCATAGGAAGGCTGTGCCAGCCTTTGTCAATGTTGCAGTTTAAAATCTGAAGCTGAGAATGGATGCCTGTTAAGCCCAGCCACAGCTGGTCTTGTTCAGAATTGGGGCTGGCAAAGGGTTTTGAATTTGATCCTGCAACTCCATGTGCTGGATTTTAGTTCAGTCCAGTCCAGTCATGGCAGATCAGTGCAAAGGAAGGTGCTGGGTTAAAGGCCTCTGGAAATACCTTGTCATTAAAATCCTGAAGCTAAAAGCAAAGGCCTCAGATTATGCATGCAGGGAACATCCTCAGGAATGTTTACTTCATCACACACCTCATTATGCCAGAACCTAGGGAACATTATTTAACAAAAATTTTAAAAAGAGCTGGTTAGTGGCTTGGAGCTCTTCCAAAACCATCAGTCTAATCTCCAGAGTTTGAGTCTTACTGGATCATGTCTCACTGATAAGGATCTGTGTACACATGGGACAGGGAAGAGAGGGAGCACTTATTTCCTTGGCTTGGATGATTTATTTTTTTAACTGCAGGTAATGCAACTTTTGCAAACTGAGAATAGCATGATAAGCTAAAAAGCAAGTTTGTAATTTCTAGACTAGCTGCTCTGTTTTAATTCACTTTGGTATTACTGCAGGGATTGGAGGAGAAGTGTCCAGGATCACAGAAATGGTCTGTGGGCAATATTAGCTGTTTTTATGTTCTCTGTAAATATTGGGGAATTATCTTTGCCAGTCTGGTTCTGTGAGCACTGGGAATGTGTCTCATGGATAAAACACAGCTTTGCAAGCAGTGAGGATGTAGCTGTGAGTTCCAGGAAAGCCTGGCTGTGCTCTCAGCAGAGCTCAGAGCATGAAAGGCAGCCTTAAACTCTTAAACTTGAGTTTCCATGCCTCAGTCTGACTTTGGGGTTCATCACCCTGTTCTTTTAGGCCAGTGCTTGATCTGGGTTGCTCAGACAGCAGTGCTGAGGTGTTGGGATCTTTAGCTTGCCAGAGTGACCCCAAGATGTGTTAGAAAGTCTCTTTTCCCACCCCAGGGCTTGAAGAAGGAGTCTGGGCTCTTCATTTCTCACTCTCAAGGTTGTTTATTGTATCTTATCTATAAAATTCTTTCTCCTGCCCTGCCGAGGTCTGTCCAGCAGGACAGTCCCAGGCACTCTGCCTGCCCCCAGGGTAGTGTTATGTCTTTATCCTAAAAACTACCTGTACAATGTTTACAATTACTTTCCAATACCCATCACCTATGTTAGACAGTGAGCTTCTACTCTAAACCAATCCAAAAGTGCCACCATCACAGCAGAAGATGGAGGCCAAGAAGGAGAAGGAGAAAGGCTGGACACACCCAATTCCCTCCATCTTGCCTCCTGAACTCCCATTCTAAAAACCTCATCATCTACTTTTCCAACCCATGATAACTTCACTATTATTCTACCTAAACTGTTGTGGCTTGCTGATCTTCATATAAAGTTGGTAATTTACTCCATGGTCATAATCATAACCACAGGTGTTTTGGGCTCTGTGCCAGGGTCTCTGAGCCCCCTGGCAGGGGTCCTGCCCGTCCTGGACTGCCAGAGGGATGTGCTGAGTTCCCACACTGAGCGTTTAGGAGCTGCTGTGTGTGCAGACCATGGCATGGAGCTGCTCACAGTTGTATGCAAAGCAGAGCCCAGCCCCTGTGCTGTGTGCCCAGGCAGGCAGGGCTGCCTTTGGATTCAGACAAGGAAAAGCTGCCTTGAGGTGAAGCCTCTCTCTCATCCTGGCGTTGTTGCCAGCACCACAGTGACTCCTCACCAGGACTGGAGATGGTTTTTTGTTCCCACAAACACATTCCCTGGTTTCAGGAGCAGCTGGCTCAGCACACATCATCTCTAGGGCTGTCCTGGCTGTGCCCTGTGGCTGCTCAGGGTGGGCTCTCACTGGGTCTGTCTGTGCTCATTTCCAGACTGAAGGAGTCACAAGGCGGCTGGCAGAGAGAAACGACTTTGTGTTGTTCCTGTTTACACTGATGACAAACAAAAAGACATTCCTACAAACTGCAACGCTCATTGAAGATATCCTGGGAGTTAAAAAGGTTAGTTACTGCTTTCTTAATATCATTTGTGTGGCTTTTCAGCCCAGTGGAGGAAAGAGAGCTGTTTCTTTGAAGAGTGGCTGAGGATAGTCCTCAAAGCTGCCATTCTCACTTCTTGTAGCTTATTTGAAACCTGCCTGTTCACAGTGGTAATTAACTTCAATCACTTTCCATAAAGAAGCCAAACTATTCCTATGGTGTCATACTTGTAGTGCTTTTACCCAGTTCAGAGAATGGTGGCAGCTGTGTCCCCATGGTCTGAGTCATTAAAGACTTGCCAATATTACAGACTAAGAAAATGAACCTCATATAAATTCAATTTTCATCCTGGCCTGCTGATTGTATTTGACATACTTCACTTGTCTTCCTCACATCTGAGAGGTTTCCTGTGTGTTCCTGGATGTTTGTCACCTCTCTGAGAAGTTGTAGGCTGGGGACACAGGGCACTTAAATCTTTTCTGCACAAACCTGGTTATTGAACTTATTTACCAGCATCATTGCAGCTCAGTGCCCTGATGTGATGCAAGTAAAATACTCAAGATGTAACCTTGGGAAAACCTTGATTGGAAAGAGTCTGTGTGCATTTTGTGGAGAAGGCCAGGAGTCTGTAACCTAATACTTTATTATTTAGAATAAGATTGAGGTTGATGTACTTCCTGAAATAGGACACAAGCTCAGTTTATCTGAACATATTTTTTTGAAAGCTGTTTTCAACATCTTTTTATTAAAAAGAACTTCTGATGAAAAGACTGAGAAATAATTTAGAAGTTCTTATCTGTGAGTTTTGAAGAAAAGACAGGATTGAAAAACAAAATTGAAGTCTAGTACCTAAACATAATTTATGTATTAAATCAGGTTGTGGTTTTGTGAGTTTTTTAGTTAAAAAAAGCCCCCCAGATTTTTTTGTAAATATAAAAATAGTATTTAAAATATGGATATCTGTACTTTTGGAATTGCTAAGCCTGACAGCTGTTGTAAATCCCAGCTGCTTCTCCTTTGCTACACTGGAATAGCCCAGAGAGCTCCCCAGGGAGGATCTGCCTGTGTTCTCTTGCTGACCACCCCATGTGACTGAGCTGCTGTTGCCTCCCCAGGAAATGATCCAGCTGGATGATATTCCCAACCTGGCCAGCCTGGTGTCCAGCTTTGACCAGCAGCAGCTGGCCAACTTCTGCAGGATCCTGGCTGTCACCATCTCGGAGCTGGACACGGGCAGTGATGACAAGCACACTCTTCTGGCCAAAAATGCCCAGCAGAAAAAAAACTTGGGCCCTTCCCGAGCTGAAATTAATCAAGGTAATTGTTGTGCTGTAACAAATCAGAATAATCTCAGCAAGGTATAAAGTTTTCCACTTCTCAACGTCACACAGTGTTATGTTTTTGAAAGATACTGGAAGTGTTGTGTCTTACAAAGCATTTTTCTTGATTCAGTCCCCTCAGACTGTTTCCTGAAAATAATGTTTCCTGTTAGTGAAACTGTGTAGCATTTGGTTTCATATGGTGTTGCTAATTAGGTGGGTAGTTTCTGTCATTTCAGCATTCTCTGAGTGGCTTAAAATAATTGGATTTGTTTTCTGTGCCTTAGCCACATCCATGGACTTCCCATTAGCAGCTCTCAATAATTCTGTGTCCTCCATAAAATATGAATTCCTGAAGTAAAGCTGCCTGCAGTGTGGTTGCTGTTGGAGCAGTTCCTTCTCTGATTTTATCTGATATTGTCCTGAACAGGATGTCTTGTCTTTATCAAAAAGAGAAGTGTGTTTAATATTAGTTATGTTCCTCAGTGTTAGCAAACCAGCCTTGGAAATCTGTGGGGCTGATCTCAGCCTTAATATTGGGCGCAGTGCAGCTTTCCTTATTGTGCTGAGTACTTCTCAGGTGCAGAAGTCTTGCCTAGAAAGATGAGTTGGAATTGAAAAAGATAAAGTCCCATCAGATGTAGAATCTGCTGTTTTCAGCTCTGGCTGTGCTGAAAAGCTTTTGGGCTTCTGAAGCAGATATTTGCATAGGCCCATGCCAAGCAAATGTTTAGCTAATCTTTTTTTATGGGCACAATCAGAGACTGATTCAAAGGCTGTACAGTATATTCTATTTCTAAAACTTTATCAGGGAGCTTATTCTTTGAGAGATGCAGCTCTCATGTAATGTTCATGGCAAAATCTTTGTCCTTTTCTCCTTGCCCCTGCAGGTGGGAAGTGAAGCTTTAGCCATGTATCTTTAATAAACAGGTCCTGTCATTAAATTATTCTTGAAGGCAAAATGCACCTCCCCAAACATTTGCAGGGCAGTGACTCCTGTTCTTGCACTGCTCTTCCTGAGGGTGCAGCTCCACAGTTAAAACTCTCACACCTGGGGCTGCTGTGGTGTGTTCTCCACCTATTTTGCTCAATGAGGAGCTAATTCAGGAACCTTTTACTTGAAAAGCTGTCAGATTTCCTCCCTGCTGCTGCAGAGAGCCAGTTCAGTCACTACAGACTAAAACCATGGTAGGGAAAATAAAGGAGGAAAGGGGAGGTTGGAGCTGCCTCCTCTTAAGCTGCTGCTTTATTTCTGCCAGCTTAGTTTTCAGCCAGATCAGTTCCTTGATAAAACTGGAGAACAGCACTGAATTACTGCTCTTTTCTAATCCATAACAGAAGAGTGTGCTGAGTTCTTCCATCTTCAGATCTTTTTAACCAGATCTTTTTAACAATATACTTCTGTATTCCTAAAGTAGATGTGCTGGTGATCTTGCACTGTAATCAAATTCTTTCTCTTTATTTTTTTCAGCTACACTTCTGAATATTCCAGGCTTCATCGAGCGGTTGTGCAAACTGGCCACAAGGAAAGTGTCTGAAACAACAGGGACTTCCAGCTTCCTGCAGGAGCTGGAGGAGTGGTACACCTGGCTGGACAATGCCCTGGTGCTGGATGCACTGATGAGAGTGGCAAATGAGGAGGCAGAGCAGAGCAGCACAGGTACCTGGCTTGCATCCCTCCCCCCACCAGCAGCTGAGGCACGTCTTAACCTTGCTCAGGGTTTGCCACGTGTTGGTTTTCCTGTCATCTGATTCCACTTTCCTTTCATGGAGGACTCACATATCAACATTTAGGTCTGACTGCTGCTTTGTTCTCATGTAGCACTGATTTTTTTACTGAATTAAAATTAGCTAAAGGAAAAACCCTCCAGCAGTGTGTGCCCTTTGCATGCCTAGCTAACACTGAGGGGCTGTGCATCCTCAGCCCTAACCTCCTCTGGAGTGATTAAAATAACCCTCCTGAGATAAGTGGCCTCACCAGCATTTTACCCTAAAAGTTTGTCTCATGACTTTGGGTTCAAATGCTTCATACAAAACAAGTGTCCCCTTCTTTAAAAAGGAAAGGTAGTTCCAGCTAAATTAAAGAAATTAATTGGAAAAACAAAAAAGTTACAGTGGAGGTGTTAATACAACCTTAGGAAAATGCTTTGGAGCATGTGTGTGGTTTGTTTCTTCACTCTTTGGGATGACAAAAATGCAGTGTATGTCTGGTAGAGCTCAAAGTACTTCATATTCCTGTTTCTGCTCTTAGCAGGGTAATTCTCTCTAAGGTTATGAAATTTATTTAACTGTGGCCTAGGAATACTGGTACTGAGGTTTGAAATAAAAATAGATTTAATAGTAAGTGCTTCTGATAATCTCCCATCTACTTTTATTACATTTCTGCCATGCCCTGGTGCAGTAGTGTATTAATTCATTTAGGTGAGCCTACTTATTTTAAGGAAATGCTGCCATTTAGTCTATTATGGAAAAAGAATTTAAAAACCTGATTTTATCTCCTCTAAATTTTCAGCTATATTTTTTCTCTAGCATCTAATTCAAATTGGTTATTTCCTGTACATTGCTATTTTTAGTTAAGGAGAAAATTCCAGCAGCTGTGTCCTGCATCTGCAGTGTTCATTGTAAAAGCAACAACTGTAACAAATCCTTTCCTGTTGAAGCTGCCTCAGTCTCACATCTTTGCCATCTTTTTCAGAGTCTTCAGATGAGAGTGGACTGGCCAACACCTCCACAAGGACACAGCTGCCCCAGTCCATGAAGATCATGCACGAGATCATGTACAAGCTGGAGGTGCTGTATGTTCTCTGTGTGCTGCTCATGGGCAGGCAGAGGAATCAGGTGAGCCCCAGGGGATGCCCACACACACACTTGGTGTCTCTTTAAACCTGAGTGCTCATGAGTGAGGTCATGGGCACAGAAATGCCAGGGCAAAGCTCAAGGTACCAAGCTGGGCAGTCCTGCCCAGAAACCAGGCAGCATTTCAGTGGGAGCAGCTGAGGCTGCTCACACCCTGCTCTGGTGCAGGAGGGATGCAGGAGGATGCAGCAAGTGTGTGGGTACCTGCATGATGTCAGGAGTTCTCCCCCCTCCTGGTACCCAGTTTGGATGGAGCCCCTTCAGGCTTTGCCCTTCTTTGGCTGCTTTCACTTTTGGAAATGCTCTGGATGATTTTTGCAGCATATTGCCGTGACTTGGCAAAGTGTTCAACTCCCAGCACTTCAGTGCTGTCTGCACTGGTCACTGCCTGCAAATCCCACTCATCCGTTCCTTGGCCTTTCTTCCTTTTAAAATGAAAAAAAAAATTGTTCCCTGCCTCACACAGGCTTATGAAGAACCAGTCACTGCAGCTTGGCTGTGGTTTGATTTAACTAGGTCAAAAGCAGGTTGTGAAGGGAAAAGCAAAGCAATCCTTGGCGAGGTTTTGACAGGTTTCCAGCTTTGGCAGTCTGCTCAGCTCAGCAGAGCTTGGCATAGCAGGGGCATTCAGATGTCCTGGACACTGGGAGGGCCAAAAGAAAGGCTGTTGTGTTAGGCAGGAGAGGCTGTGTTGTGGGCAGGGGTTGGGGCACATTTATCTGGAGTATTTTGTTCTCTGGTAGTAACCTCCCAGGGAATCAGTCACAAACAGCCCCCAGGGCAATTTCCTGAATCTCTTCATCTGAATACAGGTGCAGCTGTAGCTCAGTCCCAAACATAACTCACCTGTTCCCTCTGAACCTGCAGCAGAGCTTGTGGACCTCCCATCCCTGGAAGTGTTCAAGGCTGGGGCTTGGAGCAGCCTGGTCTGGTGGAAGGCAGGGCTTTAACATCCCTTCCATCCCAAGCCATCCTGGGATTTTGTGACTCTAAGCAGACACTTGGCATTAAAAAAAGCAGATTCTGCATAAGAGGAAGCAGAGAGAACCAGTAATTCTTGCAGAAACCATAAACAACTCCTAATCGTGTTGTCATTGCTTTTAGAAGTGCTGTTCCTGTTAGGCATGAAATAAAATGTAAACAAAGCCCAAAACATAACAAACTAGCAGAACATGGATCTATTAGAAGGACTTTTTCTTTTCCATTGTATCAAGGCAGATAATTCACCCCTGCCTGAGCTCCCCAAAAGAATTCAAGTTTATAGATTCTGCAGAAACTGCTTGCAGCCTGCACTCATCCTGCTGCAGCTGAATGGGTCCTTCCCTCCCTGGGTCACTTCTGGTGTGTTCCTGTCAAATGTGACAAGGCAAAAAATCTGCTGCTGAAGCAGCTAGCTTTGAAGATGAATTTATGTTTTCATTTCCTGGGAACACAGTTCTTATCCTTCATCTGCTATTTCTGCCCCCATGCAGATGGGGAAACCAAGGATAAAGGTGGCCTGCTGTTCACTTCTTCCCAGGACTGATTCTGGACTGGAGTTGAATTCAAATCTTGAAAGATTTGAGTTACTGCATTCCCAAACATTTCTTATCCAGAGTCAGGGTTTTTTATTTGTTTGTTTTAGGGTTTTGTTTTGTTTTTTGTTTGTTTGGTTTTGGAGGAGTTGATTTGGGGGGGGGGGGGGTTGTCCTTTATTTTGTTTTGGGTTTTTCTTTGTTTTGATTTGTGAAATCCTCTGCCTTTAAAGCACATGCTACATCCTTCATTCCTCAATCTGCATACGATTTGTGTGGCAGATCTTTTTGTGTGAATTTGTGTGAATCCCCTGCCCTTCCTGAGAGCCAGGCACTGGAGCTGAGCTGTTCTCCAAGGGAAGCTCTGGAATGCAGGCACAGCAGTGTGCAGCAGCACCCTCAGACAAGCATCTCAGCTGCTTTTTGGTGTCTTTTCTTGGAAGGAATAAGAGCACAGAATTTGTGGTACCAGTCTGAGCAGCCAGAGGACTTGCTGGTTTTAGATTGGATTCATTTCTGACAGAATTTATTAAGGGCATCACAAACCTGCTTCAGTTTGCTGTAATAATTGACATAATGGTCTGGCATTTGCTTGAAGCAAGATGCAGCCTCCCAAACTCAACCTGTCCCCAAATGAATCTCTGAATGCTTGATTTAAACTTGATTGCTGGCTAATTTGCATAAATTGATAACTCTGGTAGCAGTGACTTAACTCCTCCTGTTGCCATATTGGGGATGATCTCACCTTGGGAATAAGAGGTGTTTCTCTGCAGATCTGGGCCTTTGTTGCCTTCTCATTATGGTCACACCCTAAATTACTCTCCTTATGTATTTTTCTAGGCTGTCCTGCATGTCTGTGTTGTGGTGAAGAGCCATCAGATGATTTCCTTGCTCCTGCTGTAGGGAGCCACACTGCACACACAGAAACTCAGCTTAGCAGAGACAGTTTTCGTGTTGAGAAAGAACAGAACAATTCCTGTGAAGCTGGATGGCAGCAGGAAAAAGCCAAAGTAGCTTGAAAGTTGAATATAGAGCAGGGATTGTCTTGGCATCCTCAGGCAGAGTAATTGTAATGAGTTTGGGCTCTGGAGAGGGTGATGGAGAGGCAGAGATGTGACTGAGGAGCTTGGTCAGGTGAGCATTCAGGGCAAACTGAACTGCACAGATTTGAAATCTGAGTCATTTGGAGAGGAGCAGATTGAGGAGTTAACACTGAGTGTAGAGTGCTGTTATTTTAGTGAGGGCTGAGGCTCTTGCAGGCAGCTCAGGCTCTTTCTTGGCTCCCTCCTGCTGTGCCTGTGCCATGGAGGGGCAGGAGCACTACAGGGAGCACTTTGTTTTGAGAGATTCCTGTCCAAGAGTGTTTCAAAATAATGGAGCACCAGAGGACTCCAAGCTCAGCAGTCTGTCAGGGCAGTGTGGGTGGGTGGGAAGGAGCTGGATGCTCCTCAGGTGTGTATTTGAGGTGTCCAGCATTAATTTCTTGATTTCCATCAAGGTGGGACAGCTGGTGGCTACAGCCAAGAGTAGTGCAAAAAGCCATCAGCTCTGCTGCAAACTAGAACCAAAACCTGTAAAACAGCATCAGCTTCAGATACTTTGATTCATTCACATGTTTGAGTAAATACAACAAAGTAGATTGATCTGCTTGAAATGCTGCTGGTTACAGTTCTGGATCTTGGGACAACCTGGGCTATTTTTAAGTGATTTTGTTTGTTAATTTTAAGGAACATGTCCATTACTTGGGCACTTAATTTTTGCAGAATGTTGCACATTCCAGTCATGTGGTTTTCATTTAAAACCATATCACAAGGAATAATGGTTGTATTAAGCCTACAGCTAGTAACAATCCCACTTTCTCTTTTCCTTACTCCTCATCTTCTAAACTCCTTACATCAAAAGTATCTTAGCTTGGACTAAAGGTATTGCACAGCTGTTCACACCAAAATTATTAGCTTTTTTATATGAATAAAAAAGGTGTACCAGGCAGACTGATAAATGAGCAATTTGACTTTTTTTTTTTCTCTAAAGTTCAGCTTCTCTTTAACCTGAAGGAGCAGTGTGGTCTGGTTGTGTTACTGCTGGACTCTGCTCAGGTGTTTTGATGAACAAAACCAATATTGATGGGGTTTTTTGCCCTCAGAGGCCTGCCTGAGCAGCAACTGTGTGTCTGCAAAGGGAAAGGACACTCAGGGGATTGAGTGGCTGCAGAATATCCCCAGCTCAGCTGTTTGGTGTAAAATGCATTTTCAGTGTGCTGGAAGTGATGTCCTGATGCCCAAAGCAGCTTCCAGAGACACAGTGGTTAATTGAAGTGCTGGTGAAGAGCTTTATCCCAAAATAAATGCTTGGTTTAAACCTGTTTTCTGTCCAATGTGGATGTTTTCTATCTACATCCATTAATAGAAACTGCTGCACTGTGGTTAACACAAACATTTGCTGTTTGAGACAAGAATTCGCATCCTTTTGTCAGGGGATGACATCACTTTGCCCATCTGTTTGCAGACTGCATTAAATCTGTGTTTAGGCTGGAGCAGACATGTTTGTACCTCTCTTGTTCCCCAGGTTCATAAGATGATAGCAGAGTTCAGACTCATTCCTGGCCTCAATAACCTGTTTGACAAACTCATCTGGAGGAAGCACTCGGCCTCAGCCCTGGTTCTGCACGGACACAACCAGAACTGTGATTGCAGCCCGGTGAGCACCTCTGCAGTTCTGGGTTTTCATCCTGGCACACAATTCTGAGGAGCTGTGCTGAGTATCTGGGTGTTTGCATCATCAGTGACTTGAGATGCTGTAGCACTCAGATTTTGAGGGATTATTGATTTCATTGAAGTCTGTCCTTAGCTCATGTTAGCAATGCAGCAGGACCAGTTTAGCCTCTCCTCTCTCTCCTGGTTTGTTTGTTCATTTGAAGGAACATGTCCATTTTGAGAACTGAGAAAGGAGTAAATTTCTGGACCCTGGAGGCCAGAGGTAGAAGACAACCAAAATTCAAAGAAAAGATTCCTAGGAGAGGCACAGGGCACAAATTGTGCCACAGTCAGGTTTAGGGAGTTGGGTTTGTGTTGGACTCTTTATAGTTTTTTTTCTTTCCAAACCTAGACATTCTGAATTGATCTGTACAATTCTAAGCTTTTTTGCCTTTGCAGTGAGAAGGAATTTATTACCTGTTATGTGCATAGACTTGGAGGCAATCTCCATTTCTATTTTGGGAAGTGCAGCCTCTCCATTTGTGCAAGTCACTTGCTCTGCTGTCCAAAGGGGGTTGATTTGGAAAGGTTTTCCATTCAGCTGTTTCATGCCTGCTTGGTAACTAATGACAGCCAAAAATACTAAAGAAGTGCTGGTTTTTTTTATCTTTCTTGTCTCCTTTTAGGACATTACTTTAAAGATACAATTCTTGAGGCTTCTTCAGAGCTTCAGTGACCACCATGAGTGAGTATGAGAAGCTGTGGTGGGTTGTGGATTGATGCTGTTTGCCTGGTTGTGGTTCCAGATGTCCTGGGCACAGGGCAGGCTCCATGTGAAGGGAATGTTGTACTGTCCCTAAACTTTGTGTTCCTTTCAGCTCTTGCTGTAACAGCCTAAGAATTTGCTCTGTGGTGGGCATGTCTGAATATGTCTGAATATGGGTTTGACCATATTAAACCCATAATATGTGGGTTAAACCCAGCTCATTTTGTCTTGTGTTGAGATGAGCTGCAACATGTACAGGATGAGTTAACACTTTCTGGCTCAAGGAATAAGGAGGCATCTTTCTTCTTTTTTGCCTTTTACTGAGAGCTGACAGTGAGCCAGGGAAATACAAAGAAATCTCCTGTTTGCCTTCAGAATAAATCCTTTGGAAAACTTGGGTGTGCTGGAATAATTGGAGGGGTGGTGCAGTTTGCTTGGGGTTATTTAATATTTAATATTTAATGCTGTGCTGCTGGTACAGAGGTGTTTGAGACTTGTAGAATCCTGCATTCCATCAGTGTTGCTCTCATTCAGTCCTGGGAGATGGTGTCCATTTCCTTACAAACTCCTGTGTTAGAGCCATGTTGTACTTGAGGTGCTGCTCATTCCTAGAGCCACGCTGGTATTTTTGTGCAGGATTTTAGTCCTGTTGGATAGATTTCAAACATCAGCCTTTTTGATTGTGGGATATTAGCTTTGAGAATGCAGAGCTGCTGGACATAGGGAGGGAGGGAATGCTGGCCTGTTGTAAATCCTTCATGCAAGACATTGTTTGCCTGGCAATCACTCCAGGTATTCCAATAAAATCTCTACAGGTGATGTTACTACTTAAATGGCTGCTGCAAAAGTCTCAGGGTTGCTTGAGCAGCAAACGGCTCCCAGCTGTAGCACTGGAGCCAGTGGAATGTGTGGAATCTGTTGGGGGTTTAAATAATTACATGAACTTTCTATGAAATCACAGATAAGCTGAGTTAACTGAGGACAAGATGAGAGCAAAGTACTTGTGTGCTGATGTTCATTCAGTGAAATTGTGTCCAAAGCAGACTTGCAGAGCTGTTTATTGCAGGGAGAGAAGGGCTCTGTTCTCATTGCAGAAACTGTTCAGTCCACATCAAAGGAATCTTTACACAAGAACCTCAGTGAGCACTAACCTGAGGAGAGTGTTGGAAACAAGAAGGAACCTCACACTCATCACTGCATCCTCTGCCCCCTGAGCTTTCCTAAAAAAGAATCTTTGCTGTCTGATTTTGAACACTTGGAAAGCAGAAAGACTCTCAGGGAGCACACTGTGGGCAAAGGGGGCCCCTGGACTACATTTCTGCTCTATCAGATTTATTCTTTACAGACAAAATAATTTATTTTCATTATGAAAAGTTCAGTATTTGATAAAGAATTTGTGTACATTCCTGGGATTTATATCTACTTTTATTTGGATCTTTACTTTTCATGATCTTTTTAAATATTTCCAGGGTCAAGTTTGTTCAGATAACAAAATACCAGGATGATTGAGTCCTCTTTTGCAGATTCTGCTTTCTTACTTAGAAAGAGATTTATTACTTAAAAAGAGCAGTCACTATAGGGTAGAGAAAAATTTCAGGAAATTGTGAAAAAATTTGCTATTTCATACTTATTTTGGTCTGAAATTCAGCAAATGTTGGTCTAGATTTTTTTTTAAAAAATTAGCATTATCCAGAAGAAAATATTTACAAACCATAAGATTCCAAACAAGTAATCAAAGAGCCATAATCTCAAAGCTGGTCAGTGTTGGAAGTGGCATTTGGTAAATTTTGGAGGAGGTTTTCCTGGCTGGCCTGGTGCAGGGAGCAGAGTGGGAATGCTGTGAAGAGCAGCCAGGAGAAGGCAGCTTGCCCTTGTAGTCCTGTGCCTCTGCTTTTCATGAAATTGCATTTTTTCCTCTTGAATTCATCCTGCTTTTCTCCTCTCCTCCCCCACTGTCTTGCTTTAGGAACAAATATCTCCTTCTGAACAGCCAGGAGCTGAATGAGCTGAGTGCAATCTCCCACAAAGCCAACATCCCTGAAGTGGATGCAGTGGTCAACACTGACAGGTGAGAGGGGACTCAGGGTCACAATTTAAGAGCTTGGGAAGCACTTCCAGTGTAAGTTTGACATCAGCTGTTCTGTTTGACCTCTGTCTGTCCACCACACTTCCATTTCAGTGGCTCCTTTCAGTGGGAGGTGTCCAGGCTTGTGGGATATTGGTGGTCATTAGCAAATCTCAGGTGTGCTTGTGCTCAGAATAAGGTGCTTTAAAAACAAAAGCAACTTTAAAACCCCTAAAAAGAGGGGTTTCTGTTTGTGGCTCAGACTTCACTGTGATGTGCTGGATCTGCTTGTCTGGCTGTCCTCATGTTGAGTATTGCCGACAGACCTGGAAAATAATATGTCATCCCTCAGATCATTTAATTGCTATTAAATCTTAGCTCTGACATTCAGGAGCAGTGTGTGCACACAGAAATGTCCATTTCCAGGCTGCATGAACACATCCAAGTGTCTGCTGAGAATATTTTACCAGCAGCTAATAACCAGAATAAGCTAAATTAGATTAGCATGTTAAACCACTTAGAGAATCTCTTCTGTTGCATTTGAGTATCTGTTAGATGGACTGTTTTGATCTAATAATCTCTTTAATACATGATTCTGGTGTATCAAGCTCAGCAGATGGAAGGTTGTTTGCAGAATTTATTTTGTCAGAGTACTCCCAGGGTATCAGCAGGGACTTGGTCTGCACAGAGCAGATTTACCTCACTCCAAAAGGGAATCTCTAAGAGGATTTCTAGATTACAGTTATTATCATAATACTGTGTCTAATTGGGAAGAACTTTTTTTTTTCACCCCTAGCATTTAGTTTTCATGTTGCTTTTCTTGATACATGAGATCAGGGCATTACTTGTGAATGAATTTATTGCAAGTGGATGCTCCACTGAAGGTGCTGTTTAATACAAGTAAAATTGCAGTTGTACAACCTAATGTAGCACACAGCTTTCCATACTCTGCTCTGCCTCCTAAATGGAATTTAGACTTTCCTTTACATTTTTGAGCGGAAAAAGAAGGGAGTTCTTTCATTCCTAAGCTCAAATGTAGTATTTTTTTTTTCTTGATTCACACAAGGTGTGAATTGGTATTTCTGAAATTATTAAACTTCTGAGAGAAAGTTTTTGTTTTGAATTTATTTGGAAGTCACGTTGCAAGTATTGCAGATATTTACCAAGGGCAGTGAGGAGAACTCCTGTGCTGGTAGAACTAGCACAATATTTGTACTGTGTGCTTCAATACTGAGATTTTGATCATCAGAAGCTCTGGAGCAGTGACTGGATTCAGTGCTCAGTGCTTGCCCAGCCCTTCCACTCAGCTGTCATTTCTCACCTGCTGCAGGAGCCTTGTCTGTGATGGGAAGAGAGGTTTGCTGACCAGACTGCTGCAGGTCATGAAGAAGGAGCCAGCAGAATCCTCCTTCAGGTGGGTTCACTTTGCCTCTGAGGAGGTGTTTGAGACCCCTGGGATGTAGCTTTGGTTTTGTCCAGCTTAGAGCTGCTGAGAGTGTTGGAGAACAAGCTGTGGAAAGGTCTGGCTTTGTTGTGCAGGTGGGAAGAAATCACAACCAGTGATTTTCTGCAGGTTCAACGGGTCTGACTCCACTTCAGAGTGGATTGAAATTCCAGTGATTCCAGTTCAGGAAGCAGGATTTAAATTGCAGTTGTAATCCAGTACTTCCCTTGCCCCAAAACCAACACCTCCTTTCTCTTTCTCAGGTTCTGGCAAGCAAGGGCAGTTGAAAGTTTTCTGCGAGGCACCACCTCCTATGCAGACCAGATGTTCCTCCTCAAGAGAGGGCTCCTGGAGGTAAGGAAATTTATGCCAGGCATCCTCCATAGCAATCAAGAAGGATTTATCTGCTGTGAACCAAAAGTGGATAAAAATGTAGTGTTAAATATTGTGCTGGGTTTAAAACTCAGCAGGAAATGCCCCCTTGGAGTAGAGGAGGAATAAACAGTCAGGAAGATAAGTCAGGATCACAGTTTACTGGAGAAATCACAATAGATGCAACAATAATAATAATAAATGAAAATCTGCCCCTTATTTCTGTGTAACTGTGGCTGGGAACACTTAAAAAATACCTGTAATTCTGCTTGTGGCAGCCAGATGTGGCCATTTGTATCACCTGCATCACTGGGAACTCATTTTAACAAAAGACTCATCTGAATTATAATCTTTAGTTGGTTTTGTGGCATTCAGTCACCCAAGAACTTGCAGATAAATGCTTTAAATACTGATTGAATCACAGGCTGTGTTGTGCTGCTGGCTTGGACCAAGCTGTGGCAATAACATGTTTTCCTCCCCTGCCAGCATATTCTCTACTGCATTGTTGATAGTGAGTGCAAGTCACGGGATGTGCTTCAGAGTTACTTTGACCTTCTGGGAGAGCTGATGAAATTCAATATTGATGCATTCAAGAGGTTCAACAAATACATCAACACAGATGAGAAGGTAAATATTTGTAAGATCTGTCCCCTTTGGCTCAGATTACACCCTTTTATAAGCAAACATAGCACTAAAACTCACATTCATTTGGGTTTGGTGTGGTTTCAGAGCTTGGGGCACAATAAACATTAAGGGCTGAGTTGCCAAAGCCTCTCAGTGTTTTCAGCAGTGCTCCAGCTGTCCTGAGACACTGAGTGCTGAGCTGGTCAGCAAACATTGCCCTGTTCCATGATCAGGCAGGCCTAAGGTCAGGCTCAAGGGTAGCAGAACATTTCCTGTGCAGTTGCCAGATTTGTGGTTAAGTAATAGTTGTGGACATTGAGACAGCTCCAAAAAATCTTTTACTGGAGCTTGCAGTGGGAATTCCTTCATGAATAAGGCTTAAAATACTTGATACTGCAAACAGACGTAGATATTTGATGTTATTTGAATTTAGAGCCACTTTAAGAAGCCATGGCTTATGTAATTAACTATAAAATTGAGCTGCACATCAATGGGCAGCTCTATACAAAGTGGTTTCATGCTCTTGTGCACTTTGGACATTTAACATCAGCTGGTGGGTAGGTTCTGAATGTCCTTACACTGTTTTTTTGTTGCTGTAATTTTTCTCTCATTGCTGTTAGGTCTGGTAGGCTTTGGAGAAGGGATGTATAAATGTATTTTAAAGAGCTGTATTTATTTTTGGGGTTTTTCTCTAGTAAATGAACTCAGACATTCTAGAGAATGTCTTTATATTTCCTCTGTGCTTCCTGTGTATTGATCTCTGACTGGGTTTAGCTCTCATTTTGTGTGACTCCCTCACTGTATTCCTCCCTAGTGCTGTCTGCTTGTACAAAATCAGTGTAGGAAAACATGGAGCTGCAGGAATTCCCCCTTTCAAAACAATTATGGTATGAAATCTCACTTTCAATGGAGTGACATAGCTTCAGAAGAGATTTTAGGGGTGCCAGGATGGCATTTATCTATTCCATAGTGTTTTTAAGGGATCCTTTGGTCAGCCCTCAGTGCCAGTGTTGGCTTGGGCAGGGTCAGGCAGAGCTGGGAGAGATGTCTCCTCTTACCTTGTTAGACATAACAAAAAGATAATGACCCTGAGTATAAATATACTTAAATCTTTGAAATTCAACACTAAAAAGTGTTTCTGTTCAGTTCCAGATCTTTTTAAATCAGATCAACAGCTCTCTGGTGGACTCAAACATGCTGGTTCGCTGCATCACGCTGTCCCTGGACCGCTTTGAGAATCAGTCTGATGCTAAAGGTGAGCAGTGGGGTGGGGCTGGGGGGTGTTCAGTGCTGATAATGGTTAATTTAAATCTGGGCTTTGACACTTTGGGGGTTAGACAAGGAAATGCCACATGGAAAATTTGAGCACCAGTTCTTACTGTCCTGATGCTTGGATCAGTGTGTCTGAACCTCCAGCACCTGGATATAGGAGTGTGCCTCCTGTTGACAGAGTGACAGAACTATCCTTTGTCCCCTCAAAAAGGAAAGAAGCCCAGAAGTTTCTCTCTCTCCTCAGTTAGATGAAAAAGACACCTCATAGGCCTGGGGGACTTCACCTCAAACTTAAGGATAGCTAATTCGACAGAAGCCAAAAAGTCCTGCCTGGGCAATTTACTAGAAAAAGAAGTGAACAAAGAAACTAATCACTTTTGTGAGGTGTTTTACCAGGAGCTAACACCTTCACCTAGCTCGATTTTTCTCTGTTTGTTATTTTGCCTTTTATTAAACCTTTTTATTTCCAACACTGCAACAGAAGCCATCTTGCTAATTTTTATGCCTTCTAAGGTAGCTGAGCTATCTTGGGTGTGTTATAGACCTCCACGAGCTGATGAGACCTGGCTCAAAGGAGCTACTGTAATGTGGTGGTGTTCACAGGGGTCCTAGGATGAGGGAAGAGATGAGAATCTTGACTCCATGTTTCAAAAGGCTGATTTATTATTTTATTATATATATTATATTAAAGAAAATGATATATTAAAACTATACTAAAAGAAGAGAAGAAAAGATTTCATCAGAAGGCTAGCAAGGAATAGAAAGGATAATAAAATCTTGTGACTGACCAGAGTATCTGAGACAGCCGGACTCTGATTGGCCATTAATTAGAAACAACCGCATGAGACCAGTCAAAGATGCACTTGTTGCATTCCACAGCAACAGATAATCATTGTTTTTCTTTTCCTCTGAGGCCTCTCAGCTTCTCAGGAGAAAAAAGTCCTAACAAAAGGATTTTTCATGAAATGTGTCTGTGACACTCTAACACCTGGTGGTTGTGTTTCTGCTCTTGCTGCAGTGGCAGAGGTCCTGTCCGAGTGCCGCCTCCTGTCCTACATGTCCCAGATGTCCATGAGAATGTCATTCCTCTTCCGTCTCATCAACATCATCCATGTACAGACACTTACACAGGTAAGGAGCTGCCAGACCTTGCACTTGCCTTACTGGGACTGCAGTGGTGAGCAGGGCTGAGCCTCTTGTCCCTGGAGGACACCCCTGTCCCTTTTTCCTTGCCTTGTGTGCAGGAACACTTCCACTGTGTGCTCCTCACAGGCTTGTTTTATAGGAACATGTATACAACGGCTGTCTTGGCATTTAAATTTTTTTGCTGTGTCATTTTTACTTCCAGGAAAATGTCAGTTGTTTGAACACAAGTTTAGTTATCCTAATGCTGGCCCGAAGGAAAGAAAAGCTCCCTTTTTATCTGCGCACCTTGCAACAGATGGAATACACAGAGAAATACCCTGGCTTCATCCTGAACAACTTCCACAGCCTCCTGCGGTTCTGGCAGCAGCATTACCTCAACAAGGACAAAGACAGCACCTGCTTAGAAAATGTATGTGACCCTCTTAGCATGGCAACACCTGCCTGCCAGCCCCCTGGCAAAAATGGGAGCTTGGGTAGGGAAAGAAGGGAGGGAGTTCTGCCTCCAGTGTAGCTCTGTGGTGCTTTTCACACCTCAGTCAGGCTGCCACAAGGCAGATGCTGGGTTTCCCCAGATAATAGAGCCTGAGGTGGCTGTGGCACACAGGAGTGTGATTTGCCAGTGCTGAGGGGGAGGGAGGACAGAATGCAGTTCCTAGAGTAGTTAGCACCTTAGCCAGACTGTTCCCTCTTCCTGGTGTTGCAAACAGTGCAGGAAGAATATCTGATGTAGCTGCTGGAAGTCAAGGGAACAGCCTGCAGGTTTCTGTGCCAGAGCTGGCTTGTCCTGGGGCACTGGTGGGTAGAAATAACCAGCTATCCAGTTATGTGGGGGACATGTGGTCTGGTGTTAGGCTGCTGGGCTGGCATTTTGGTTTTGAGGGAATAATGCAGGAGGGGTGTGAGCAGGGAGTGTGTTGGGTTTTGTGCTCTCAGGAGCAGAAGCTACTTCAGCATTGGTTTATCTGCAGCACCGGAGTCCCAGTTTGTGTTTGGACTGGACAGCAGAGAAGTTTGAATTATGGATGTAGTGGCCCAGGCAGGCTGGGGTCACCCTGTGCTGCTCTTAGCAGCTGCCACAAGCACTGGGAGTCCTTGTCTGCCTCTGGAGAGTGTAGAGGGTGTAGTTGTTCAACACCCAGGGGGGGAGGGCAGAGTGGGTAACCCAAAGTGCTGGTCACACTGTCGGGCTGGGCAGCTCAGGCTGAACAGGGAGTGATTCTCAGCTTTGGGAGGTGTTCCCTGCTGTGGCCTCCACTGACCCCCCTGTTTTCTGTGCCCACAGAGCTCCTGTATTAGTTTTACCTACTGGAAAGAGACTGTTTCGATACTGCTCAGTCCGGACCGGACGTCCCCCTGTGCCATAGTCAGCTACATCGACGAGGCGTACATGGACATTGACAGAGACTTCTCCGAGGAGTAATTGCCACCTCCAGCTTGTGATGGGCAGCTCGGAGGGTCCCTCCCAGCCCGGGGATTTTCAGGGATACGCTGTGTAGTGTGTGTGTGCAGCTCGGAGCTGCGGAGCGTCGTCCCACCCCCGCCCCTGCCGGCCCCCAGCTCTGACCTCTGAGACTCGGACAGCTCTCTGGGCAACACATTCAGGGATGTATCTTCCAGTTGTTCTGGGATAAAAATAATCACCTGCACAAACCAGCCTGTATTATTTTTTTTCCTCTCTCCCAGTCCGGCGGGGCTGGCAGAAGGTGTTTTGCTGACGTGAGGGTTCTCTTCTCTGTATGTGCCGGTTGAGGTGTGGCTCTCTCAGGGCTGCCAGGACGAGCAAGTTGAAAAGCACAGCAATTGCCCTCCAAGTGTGAGGTCCAAGGAGCCCATCTGAGCAGGACCCCAGCACCAGCCACATGCAGAGCCACCACGAGGACTCCCTGCAGGTGTTAACTCTTCCACCGGGCTTTGGAATCAGGGCTTTGGGCTTGGTTAGAGCATGAGTGTGTGTGTGTGTGTGTGCTTTTAATTCCTGAGAGCCCCAGCTCCAGTCACCTCTTTACCATCGCCTTTTGGATCATTTGGTACTAAATCTATCTGTGCATTAGGAGAGAACCTCTGTTCCTGCTGTCCTTCCTGCACATCCTTCCCATCCGGAGGCGTTTGCAGTGCTGGAGAACAGAGACATTTCAGCAGTGGTGGAATTGCAACAGGGGTTGGCTTTTTCATGGAGCACTAGCATTAAAATGTACTAATTTTTTAAACTTGCGGCTTGTCCCTTCTTGGGTAACTAATCTGGTTTTAAAATCCTTTTCAGGACCATTGCTCTTGATGTTAACCTGCTATGCCTGGAAGTCTTATGTCAGTCTCTGCTTTCAGCCCTTAATATCAACACACACATTAATCTTGAAAGTGCAATATTTGCTGGAGATGTCCGTTTTTTCCTGGATCTGTTTTAATCAGAATGTGTTAAATGCTGGGAATAAACACTCCTGGTTGAAAGTAACGTTGTAGGATATGTTGGGAAGGGGGAATGGGGTTTTGGCAGTCTTGATTGCCAAACCTGCATGTGCCCTGCCTGCTCACCAACACCATGTTGCTCCAACACATTCCAATACCCAGGAATGAGATACTACACTTAAGCCACTACATTTAAGTCAGAAACATGTCTTGCAGCTACAGCTAAAAGAAATCAGTTTTGAAATGCATCATCTGAATTTTTTTAACATTTTCTAATTTATTTGACGAGATGACTTCGGCTCTGTCCAGGCTCCAGAGGGGTGAGGATGTCCCAGAGCTGCAGCCTTTTGTCTTGTTGTTGCCAGCAGCATGAAACCCACCCTGAGGCTCCCTGTGCTGGGGCTGGAGGAGTGAAGGAGGCTCCAGCCCCAGGAGTAGGACTTGTCTCTGAGCATCTCCCTCCTCCTTTCTCTTCTCCCACTCCTCGGTGTCCTGCTGTGGGCTCACAGGGTGGTCAGAGCTGCTGAGCTCGTGCATGAAGCTGGAGCCTTGCAGGGGATCCTGGTGTCCCTCCCTGGGAGCTGCACTCTGCTCTGGTGAGGGTACCCTGGGGAGCTTCTTGTCATGGCAGCTTCACCTCTGTTCCTCACCAGGTCACCCCCAGCCTGCCCTTCCCTCCCCTCAGCTCATTTCTTTCTCATCTGTACTTTTTTTGTTCTTGGGTATTTGTGTTTTTGGTGTATCTTTGCTTCTTCTTAACTGTAATAGATGTACACTTCAAATAAATGCTTCAAATTAAAAGGCTTTTAAGTTAAGGGATGCCTTTTCCACAGTGTAGTTAATGGGTGCATCCACTGATTGCTGCTGTAACCCTGCAGTCTCTCTCACTCCCCTCTGTGTTTAAAGGACAGTTTGGGGCCCAGCTGCCTCTGGCCTTGCCCCTGGGCCTGGGGGAAGCTGAGCTGAGCCCACACCATCTCTGGAGGTCCTCCCACGCCTGGCAGCACAGGCTGGGCTTTGCTTTTGGGCTGACTGGGCAGAGAAGGGCACAGGGCAGAAACCCCTGGCAGCTCCTGCAGGGATGGAGCGAGCTGGGCTCCAGGGAAAGGCTCTGCCCCAGGGCACAGAGGGTCACAGGCAAATCCCAGCTGGGGCCACGTTCCTTTGGCATGTCTGTCCATGCCAGATGCCACAACACCCTCTGGGTGAGAGGGACCAGACCCATGCAGGTGGGCTGGGAGGGAGGTGGGACCCCTGGCACTAACAAATACCTCTGAAGTATGCACTGTCCCTGTGGATTGCTGAGGTTCATGCTGCCCTGATTAATGCCGATTTGCTAACTGCAAATAATCATATTAAATGGAAACTATTAAAGAAATCTATTTTAAAGAAATGAGTGGAGGTGTCTTTTCTTTCCAGTGTCTTTGCCAAAGCCATAACCCCCTCCAGGGCTGTAAGAGGGGGCTTTAAGTATTCAGGAATAGTGGCTGAGGTCTGCCTCAGTTCTGGTCCCCTGCAGTTAGACGTGTTCTGGTGGGGAGGTGTGAGGAAAGGGCTGTTTTCCCAAAACCCATCCCACGCCAGGGCCATAGAGCTGGGAGAGAGAGGACTGAGCTTCTCTCCTGCCTGTACCTCCCTGTGAAGATGCTCTAGGGGCAGAGGCCAGGCCCTGGTTACCCTGTGACACACAACACAGCCAGTCCTGGTAATCTACGTTTATTTATGCAAAGCAAAGCTGACAGTGACTGTTGCAGCCACTGGCCTCCAACCTACAGCAGCAGCTGGAACAGGGCAGAGCAGGGCAGGCAGGCTCCTAATGCTGGAAAAAATCCCCAAAGGGCTTTGGTGAGAGGAGGGATCTGGAGGCACAGAGCACTGCCGCCCTTCAGCCCCAGCATCAGTGGGAGGTGAGGCAGCAGTGCCACAGCTGGTGTGGCTGTGCCTGTGGTCCCTGCCCTGGCTCCAGGCTGGCAGGAGCCGTGCCCAGCTCCCCACGCTCCCATTCCAGGGGTGCCCACCTTGGAGATGACCACGTCCCTGCTGCGGGCGCGCAGTTTGTTGACCTGGCTCTCGGCGATGTCGGCGCGTTCCTCGGCGTCGTCCAGCTCGTGCTGCACCTTGCGGTACTTCACCAGGTTGGAGTTGGCCTGCTGCTCCTGGCAAGGAGAGAGGAGGGGAGGGTGCATGGGGCACAGGGGACAGCAATGAGCTCCCCACATTGCAGCCCTGGAGGCAGTCCCAGGGAGGGACAGCCCTGTCCCCCATCCCAGAGCAGTGACGGGCACTTACTGCCTCCTCAAACTGGCGCTTGTAGCTCTTGACCTTGCTCTGCAGCTTGTCTATCAGGTCCTGCATCCGAGCCAGGTTCTTCCGGTCTTCCTCAGCCTGCAAGTGCCCCAGCTCCCTTAGGCAGACCCCAGCAGAGCCTCACCTCCACCTTTATCTGAGTCCCAGTGGTGCCAGGTGACAAACACAGCACCAATGTACCCCACCAACCCAGCCTGGTGTCACAGCACCCGTCCCTTGGTCCCCCCTTGTGTCCCAACACCCAGCTCAGGAGGTGCTGGGAATTGCCAGAAGGACCCAGTTGTGACATGGAGAAGCTTGTGCAGTTGTCATTGCCCACACAGAGCCCAGAAGCAGCCCAAGCTGGGCTGAGCTTTGTGGATGGGTTCTGGGGTAACAGAGGCCAAGCAAAGAGGATTTGTGCCAGCTGCTGTGGGACCAGGGCTGTGTACCTGGTAGCTCAGCTCCTTGATCCTGCGCTCGTACTTGCGAATGCCCTTCTGGGCCTCTGCCATCTTCTTCTGCTCCCCATCCAGCTCTCCCTCCAGCTCCCGCACCTGCAGGGGGCACAGACTGCCTCAGCACTTGGCTCCCAAGCACCAGCACCAGCCCAGCTAAAGCCAAGCCACCTTCCCAGCTCAGAGAAACCACAGTAGAGGCTAAAATCATCCTGAGCAGGGCCCAGCCTGGCAGGGCCTTGGGGACTGTCCCTTGAACCCCCAGAGGCACCACCTGTCCTCAGAGGGATGGGGCAGAGTCTGGTGCCACAGGGACTGGGGCAGCCCCAGAAGAACACAGCCAGGGATCTGTCCCTATTGTCTCACCCTGGCCTCCAGCTTCTGGATCTGCTTCTTGCCCCCCTTGAGGGCAATCTGCTCTGCCTCGTCCAGGCGCATCTGCAGGTCCTTGATGGTCTGCTCCATGTTCTTCTTCATGCGCTCCAGGTGTGCGCTCGTGTCCTGCTCCTTCTTCAGCTCCTCTGCCATCATGGCAGCCTGCAGGGCCAAGAGCAGGGGGACATCACCTCACGGCCAGGCAGCCCTGCCAGACCAGGGCTCAGTGGAGATATGAGACACACACAGCAGCCCCCACTACTCTCTTACATCTGTGATGGCTTTCTTTGCCTTCTCCTCGGCGTTGCGACACTCCTGCACCGCATCCTCCACCTCACCGCTCAGCTGGGAGACATCTGCCTCCAGCTTCTTCTTCTGGTTGATCAGCCCCATGTTCTGCACACAGAGCAGGTTCAGTGTGACCAGGGCTGGTCACTCAGCACGGCTGGACAGACTCACCAGTGCAGACAGGGGGCTTGGCAGTGCCTCCTCACCTGGGAGTGGAGCAGGGTGACCCTCTCAGTGCTCTCCAGCAGCTCCTGCTCTGCCAGCTTCCTGCTCCTCTCGGCCTGCTCCAGCGCCGCCCGCAGCTCCTCCACCTCTGCCAGCAGCAGGTTGCTGCGGCGCTCCAGGGCCCCCACCTGCTCCTTCAGGTCATCATTGTGGCGCTGGGTGTCATCCAGCTCCATCTGCAGGTCCTGTGGGGCAGCGTGGGGTCACTGGGGACAGCCAGGAGCCAGGCTGGCAGCAGGGACGGCACCGAGTCTGTCCCAACCTTGATCTGGGCCTGGAGCTGGCGGCCCAGCTGCTGGAACTCAGCAGCCTGGCGGTTGGCGTGGTTCAGCTGGATCTCCATCTCGTTCAGGTCCCCCTCCATCTTCTTCCTCAGCCTCACAGCCTCGTTCTTGGCCCGGGCCTCTGCGTCCAGCGAGGCCTGCATGGAGTCCATGGCGCGCTGGTGGTTGCGCCTGCAGGACAGGCCATGCATCAGCCACGTCCCCTGGGGACACCCAGCCCTGCCAGCTCTGCCCCTGCAGTGATGTCCCAGCCTGTCCCCTCACCCCACACACCTCAGGTTCTCAAACTCCTCGTCCTTCTCTGCCAGCTTCCTGTCCATGTCAGCCTTGATCTGGTTCAGCTCCAGCTGGATGCGCAGGGTCTTGCTCTCCTCGTGCTCCAGGGCTCCCTAGAGACAGCTCAGCCATGGGAAGGTGGTTCCTGGGAAGGGGGCTCCCCCTGGCCACCCATCCCACCCTGGCTTTGTCCCCCAGCCCATTGCTATGAGGGGCAGAGCAGGTGGAGCCACCCCAGAGCCTGCAGTGTTTGCAGGATCCCCATGAATGGGATTGCCAGGGGTCACAGCCTGGCTCAGGACTGTCACCCCACACAACCAGAGCTGCAGGGTGGGCCAGTGGCTCCTGGGGGCAGCAGGAACATATGGGAAACAAGGACTCACCTCAGCCTCCTCCAGAGCTGCCTGGATATCGCTCTTCTCACTTTCCAGCACTTTCTTCACCTTCTCCAGCTCATGGATGGTTTTGCCTCCCAGACTGATCTGGTCAGTCAAATCAGCAATTTCCTCTGCCAGGGACAGAAGGAGTTTGGTCAGGAAGGAGTTTGTGGGACCAGCCCTGGGCAAGTGACTTCCCCATCCCCCTGCCCAGGCTCAGCTGATGTCCCTCAGACCCTCAAAGAGCAGCCAAGGCTGTGCTTGGGAACATTTCTGGGAGAGAGCATAAAAGAGGCATTAAGGATCTGGGAGACCTGTTTGTCCAACAGCAACACGCCCAAGGCAGCATCATGGCACTTGGCAGCACCATTTGGGGACAAGAGCCATCTGGGGACAGGAGCCAAGTGGCTGTGCCAGTCCTGCCAGAGTGTGCCCAGCACGAGGGCAGGACACACACTGGCATCCCAGCAGGGCTGTGCATCCCTGCAGGGGATGTGCTGAGCAGCAAAGCCTCTCCTGGCCAACAAGGGACCCAATCCCACGTGTCTGAGGAAAGGGCAGAAGCCAGGGGAGTGCCTGAGCCCAGTCCTACCCTGCAGGTTCTTGTTCTCCCTCTTAAGGGTCTCCAGGTTGTCCAGGGACTCCTCGTAGGCGTTCTTGAGCTTGAAGAGCTCCGTGCTCAGGCTGCGGGCCTCCTTCTGCGACGCCTCCAGCTCCACCTGGCTCTCCTCGTGCTTCTGCCTCCACTCTGCCAGGATCCTGTCGAAGTTCCTCTGCTTCTTGTCCAGGGCGGCGCAGGCCGAGTTGGCGCGCTCCAGCTCCACCGACAGGTCCTCGATCTCGGTCTGCAGCCGGTGCTTGGTCTTCTCCAGCGAGGAGCACTTGGCGTGGGCGGCCTCCACGGCCTCCTCGGCCTCCTGCAGCCGCGTGGCCAGCTTCTTCCTGCCATGGCACCGGGGTGAGTGTGCCCTGCCCCAGTGACACCCTGCCCCACAGTCTCTGGTCCTCACCACGTTTCTCCTCACAGGGAAATGCAAGGCACAACTCCCCAGAGATATTCTGAGACTCATGTTCTCTGAAGCTCAGAGAAAAGAAAAACAGTTCTTATCTCATTCGCTGCACCTGTGTTGTTCACAAGTAGAATTGTGAACAACATTGTGAAAGACTGTTTACCTGAAGGGAATTAGTAATTAGATTCTAGTGTAAGTGTTTTAATTCACTGACCAATTAAATTCATGTGTGTCACTGTCATAGTTTCTGAAAAATCCCTTCTCCAGGCAAGATGAGAAGCTTCAGCTTCTCCATGTTTTGCTGTTCTGGAATGTGATCTGGAGATTGTTTATCCAAACATGTGAATTGTTTTAATTTAATGACCAATCATGGTCTAGCTGTGTTGAGGCTCTGAGGAGCGACGGGTTTTTATTATTCATTCATGTGAAGCCTTCTGATGTATCCTTTCTCTTTCTTTAGTATAATCTTAGTATAGCATAATGTAATGTAATGATACTATATTAATATAATATAATATAATATAATATAATATAATATAATAATAAATCAGCCATCTGAGAACATGGAGTCAGATTCTCATCTCTCACCTCATCCTAGGGACCTCACAAACACCACGTGTGTGTGCATGTGTCAGGACTGTCAGCTGACAGTCACAAGATGCTATGCAGTAAAATGGAGTTGAGTACTTAGCAGATTCAGTTTAGATGTAATGTAATGTAATATAGAATAATATAATAAAGTAATAAATTAACCTTCTAAGAACATAGAGTCAAATGTATAATTTTCTCCTCCTTCATCAGGGGTGCCCTAATTTTACAATAGGCAGGAGCTGCTATGTCACCCCAGGTCTGGGAGAGCCCCACTGCTGAACAGAAAGCCATCACCTACAAGGAGCTGACTTGTGCCATGGGACTTACTTGGCTTCCTCCAGCTCCTCAGTCCTCTGGATGGCATCAGTCTCGTACTTGGTTCTCCACTGGGCCACCTCAGCATTGGCTTTGGACAAGTTCCTCTGGAGCTCGCTCTTGGCCTCGCCCTCCTCCTCGTACTGCTCCCGCAGCAGGTCGCAGTCGTGCCGGGAGGCCTGCAGGGCGTGGGCCAGGGCGTTCTTGCCCTGAGGGAGAGAGAGCAGCAGCTGATTCCGGGCTCCAGGACACTGCCCATGGCACCTGGACTGGCAGCAGCAGCAGCAGGGAACCTCTGTTCCTCCCAGGTGAAGAGCTGCCCTGTGCGCAGGGTATGCCCCACCTCCCTCACAGCGTCACTCAGAGACCAGTCATGCCCTGAAACCTCACCTTGGTCTCTTCCTCCAGCTGCCTCTTGAGTTCCTCAATGCTCTGTGTGAAGGAGACCTTGCCACGGCTCAGCTGGTTGATGAAGGACTCCTTCTCCTCCAGCAGCCGGGTGAGCTCCCCTGGGTTCAAACACAGCCAAAACTGCTATTTCAGGGCTGCAGGGCTGCACTCTGCACTACCCTACACTCTCCCAGAGCCTGTGGCCTCCAGCTGTCCCCCTACCAGGGCAAGCTGGGCAGAGGTGCACCCAGTTAAAGGCAAAGGATATCAGCAAGGAATCCCTCCTGAGGCACACCTAGTTTGCCCCTCCACAGGAGGAGGAGGACTGTCACAAACATCTTTTATGAAAAATCCTTTCCTTAGGATTTTTCCTCCTGAGAAGCTGGGAGGCCTCAGGAACAAAATGTAAACAATGGTTATCTGCTGCTGTGGAATACAACAGGTGCATCTGTGATTGGTCTCATGTGGTTGTTTCTAATTAATGGCCAATCACAGTGAGCTAGCTTGGACTCTCTGCCTGAGAGAGAAACATTTGTTATTCATTCTTTCTTTTTCTACTCTTAGCTAGCCTTCTGATGAAATCCTTTCTTCTATTCTTTTAGTATAGATTTAATATAATATATATCATAAAATAATAAATCAGCCTTCTGAAACATGGAAACATCGTCTCTTCCCTCATGCTGGGACTCCTGTGAACACGGTCACAGAGGACAGCTTGCCTGGCTGAACCCCACTCCCCAGCCTGGCTGAGCCCCACTCACACCCAGGTGCCCTGCTCTGGGTACCCCTGGTTTTTGCTCACTCACCGTTCTCAGTCTGCAGCCGGCCCCGCTGCGCGTTCACGTCCGTCAGCTGCCGCTGCAGCTCGTCCACTCTGGCCTTGGCCTCGTTCAGCTGGTCCTCGTAGGTGCGGCACAGCTTCTCTGCGTTGGCCTGCAGCACCAAGCACAGCCTGGCTGAGCTCAGCTCTGCACAGAGCACCATCTCCAACCCTGGGATTCCCTGCCCTGCTCAGTGGATCCTATGGGCGCACAGGGCAGAGAGCAGGAGCCTGGCAGAGCTCGCTGCCAAGCTAACAGCAGCTCTCTGCAGTCAAGCTGCCCAGGAAATGCCTTCCCAGAGCCTCCAGACTTGACTAGGACAAGTAAAGCATCCTGTAGTGACACAGGGACAAGCTGCAGGTCAAACAGGACTTGGTCATGGCAAAGCAACACCACCCCATGGACGTGGCTGTGCTGGTCATGCTGCACCCTGTCACAGACGTATTTTAAGAAAAATCATTTTGCTAGGATCATTTCTCCTGAGAAGCTGAAAGGCCTCAGAAACCAAATGTAAACAATGGTTATCTGCTGCTGTGGAATGCAACAGGTGCATCTTTGATTGGTCTCATGTGCTTGCTTGTAATTAATGGCCAATCACAGTCAGCTGGCTCAGAGTCTGAGAGTCACAAGCTTTTGTTATCTTTCCTTTCTGTGCCTTTCAAGCCTTCTGATGAAATCCTTTCTTCTATTATTTTAGTATAGTGTTAATATATCATTTTCTTTTAATATAATATATATCATAAAATAACAGATCAGCCGTCTGAAACATGGAGTCAAGATTCTCATCTCTTCCCTTGTCCTGGGATCCCTGAGAACACCACCACAGCACTCAGCTGCACTGATGTCCACAGGAAAGACCAACCAGCCCTGTGGAGAACCAGGACTGTGAAAAATGTGGATTTTATTATTGGCTTTTCACAAATATTAAAATGAATACTATTTGTATTAGAAAGTTATGCTGTATTAATTTTCTTAAGTAGTGTGTTAAATATAGTTTTAGTTTAGAACATAAGGTTAAAATAGAAACAATGCTATGTAGGATACTTTTTTTCTGAAGAAAGGACTCGCACTGAGATAGCAGCCACAGGACACCTAAATATTTCAAAGAGAATTAATTCTCCCTTATCAGAAGAAACGAACTTCTTCCTGCCTCGCTCAACTGAGTTAGGATTAAGAGGAAGAAGCTGACACTGACCAGACAGAATCCTGTGTTTGAATGGAATTCATGCATCATGTGTGAGGTGTATGAACATGCAACAGGCTATTGTTTTTTTAAGGGTTAATCCTCTGTTAACGTGGGTCCTTTTTCGGGCTTACGCTGCTCAGAAAAGGTACCCAGATGTCTGTAACTCTTTGTTTTTATTGTCTCACATTGTCCTAATCCAAATTGTCCAAAATTTTTATTACTCTAATTAAATTGCTATTTTTATAACCATTTTATTACTATTAAACTTCTAAAATTTTTAAAACAAGTGATCGGCGTTTTTCACAAGGACCCACCTTGCTCTTGGTGATGTACTCAACGTTGGAGGAGAGGTCATCAATCTCCATCTTCATCTCGCTCTTCTCCTTCTCCAGTTTCTGCTTGACGCGCTGCAGGCCGTCGATGCGCTCGCCCAGCTCGGCCACGCTGTCCGCGTGCTTCTTCCTGAGCGCGGCCGCCGTGGCCTCGTGCTGCAGTGTGGCCTCCTCCAGGTCCCTCCTCAGCTTCAGGAACTCGGCCTCCCTCTTCTTGCTGAGCTCCAGCTGCGTGGCCGTGCTGCCGCCCGCCTCCTCCAGCCGCTCGCTCAGCTCCTCCAGCTCCCGCGACGCCTCCGCGCGCTGCTTCTCCACCTTGGCCCGCGCGGCTCGCTCGGCCTCCAGCTCCTCCTCCAGCTCCTCCACGCGTGCCTGCACACACAGAAATGGGCAGGTGATCCAAGATATGGGTGAAGCTCCAGCATTGATATACGGTCCCCTTGAGCTAGGTCTTGTCTAGCTCGAAGAGACCATATATCAATGCTGGAGATTTATATCTTGGAGATTTGTATCACACCCGAGATAGCTCAGCTACCTTAGAAGGCATAAAATCAGCTGGATGGTTCTGTGGTAGTGTTGGAAACTGAAAAGTTTAAATAAAAGGCAAAATAACAAAACTCTTTACAGAGAAAAACCAATCCAGGTGGTTCTTCCCCCTGGTAAAACACCCCACAAAAGCCATTAGTTTCTTTGTTCTCTTCTTTTTCTAGTAAACTGCTTAGGCAGGACTTTTTGGTTTCTATCCAATTAGCTATCCTTAAGTTTGAGGTGAAGTCCTCCAGGTCCTATGAGGTGTCTTTTTACCTAATCAAGGAGATTAGGTAAAAAAATCTACCTAATCTGGGCTTTTTCCTTTTTTAGGAGACAAAGGATAGTTTTGTCACTCCACATGCCTATACAGCATCTCTGCTGTGCACAGTGGAGCAGCATCTCTGATGATGATGAGAGGCAAAAAGCCACCAGTCTTGAGCTGTTTTGGGAGGCAGGTGCTCCTTGGTAGCATGTTTGGAGCTCCTGCTCTCCTCTGTCCCTGCCATCAGGATCCAGCTGGCATTAGCTTCTTTTCATGAGAACTTTCATGATTGTGGAGACCTGTCTCTGATAGGAAGCAGCCCAGTGACCTAGATTTGGATTTTAAGAGTTTGGTTACTGGATTAAAGGTTTTGTTTTGGACAAAGAACTAGATCTGGAAGTTGTTCCTCAGGCTGGTGATAGTCTTCACCTCAATAGCTCGTTCTTTAATTTTCAACCCACCATGTTCTGGCAGAGGTCTTGGCTCCTGCTACCCATGCCAGCTTTTTCCAAGGGGATGTCCCTGTGCTCAGAGAGGGACTGGCTCATGCAGACTCCCCTGCACATCACATCTGACGGAAATTTTGGACTCCCAGGATGTAAGAACAGTTCTTCTCACCATACCTGGACCTCCTTGATCTTCTTCTGCAGCTGGGCCTCCATCACTTGCCCATCTTCAATCCTTGAGCTCAGCTGACTCATCTCAAAGTCTTTCCTGTACAGACAGCAGACAGAGCTCTGATCAGACAAACACTGTCCTGACAGATCCTTCTGGTTCCTAAATTTCCCTTACACCCAGGCCAGAGGATGAGCAAGCCCACAATGGAAAGGGACTGCAGGGATAAGCAGCAGCTCATGGAAGGCTCACAGGAAGGGCTCAAGTAGCCAAACTGGCAGACAGCTGGCTCTGAGGGTTTCCCTCTGAGGTCCCAAGGTGTTCTGCAGTTCCCCAGTGGGAATGGGACATGACTGAAGTCTGTACTTGCAGCTGAGGCCCAGCAGTGTGCTGGATCCTGCCAGGCAGGTCCCTCCTCTCCAGCCCCATGGACAAAGGAAGGTCTGTGAGCCCTGGTCTATGAGCCTGCCACAAGCTCCTCAGCCTCTCTGCAAGGTGCCCAGGAAAACCAAACCCTCCCTGTGCCAGGGCTGGTCACACAGCAGTGCTCAGAGGAGGATCACACAGCTGAGCCCAGCTGCCCCTGCAGAGACCACACTAAATCTGCTGGGTTTAGAGGTGCCCAGAGCCCAGGCATGTGTCACACACTCACTTCTTGAGCTTCTCATCCAGCTGCTGCTTGTCATTCTCCAGATCCATCACAGACTCTTGTGACAGCTTCAGGTCTCCTTCAAGCTTCCTCTTGGCTCTCTCCAGGTCCATGCGGACCTTCTTTTCTTGCTCAAGAGAACTTTCCAGCTGGAGAACCAAGGGAGGTGGGGTAGGGAAGGAAAGGACCTTCTGTAGCCCACCCTCACCCATGCCCACTGCTGTGGGAACTCCACCAGTCCCCTGGGGGCCAGAGGTGTTTCCCAGCTGTCTCCAGTCCCACTCCCTCAGCCCAGGACTGCTCTCCATGAGGTGTTCTACACCACCTCTTGTTTCGGGGGTAGTTTGTCAATAGGATTATTCATCTACTGGCCATACTAAAGGGGGATCTGCTAATGATCCCACACTCCAGATCCCACTCAGGGACAGCCTCTGGGCTCTCCTGGAGATGTGACTCAAATCTCTCTTGCTTTACTCTCACTGGCCTGTGACTCACATCATCCACTTGCTGCTCCAGTTTGACCTTGGCTTTGGTCAGTGTGTTGACCTTGTCCTCCTCAGCCTGCAGGTCATCCAGGGCCTGCTGATGAGCCTCCTGCAGGGCTTTCTTCTCCTTTGTCAGCTTGGCAATGATCTCATCTAGACCAGCCATCTCCTCAATCAAGTTTTTAACCTGCATCAGTGAGGACAAAAGCAGAGAGCATCTCAGAGGGAGGTGCAAAGCTACTCCAGCAGCCTGACCCTTGCAAGGCAGGACTCCATCCATGGGACAGCAGCTCTGCCCCTGTCAGCAGCCAGCCCCTCTCCCTTGGCCAGGCTGGCCCCACCAGGTGGATTTTCCATGCCTCAGATCACCGGGCACAGCACAGAACCATTTGCCACAGTCCTCTGGGCAATGAGGCAGGACACAGAGGGTTTTTCCCTCTCACACTCCCCTTTCCCTCTGCTCTGCCTCGGTTTCCCCACACCAGCAGCCTCATCCCATATGTTCCTCTGATGTCCCCAGAGGCACAGAGGCTGGACCCTGCAGGGAGGTTGGTTACTGTTCCAGGTTCCAATGCAAGATGTTTTCTATTACCATCTCTATGGCAGACTATCTTTTGTCAAGTGGGCAGTTTGCCTTATCTCTCTCTTTGAGTGACCACATTCACACCTCCCTCGGGAGGGGACATCTGCTGATAACAGCTATTGAATGTCACTGCATGGCTGATAAGAACTCCAGCATCCCATTGGCAGATGTGAGCCCAGAGGGAGGAGCCAAGCATTCCTGCCTGGATATAATCTGGAGGTTCTGGAACACCAGCACAGCTTCTGCACTGGATTCCCCAGAGGAACAGCAGCTGCCTCTGCCACTGGATCTTCAGAGGAAGAGACTGCACCTTTCTACAGGATCCCTGCTCCAGCAGAACCACCCCTGACACTGCAGGAGGGCTGAGCCACAATTCCAATGGGACTGCTGCCAACACCCTGACCCGCAGGGTGTCAGCTTGGGTTCTGACTCTGGCAGTGTTGTTCTAGTGTACTGCATTGTTTATTTTATCATTTTATTTTCTTCCCAATTAAAGAACTGTTATTCCTGCTCCCATATTTTTTGCCTGAGAGGCCCTTAATTTAAAATTTATAGCAATTCAGAGGGAGGGGTTTACATTTTCCATTTCAGGGGAGGCTCCTGCCTTCCTTAGCAGACACCTGGCTTTCCAAACCAAGTTACCTTGTTCTCTGTGGCATGTTTCTCCTTCTCCACCTTGGCCAGTGTGATCTCCAGGTCATCAATGTCCTTCTTCAGCTCTGCACACTCATCCTCCAGCTTGCGTTTCTTGGCAGTGAGCTCCGAGCTCATCTCCTCCTCATCCTCCACACGCTCCTGCAGCTCCTTCACCTTGGCCTCCAGCTGGATCTTGGACTTGATGAGCAGGTCACAGCGTTCCTCTGCATCTGCCAGGTTGTCCTGCTCCTGGGAGAGGCACAGGAGAGCAGTGCTCACCCTCTGCCCCTGCACTCTGCTCTCAGCCCTGCTGTCCTGGCCTGCTCCTTGTGGAAGGGGCAGAGCAAGCCTGAGGTGCTCAGGTGTACAAAAAATACAGCTCCAGAAACTGCCTGTCATCAAGGTTCAACCACTCACACTAACCAGGGCCAAAGAGCAGCTCAGTCTTTCCAGAGGAAGGACATGCTGGGATGAAAAACAGCACAAAATGTGGCAAGCAAACACTGCCATCCCCTCCCACCACCCTGTGAGGAGAGCACCCTTCCTAGAGCCAGGGGATCACAAATCTCTGTGACAGCTCCAGCATGTGATGGTACTTCAGTTCTGCAGGCTTAGGTTGTGTTTCAGACAGATTGTGACAATGAGGGAGCTTCAGAACCGCAAGAAGCTGAAGGAGGGTTCTAGGATATTCTGCTCCTTCTTCTACCCATGCACTGTCTTAACACCCCAGAGAGAGGGTGAGGCACTCACTGCCTGCAGCTGCAGAGCCAGGTCGTGCTTCTCCTGGATCATGGAGACTTGCTTCTCTTCCAGTTCCTTCCTCTTTGCCTCAGACTTCTCCAGAGCCTCCTTCAGCTTCTGGAATTCCTCCTTCAGGTTGGACATCTCCTTCTCAGTCTGAGCAGACTTGAGTAAAGGCTTGATCTTGAAGAACAGCTTCATCCAGGACCAGTTCTTGACAGCATTGAAGGCACGGATGTTCCACTGGATGGTGTAGAGGGCTTCCCTGGGGAATACAAGCACAGCATCATCAGGGGTGGACATCCCCCATGTCCCACCCTGGCTTCTGCAGGCCTGGATACAGCTCCATTCTCCACCAGCTGGACAAATGGCAGAATGGTGACTGAATGGGACACTGTCCGCACACTGTACTGGCCCTGCTGGGCTGGCTGGGGCGGCCTGGATCTCAGCTCTCCTCACTCTGCCTCCCTCTGAATCAAACCAGAGGCTCCCCACACCTAGATCCTCCCTACCAGGGCCATGCCAGACCTGTTCCAGGTTTGCCTCCATCCCTCAGGACCAATCACTGCTAGACACAGGCAAACCCCACGGGTCAAACCCATGGATACATGCAGAAAGGACAAGGAGACACAAAGTTCTGCCTTCTGCCCCCACAGCTCTACCTCCTGCTGATGATCTTCTGATACTCCAAACGCATGAGGAACCCCCGGATCCTGGCCTGGAGCATTGTCAGCACCTTGGCCAGACGTTCATCTCGCATCTCCTCCAGCAAGCCCAGCAAACCAGCCTTGAAAAACACCTGAGGGCAAGAGAGAGGAGTCACCAGCAGAAGGACAGAGGGCTCAGGGGTAACTCAGCCTGCCAGGGAAACACAGAGGTGCGCCCACACATGGCAAAGGAACCAGACCTGGTTCCCGTCAGGCAGCAGTGACCTGCTCAGAGCTGCTATTTCTCTTCCTCTGCCCTGCTGAGTCCCTTCAAGGGCCACACTGACCCTGCAGAGGGCACGGCTGCAGCAGGGCTGTGGCCAGGCACAGAGAACAACAGCAGGGTAAAATCCTCCCTGCCAAGGATCAGCTGCCCTCTCTCACCTTGGTGTGACCAAACTTGTACTGTGCATGGTCCAGCTCAAGGGAGCTCAGCAGCTTCTCTGTGGCCTTCCTGCTGTCCACAAACTTGTCTTCTGGAATGGCTGCTGGGTTGAGGATACGGTAGCTGTGGGGAAAGCAGAGGGAGGCCATGCAAGAGGAATGCAGCATCAGCATCACCCCAGAGCCCCAGGCATCCCAGGGCCCACTGAGGCCATGGGGCTGTGTGTGAACCAGCTGCTCCAGGGCACAGCATTGCAGGCACCAGGGAACCCTGGCAGAATTTAGTCCTTGAACATCAGGGAGACTGTGCCAAGATGCCACTGCCCTCATTAGGCAGCATGGATGGGACCCTAAGGTGAGAACCCTGAGGATCCATCCCAAGGGCAGAGAGAAATCTGAGCCAGGATCAGAGAAGCCTGAGCCTGTGGATGCCATGGGACAGAGACAGGGAAACAGCAAGTGTTTCTCACAGCAGCCTGTGAGAATTTTTAGGAAGTTGTAAAGATGTGATAACTTGTTAAGCATAAACAATCTGCAGGTGGTGTTTCTCTACTTCGTCTGTCTGTTCTCAAAAACAGTGTGTGAGGAAGATGTTTTTATTAGTTAGCCAATCAAAATCTATTGTATCACTCTATAAAAACCGTGCAATTCTCTTGAATTAAGCCTTCTTTGCTCTTTCTACAATATTGCCTCTCACCTGTTCTTGTGTCATTATAAAAGCTGCATGGTTCTCTTGAATAAAACCTTCTTTGCTCTTTCTACAATACGGCTTCTCACCTGTTCCTGTGTCATTATAAAAACTGTGTGGTTCTCTTGAATAAAGCCTTCTGTGCTCTTTCTACAATCCTGCCTCCTCGTTTCTGTTCTCACCACAAGAGTGACATGAACCTTGCCACCTTTCCCCTGCAGCAGCACCCCAAACACCCAGACCCCATCCCAAACCCTCCATGCCTGGCACCCCAGAGCCAGCAGCAGAGCAATCCCAAACTGGGCAGGCACTGGGGGTTCAGAGCAGCTCTGCACAAGCTGGGGAGCAGGATGGAGCCAGGACAAGTCTGTCTGCCCCGGAACCACGTGCTGGGTGAGGAAGAGGAGGGCGTTACCGCTGCTTGAACTCTGCGTAGAGGATCCTGTTGGGGAAGCCCTTGCGGCAGATGCGGATCCCTTCCAGCACCCCATTGCAGCGCAGCTGATGCAGCACCAGGAAGGAATCCATGGCTCCTGTGGGGCAGGACACACACAGAGCATGGGCTCAGCCCAAGAAGACAGAGAAAATGCAGCTGCAGCCTGGGTGTGAACCCTGGGAACATGCCATGGTTTGAACATGGGTGTCAGCATGTCCTGCAGGTGTGTGCTGAGCACAGTGCTGCAGCCTGGGCCTTGCATGTGGAACTCTGTCACAGACATCTTCTATGAAAAATCCTTTCCTTAGGATTTTTCCTCCTGAGAAGCTGGGAGGCCTCCGGAACAAAATGTAAACATTGATTATCTGCTGCTGTGGAATGCAACAGGTGCATCTGTGATTGGTCTCATGTGGTTGTTTGTAATTAATGGCCAATCACAGTCAGCTGACTCAGACTTTCTGTCCGAGCCACAAGCCTTTGTTATTCATCCCTTCTTTTTCTATTCTTAGCTAGCCTTCTAATGAAATCCTTTCTTCTATTCTTTTAGTATAGTTTTAATATAATGTATATCATAAAATAATAAATCAAGCCTTCTGAAACATGGAGTCAGATCCTCGTCTCTTCCCTCATCCTAAGACCCCTGTGAACACCATCACAGGACTCAGCCTGGAAAACCCTTCCCTGCCTGCTGTGCATCCCACTTTGGGTGTGCATCCATGCCAAGTGCCAGGCTGCACACCCAAAATGAGAGCCTGGCAGAGCTCATTCTCCCCAGCACAGGAGACTGATCTGGGTCACAGGAGTTGCAGCACTGAGATGGGGCCAGGGCTCAGAGGCAGCATGAAGAGGGCTGGGGAGAGGGTGGGTGGCAGTTCCCAGGTGTGGCTGTCCCCAGGGCAATGCTGAGCTGTCCCATACCTGGGGTCTTGGTCTCGTTGGGGATGATGCAGCGCACGAAGTGGGGCTGGGTGGAGCGCAGGTTGGTCATCAGCTTGTTGAGGTTCTCCTGCAGGGCACACACACATGGGGTGAAGGGACAACTCTGCTTCCCTGCAATGCTTCTCTGTCTCTCCAGCTCCTCTCCCCCACAGGCAGGGGGGGAGCAGGCCCTGAAGCCCCTCATGGCAGGACAAAGGGAATTTCCTGCTGCTGTCCTGGCAGGGGACATCCCCACCTGGGGCAGGGTCAGTGCTCCTGCCAGGGTGGGACACTGTCCCATGGCACAGGGGGCTGGGCTGGCACACAGGACAGATGGCCCTGGCAGGTTTTGCTGTGCTGCAGGAGCTTGCAGTGCCAGATGCTCCCCAAGTGTTTGTAGGTAAAGTTTTGCTGCAGGAAGAGCCAGGGACACAGGACTGAGCATATTCCTGGTACAGAGCTCTGCACCCTGCAGTTCCTGTGCTGGTGTCCACACTGGCTGCAGACAGAGAATGTCAGGATATGCAGGATTTCCCTGCACCTCTACAGTGCTTCACTCCCTTTGGCTGTGCCAGACTGCTCCTCCTTTCCTCTCCAAGGCAACTCCACCCTTGATCTTTCCAGCTGCCTTCCCCTGCTTATCCAGGCTCAGCCTGTCCAGGACCAGCTCAGGGAAGAGAACACCTTCCCACAGCTCCACATCACCATGGGGCACCTCCTCACCACAGACACCCTTCTCCAAGGCCTGTGACTTGTCCAGAAGGAACAAAGTCACACTTTTCCCTCAACAGGAGCTCTGCCACAGAGCTGCCTTCTGCAAGCATCTTGGCAAAGAATCACAGAATACCCTGAGTTGGAAGGAACCCACAGGGATCACCCAGGGCAGCTCCTGGCCCTGCACAGACACCCCAACAACGCCACCCTATGCCTGGGAGTGCTGTCCAAGCTCCTGGAGCTCTGGCAGCCTCAGGGCTGTGATCTTTGCCTTGTCACAAGGCTGCCATGGCAGGGCACATCCCTCTGTGCTGCCTTCCATTTGGTTGAGCTCTGGGCTGGACCAGTAACCCCAGTGGTGAGCATGGGCTGGAGCTGTGTGACATCCTGAGGTGTCAAATGGGCCAGGTGACCCCCCAGCACAGGGAACTGCCTGCTCAGACACCTGCAAGGTCCTCCTCCATTGTCTTCTGTCCTTCCAGCTGACAGGAACGAGGAGAGAAGTAGCACAGACTTAAAGTGATGTTCATGGAATTAATTATCTAAACATCACTACAAGTCTTAACTGCCTCTCTCTCAGAGGTGGAGGAGCTGCCAAAAGCATCACGAGGGCAGGAGCAGCACAAGCCCAGCTCCAGGGGAAGGGACTCTGCCAGCCTGGAGCCTCCTGGAGCCCTGCAGCATGGGGACAGGGCTGGGACTCTGCCAGGCACAGCCCCTTTGGCCAGGGATCAGAGGGGATTGGGGGCTTTGGTCTAGTGGTGGTCCCTCAGGAGCTCTGGTGGTCCCTCAGGAGCTCTCACGGTCCTTCAGGCCCCAGGAAATGCAGGAAACCAAGAGTGTTGGCAGGGAAGTGTGACAGCAGGTTTCCCCCATGGCCCTGGATGAGGGGCTCACTCTCACCTTGTGCAGCTGGGACACTGTTTGGAAAGAAGCTGCCTTCTTACGTTTCTCCTTGGTCCCTGGCTTGTGAGGTTCCTCTGTTGGATTAAAATATTGATTATTTACATCAGCAAAACATCTGCCTGCCTTGAAGGACTCAGGGGCACCCCCAAACACCCCTAAAATTCCCACAGCCAGGGACAGGGATGCTTCACCAGGAGCTGGGCATGGAGGAGAGAGGAAATGAAAGGGGAAGGGGGAAAAGGGGAAGGGGAAAGGCGAGGCGAGGCGACGCGAGGCGAGGAGAGGAGAGGAGAGACTGAGGTAAAAAAGGGGTGAGGGGGTTCCTCACCTGAAGCAGAGCCCACATAGTTCTCATAGAGGGAGGCCAGGAGCTTGTTCTGGGATTTCTGGAAGACGGACACCACCGTCTCGTTCAGGGGGTCCTTGTTCTTGTCCAGCCACCCCACGATGTTGTATGGCACCTGTCCCAGGACAGGGAAGGTCAGGCCAGCCCTGTCCCTGCCTGGGGGAGCTGTGGGGGCAGGGAGGAGCTGCCAGGACGTACCACACCAGCGTAGTGCACCACCTCAAAGTGCGCCTCGTACTTGCGCTTCTTGTCCGGCCGCGGCTTCTGGAAGTTGGGCGACTTCCCGATGTGGTTGTCGTAGAGCTTGGACTTGAAGGTCATGTCAGAGGCCTTGGGGAACATGCACTCCTCTTCCAGGATGGACAGGATTCCCATGGGCTGCAGGGAGAGGGGGGATAAAGAGGACTGAGCTCGGTGTTGCCAAGTCCCATCCCACAACAGGGATGCTCGGGAGATCCCATCCTAGTCCAGGTGCAAGACACTGGCCATGGGGCCAAGCTGTCATTGGCATATTCCTGACCTCCATGTGGGGCTGGCCAGGCCTGCAAGACATGGCAGTTTGCCCTAGTCCAACAGATTGTTGGGAAGGAGGGATCGTCTCGAGGACTGCTCCTTTTCAAAAAAAAAAATTAATTTCCTTCATGCAATGGGGGAAATATTTTCTACAAGCTGCTCTTGTAGAAATCTTGAATCAGTGAATGCTCAAGAGGCACTGATGGGCTGCAAGTGGGTAGGAAAAAAGGGGAAGAGATGATTGCTCTCTGGAGGAAAAGGCTGCACCAGTTTTTGTGGCTCCCCAGTGCGTAGAAATAGAATTTCCATGTTTTCATAAAGTCAAAATTCGTGTGGAAAAGGTCTTAAAGGGGCTGGAGGTTGTAAGAGTGGGGAAAAAAGTTGGGCATTTGCCACTGATCAGGAAGGGAATAATTAAATTTTGGTAGCAGAGCACCTCTCCATTGCAGCCTTTGCTAACAAATCCCCCAGCAGTACCATTTCTGTGCCCTGCCTCACACCCCACCTTCTCAATCAGGTCAATGCAGGCCTGCAGGTCCAGGCCAAAGTCAATGAAGACCCATTCGATGCCTTCCTTCTTGTATTCCTCCTGCTCCAGGACAAACATGTGGTGGTTGAAGAACTGTTGCAGTTTCTCGTTGGTGAAGTTGATGCACAGCTGCTCAAAGCTGTTGAACTGCAAGAACAAAGCAGATATGAGTCAGAAGGAGGAGCTCCAGAAGGGGTCACCCTGATTTTTTAAGATTTTCTAAGCTTTCTGATGTTTACATTCTTGTAACGAACTTTCTCCCACACTTTATGTAAATAACTTATTGTTTTGCATTTTTTATGGAGGAGGAAGAGAAATTTGATGGACTGTTGGTTTGCCCAGTGTCATTGGAAAGGTGGCACTGTCACCCTCCAATCCACTGTCACTTTTGGAAATCTATAAATGTTGGAGTCAGAAATTAAAAGTGCTCTTTTTACCTTGGGAGAGCTGTGTGTGCACATTGTGTTATTTCGTGTCCTATAGTGACAGGAAGGGATCACTCCTGTGCTTTGCCTGGGTGTGAAGGGTGATCCCTGCCAGGCTCAGCTGTGTGGCTGCCACAGCAGGTAGCCAGCAATCACTACAGATGTGTCCATAGCAGTGTTAAATCATTCCTGCTTCCTCCAGATACATCAACCCTGACAAGAGCCCCTTTTCTCATCAAGGCCAGCACCTTCTTAGAGGAGCTCAAACCCCAGGGGACTGAGCTGCCCTTACAACACTCCCTGAACCCACTGCAGGGGCCTGCAGAACTCACATCAAAGATCTCAAAGCCTGCAATGTCCAGCACCCCAATGAAGAACTGCCTGGCCAGCTTGGTGTCCAGGGTCTTGTTGATGCGGGTCACCAGCCACTTGAACATGCGGTCGTAGGTGGCTTTGGCCAGGGCCCCCACAGCATAGAGCACCTGCAAGGCAAAGCCAGAGCACACAGGGAGTGTCACACACATGGTTGATGAAAAATCCTTTCCTTAAATGTAAACAATAATTATCTGCTGCTGTGGAATGCAACAGGTGCATCTGTGATTGGTCTCATGGGGTTGTTTCTAATTAATGGCCAAACACACTTCAGCTGTGTCTGACTCTCTGGTCAGTCACAAAATTTTATTATCATTCCTTTCCTTACTAGCCTTCTGATGAAATCCCTTCTTCTATTCTTTTAGTATAGTTTTAATATAATATATATCATAAAATATTAAACCAGCCTTCTGAAACATGGAGTCAACATTCTCATCTCTTCCCTCTTCCTGGGACCCCTGTGCAAACTACCACAAGTGAGATTCTCCCTGCTCCTGCAGGAGCCACAGGCTGACAGAGAGCTCCTCCTGGCACACAAAGGATGGACAGACACATCCAAGGAGTTTGTGGTCATAGCACAAGCTCCAAAATTAGCTTTGCATTCCTCACAAGTGTGTTCCTGCCTACCTGGCCTATCTTGCCTCCAGGGTTTTAGGATATAAATTCAGTTTAAAGCAACATTTTCAGAAGCCTTGTGCTTGGCCAGAGCCTACACCCACTTTGGATAGGACACGAGCTCCTGAGCTGTGCTCAAGGACTGGCTTGCACTATTCAGGCCAGGTCTGGGTTCCCAGCTGGGGTGTGGCTGGAATCTGACAAGACACATGTTTGATCCATTTGAGTCTTCTACAAGATCAACCCAGATGAGTGTTTATATATCCAGAGTTTTCTAATTTTCAGGGCTGAACTCTTCACAGGAGTGTGACTGTTTCTGGAACAGATCCACAGAACCTGGAACTGCTCTGGCTGGGATCCAACCCACATTTCAAAGGCACCACATTGAATCTGCAGCCTTGGTTAATGTGCAGAGCTATCAGCCAGCTCTGCCACCCATTTCCCCTGCTCCTAAAGGCCAAGAACTGTGGATACACCTTCTCTGCTGCTCTGGAGTCTCCTCCTACACCCAAGACAGTGAACTGAAGCAGCAGAGGCAGCCCAGTGTGACCAGGGGACACGTGTCCTGCTGTCCTGTCACTCACCTGCTCCACGTTCTGCCCTTTGGTCACGAACTCATTGCCCACTTTGACACGAGGATGGAGCAGCCCCTTGATGAGGTCAGCTGAGCTGATTCCCATGAGATAGGCAGCTTTGTCAGCACCTGCAAGGCAGCACAAAGGCATGAGGAGCCCACAGGGAGGGTCTGGGAAGGGGAAAAGGGACCAAAATAAAAAAATTATCTGCTCCTATGATGATCAGGGCTAACCACACTGTTTTTTCCACCTCCTCCAGTGTCTAATGTGATTTTCCATCTTGGATAGTCTACAATGCTTTAAAGTTTGAACCTTCTGACTGAGAAGTTACTGTTTGGAGGCCTGCTGCACCTTATCGGGTGCTTATCAGGTTTTAGCCTTATTGATCTGGGACTCTCTATGCATTTTCCAGTGGAGGGTTGAATTTCCACACAGGGAATTTGAATTGGCCAGAAGAGAGGTGATTGTCTTTCATAAACTCCTAATAGCAGACTGTAGCTAGCAAATTACCTCTATAGGGAAATCAGTGCCATATCAAAACCTTCATTAATTACCAGGTAGCAGCTAAAGGCTGTGTTGCCACTCCTAAGGCACAGAAAACTTTTCCTTCATGAATGTTAACATGACAAAGACTGATCCAGGTGATCATTTCTGCTGGATCCCTGTTGAAACCTTCCAAGTATGTCTGTAGAAGCTAGAGCTCCTCCTTCTGACCCTCCTACATGCTGGAAAGTCACCCTCTCCCTTCAGGTTTGCTCTGCAGCCTGACTGTTCTTAGATCTGTGCATTGCATTGGATTTTGCTGAGCAACAAACCAGGAAAAGTGTTGGACAGTGATTGTGTCCTTCTCTAACAGCTCTTCAGGAGGCTGTGAGCTGGGCAGGTCCTGCTCCCAGCCTGGCTGGAATGTTGTGCAGTGAAGGGCAGGAGGTGAAGAGCAGGAGGACACTGCACAAGATGAAGCCCAGCAGGTCTGTGATGCTGCTGAGACAAGTCTGATACTGCTGAGACCACCTTGAGAGAGACTGTCCCAAATATTCCTGCTCAAGGCCGCGCCCTTGGTGCACCCAGCAGGGCCTAAGTCAGTGAGGGATCAGGGGATCAGGGTCCCTGACCTCCACAGCCCAGGCAGGGGGAGTTATCCCAGCCTGGGCAGCTCTGGAGTGCTGGGGAAGATGAAACAGGAAAGCCTTATCAATATGATTGCCTGGAAAAAGATTTTGAGAATATGGAAACTATAAGTGAGATTGAAATGAAAGCAAGCTTTGAGATCCCTCAGTTACTGAACAACTGGAAAACAATGGCATGGCCGGCTGAAGGTGATTCCCTTTTGATGGAACAACACCCTCTGCTTGCAGACAGGCCCAAGGGTCAGAGCAGACCCTACAGCTTGGCAGAAGGGGCCCAAAGAGGAGTTTTTAGGGTTTAAAATGTAACACAGTGTGGTAATGTAATGATTCTTATAGGCTGTATGTAAATGCAGTAGGATTTGTATTGTACTAGATTGGTTAGTGAGAATCAGTATATTCAACACAGAAGAAGATTTATTGTATTGGAACGGGAACTTCGCTCTCTCACTCTCTCTTTTACTCTTTTGCTCTCTCTCATGCTCTTTACCACGCTCTTGCCTTTTACTCTCTTTCCCACTCTCTTTACTTCTCTTTTCTGCTCTGGGCTGTGTCTGGCAGCTCCCAGCAGGGCCCTGCCCCCAGGCCCTTTGCAATAAACCCCAAGTTCCAGCCCTGGCTGCAGAGATCTCTCGTGTCCGTCTGTCCTGACCGTCCTACCCCCCGTCGCTCCTGCACTGGAGCCCAGAGCCCCACTCACTTTCAGTGCCATCAGCCTCTGCCTGCTCCTCCCGCTGCTTTTGCTTGAATTTCATGTTCCCAAAGTGCATGATGGCCCCCACTATTTTATAGGAGCCATATTTCTCATCGCTGCTGAAGCCCAGGATGTCCATGGCGTGCTGAGGAGACACAAGGCAGTAGAGACAGAACAAATTCACTACACTGAGGTGAGGGTTGGTTCTTCTCTGTCTCCTAAGGTACTCTCCCTGTCCTGGGGCTGGGCAGGGTGCCCTCTCTGGTGGGCATCTAACCAAGGAATCCTGCCCATGGGGTCTGAATGTGGCTCTAACCAAGGCATCCTGCCCATGGGGTCTGAATGTGACTCCACCTCCCATTTGAAAGCAAAAGGACTGGCCTAGCATCCACAAGGAGGAGGTTCTCCAAGCGGAGGGCTCAGGAGCTCCCTGGCAGGAGAGGGCAGCCAGGGGGGTCAGGCTCTGCTCCAGGGAACAGGGACAGGATAGGAGGGAATGGCCTCAGGCTGGTTCAGGTTGGACATCAGGAGGAATTTCTTCACAGAAAGAGTTGCCAGGTATTGGCAGGGGCTGCCCAGGGCAGTACTGGAGTCCCCATCCCTGGAGGTGTCCAAGGAAGGGCTGGACATGGCACTCAGTGCTCTGGGCTGGGTGTCAGGGTGGGGATAAATCACAGCTTGGACTCAATGGTCTTGGGGGTCTTTTCCAAATTTAATGATTCTGTGAGCTTCTTTCTCCTGGGCACTATGGGAAGTGCTCATGTGCCTCAGGCCCTTCCTGATGCAGGGATTGACTCTCCCTTCCCTGCTTGGATGAGGCTGTTGGTGCAGATCAGAGCCACTCTGCCCCTTCCTGGAGGCTCCCAACAACCACCAATGAACCATAGGGAAATCCCAACTGATTGAAAGAGGGAAGGCAGGGCACACCCCCAGAGCTGCCCAGAGGAAGGCTGTGCCCTCCCCAGCCCAGGGCTGTGCACATACATCTGTGGCCATCAGCTCCTCGCCATCATCCAGGTTGTCCACCGTGGTCACCCCCTGGGAGCAGAAGTGGTAGTCGTAGGGGTTGAGGGACAGCAGCAGCATATCTGCAGGGGGAGGACATGCAGAGGGTGAGCCAGCCTGGCAGGGACAGCCCTGGGCAGATGGAGCAAGAAGGCTTCCCCAGCCTCACCAGCTGGGGGAGGAACGGCCTCTTCCAGCACAGGCAGGTCCACACGTGGGTCCACCTCTTCTGTGCTTGCCTCCTGCTTGCTATCTTGGGATATGGCCTGGCTGCAGACTGATTTAGAAGTGGCCACCATGCCCTTGTGACTCCAGATAAGATTACTGCTCCCTCAGACCTGCCTAATAAGGTGCTGCTCAGCACCAAGCTCAGGAGCCCTCAGCCAAGAGCTGAGCGCCCCAGGGGCTGTGCCAGCCATCCTTCTGCGTGGGGAAAGGTTTCCTGAGGGGGATGTGGCACCAGGAGGCTGCTCAGAGCTGCCCCAGCACAAATTCAGAACCAGTGGAGCTGTCCTGGAGATCACATCTACAGCAGTGTCCAGAGACAGCTGGGCAGCTGTGTCCCAGCTCACCTGGAACAGGTCATCTCCCTTGCTGAGAAGGCTGCAAAACATTTCCCTCCATCCCAAAATGAGTAAATGTGCAGCCTGCGCACGCTGAGGTCAGTGCTGTACCCGCCAGCCCATGAGAACACTGTGCAAGGCAGCTTTGCAAAGCACATTCCCACCTTGCAGACAGACCCTGGGTGACCTCTGCTCCTACACAGTGGCAGAAAGGGCTTTAGTCTGGCTTCTTAGCCTGTGGGGATAATGGATGCTGTGCTAGATGACCTCTTGATATCCCTCCCACCCTGAATTCTACCAATCCTTTGATGTTGCACAGCCAGCAAAGCATTCAAGGGCAGAACCTGCATGGTGAGCTGGGTCTGCTCATTCCTGCTGACCCCAAAGTGACAACAGAGCTCTCTGGGGCTGTTTTCAGGCCATCCTGCTCTAAGGGCTGTGCTGCATCTTTGGCTGCCTTACCTTGCAGCTCTGGTTTCTTCCCAGACAGGATCTGGTAGAAGATATGGTAGCTCCGCTCTTTGGGTTGCTGGAAAATCACTCTGGATTTTTCCAGAAGATCTAGAATGAAGTAGAGCAGAGGGGTCAGAGCAGGGCTTGTCCCTTCCCAGAGCTGAGCACAAATTGATGGGATGAATTCCCTGCCCAGGGCAGCTACTCACAGATGTCAATGTCTGCAGAGGCCAACTTCCCTGAGGGACCAAAGTGGATCCGGATGAACTTGCCCTGAAAACACCCACAGGAGGTAAATGCTGGGCTTGCCTACAGAGCTACAGCTCTGAACAGCCTCTAGAAACTGAATTAATTTCCTACTTCTTGAGCTTCTGCTGATGCCAGGCAACTTACTGAACTCTGTAAAGGGGTGAAGTTCTCTGCTTTGTAATGTGAAGAAGCTCAAAGAGCATTGCCCAAGGGTTTAAATACCAGGCAGGCAGAAATTTCAGTGACAGCAGCTAAACCCCTGTCCTCAGGTCTATTCTTACCACTGAGCATTCTGTGACACAGAGCCTGCCTGCAGCCCCTGCTCCGTGCTGGGCTCAGGGTCTCCCCCAGCAGTGCCTCCCTCCCCTGCAGGCACAGCAGAGCCAGGCTGGGCTCAGCAAAAACGGAGCTGCTTCCTGGAAGGGACACACTTGTCTGTCCCCGAGCACCCCAGGCTGTGCTCAGAGTCCCTCTCAGCCTTGGAACTGCCAGGGATGTCACAGGCTGTGACACCAGGGCCGTTTGTGCTGGCCACCATTTGCTGCACTGAAAAACCAGAACAACGTGGTTCTGGCAGTCCAGTGCCACTGGGAAGCAGCTCCATCTCCCTGCCACGTGCCTGTGGCGCCCAGGGCACAGTGCCACCCCCTGTGCATGCAGCCCACCCCAGCAGCCCCAGCTCCCTGCCTGTGAGGCACTCACAAAACGCGAGGAGTTGTCGTTCCTGATGGTTTTGGCATTGCCAAAAGCCTCCATGGCTGGGTTAGCCTCGATGATTTGATCCTCGAGGGTGCCCTGGGGGACAAAACCAAAGAGTGTGTCACACACACAGCCAGAGGGGATCTGTCACCAAGAGCACAGAGCAGTGTCAGGGGCTGCACTCCTCAGCTATCTCTGGGACCTGCTGCCCCTGAGGCATCTCCGTTTATCAGCACAGCTGGGGTTTGCAGCAGTGCCCTCTGTGCCTTCTCCTCACCCAAACTGGTGAGGAGAGGGCCACAGAGCTGGCACCAGCCCCAGGCTGCTGTCCCCTCTGCACACAGCAGTTCTTGCCCCCTTTCTTAGGAGCTACACTATGCAAACCAAGACCAAGCTCATGTTGCCACAACAGGCTGAATCATTTCAGGCTCTCTGGTGTCAGGCATTTCCTCTTCTACCAAACCAAAGTCTAGGGCAGCTCACATCGACAGCACATTGTGAAACAAGGTCCCTACACCAACAACATGCATTGCAGGGTCCCAGTGTGATGGGAATACACCACAAGTGCCAGCTGGCATGATCTGCTGGAATACTGGGGCTCTCCTGAGCAAGCCCCAAGATGAATCCTCTCCTAACCTCATTTTTCCATGTGTGTTTCTCTATTCAAAGATAAAGAGACAGCCTCTGCCTAATGCAGGTAAAGCAGGAGAGGGATTTGAGGAGAAGAGCAAGAGACTGCTCCAGTCTGCAAGAGACTGCTATATCACATGTAGGATGGTGGGGTTTGACACCTGCTACAGAGTTTGGTGGCACAGACACCTGCAGAACTTTTCATGAGAGCTTTGCCCATGCTCTGACACATTCAAATCCACAAGGCTTTCCTCAGGTGGGGAACACCAGCTCTGGGCTCTGCCCACCCAGAGCCACCCTCTCTTTCCAATGCTGGAACCACAACTGCTCCCCACCTCTGCAGCTCACATGTGTGAAGGGCAAAGGAGACAGGGAGCAGCTGTGCATCACACAGTTATCAACACACTAATACCTGAGCATCCCTTGAGCTCTTATCTCTAAATTCAGCCTGGTCTTGGCAGCCCCAAGACCCACAGGTCCAGCCCCTGAGCTGTCTCACCCTGTTTGTCCCAGTGGTCACTTGTGTGATGATGAACATCCTCAGGCAAGGGTGTGCACCAGCTAAAGGCTCAGAGAAACCAAGGATGTGTGACTGAGCCCTTGGGGTGTTGGGAGCCCCAGGGGATGAACCTTTGCTGGGTTCCCTTGAAGGAAACACCTCAGAAATGTCCCCCAGGCAAAGACATCAGCTCTGGATAGAAAGTAATGTTTCTATCCAGAGTAATTATCCCTTGAAGGAGAGGCTGGAGTGAGAAAGGCACAAAGAGATGAAACAGCAAAGCTTCCAGCTGTGGGAAGGAGGCAGATACAAAGCCAAGAGGAGAACTAAACACTGCCCAGGTGCTGCTCCCAGACCTAAGGAGGAGGGCCCACACATCACCCCATCACAGATCTGTAGTGCAGCAGAACTCTGTCCTCAGCATTACAGAGCCCACAACACTTACCCCAGTTTTAGTGGCAAGAGCTGCCTAGAGAAAGGAGAGAAAATGATCTTTAGAAATCCAGAAAAGCCAGGCAAGTACCACAAGAAGCATGGTCAGAAAAGCAGGGCATGACCATTTAGTGCCAAAAAAAAAGTCCAAGGAAAAAAAAAAACTCGGAGGATTAAACTTTATAGGAGAGGCCAAAAAGTTGTTAAATAGATTAGCTCAAGAAAATAAAGAAATGCATCAAAAAGCAAGAACAGTTAAATTCAAACTTGAAGAAGAGGAAAGAAAATAATGCTGAAGTATTGCTTGTCTGATACCTAAAGCAGCCAGTTTGCTTCCTCGAGGGGAAAGCAGGCTGGAGCCTCAAAGTATCCAGAAGAAATAAGCAATTGCAAGGGCAGCTCAAAAATAACCAGCACCAAAGAAAAGCAAGATTCAAAACAAGAGCAAGAAAAGCACAAGGTAGAAAAGGGTCAAAATCAACAAAAGGAGGGGAAAAAAAGGGAGAAAATGCTGAAAAGCAAGGCTTAAAAGAGGCAAGGTGGGAAATGGAAGGTTTACTTCATCGCTTTAGTGTTCCTTAAGAGGATCACTGGGGTGTTGAAAGAGGAAGAGAAAGAGAGCAACTGAAGTACCTCTTCCAGGCTGCACAGATTGAGCAGCCACATTAAAAAAAAAAAAAAATCCATTTCCCCTTGAGCAGAATAATTTCAAGCCTTGCTTGTTCAAAAGTCAGGAAAAAGCCAAGCCCTGGGTGGGTCAGACCAAAACGCAAAAAGTTGGGGAAGAAAAAGTAAGAAGAAAGGGGAAGGTGGGGAAAAAAATTAAAAAAACAAAAAAAGAAAGAAAGGAAGAAAACAACAAGAACTTGTTTGAAAAGAAGATCTTACTAATTTCTTGCCCGGTGTGTCGCCCAAGGCTGCGACAATGGCAAAGTACTGAATGACCCGCTTGGTGTTTACAGTCTTACCAGCACCAGATTCTCCGCTTAGAGTAACAGAAATACACAGGTAAGGGCATGAGGCAAAGAACAGGCACAAATCCTCCACTTAGAGTGACAAATACACAGAGAAGGGCGTGAGGCAAAGAACAGGCACAACCATCCCAGACAAGCCAAGCCTCGGAGGATGGCGAGGCTGCAGCTCTCGGGGGTATGAGGGGGGTACGTGCTTGTGTTCGGGGTTTGCCCTCGGTGCCACACCAGCTCCGGGCTGTCCGTGTGTCCCGGCAGGGCTCAGCTTGCCCTGGGTGTCACACCAGCTCGGGGCTGTCCGTGTGTCCCGGCAGGGCTCAGCTGGCCCTCGGTGCCACACCAGCTTGGGGCTGTCCATGTGTCCTGGCAGGGCTCAGCTTGCCCTGGGTGTCACACCAGCTCCGGGCTGTCCGTGTGTCCCGGCAGGGCTCAGCTTGCCCTGGGTGTCACACCAGCTCGGGGCTGTCCGTGTGTCCCGGCAGGGCTCAGCTGGCCCTCGGTGCCACACCAGCTCCGGGCTGTCCATGTGTCCCGGCAGGGCTCAGCTGGCCCTCGGTGCCACACCAGCTCGGGGCTGTCCGTGTGTCCCGGCAGGGCTCAGCTTGCCCTGGGTGTCACACCAGCTCCGGGCTGTCCGTGTGTCCTGGCAGGGCTCAGCTGCGGGCCTGGGGGCTGCAGCTGTCCAGGATCAGCCCCAGAGCTCTGAGCACGGCCCGCCTTGCTGGGGCATGGCGGGGATGGCAGCAGGGGCACGGTGCCGGGGTGCAGGGTGCCCGCTGAGGGAGGCTGAGCTCATCCCTATAGTTAGTGCTGCTGTGCCATTGTAATCCCGGAGCACAAAGAGCCGGGGGGAGCGGGGCCGCCACCGGACACTCGCCAAGCATCTCTCCGCAGCCCCTGCCTTTCCTAATTAGGCCATGGCCGAGGCTAAAAATGTCCCTGGCTCCTGGCAGCGGCGGAGGGTCCTTTAGAGTCCTTTATATAGCCCTTATCTAGATGTCACTTGAAATCAACCTGGCCTCCACCCTCCCACATCACCCTTCTCCCTCCGGCCACCATGTCGCTGCGGCCTTGGCCTCCATCTCTGCTTTCCCCCGGAGGGTGCCGGGGCTCGGGGCGCTCCCGCAGCTGTCGGGGTGCGGGGGAGCCCGGCCCGCGCGGGGCTTTGTCACCTGGCACGGTGGCAGGGCAAGGGTGACAGCTGCCGCCATGGGGAGGGGACACTGCCGGGGGGGCTGCTCTGGGCACAGGGTGCCCGTGCAAGGGAGCACAACACGGGGATGCAGGGACACTTACGTGATGAGCATGGACTGGTTTTCACGGTCTGCAAGAGAAGGAGCCGTGTTAAGCAGTGCTGCTGGGTCCCAGGAGCCCGGGTGGCCGGGATGGGGTCCCCCAGGGCAGGGCTTACTGCGGAGCATGTCGTTGTAGGCGTTGTCGGCGATGGAGTAGATGTGCGGCGGGGCCTCCGAGCGCCGCTTGCCCTTGTAGGCTGCCACCACGGGCGCCGTGTACACCGGCAGCCACTTGTAGGGGTTGATGGTGACACAGAAGAGCCCCGAGTAGGTCTGCAGGGGGAAAACGGGTAGATGAGGGATGTCCCAATGTCCCCTGACCTCCCCATCCCAAGGGTGCCGTGGGCTTACGTAGATCATCCAGTGGGAGTAGCGGCGCTTCAGGTTGTAGAGCACAGAGGCCTCGTTGAGGTGTGTCAGCATGGCCATGTCCTCAATCATGTCAAACTTGGGGGGGTTCATGGGCTGCACCTCGTCCTCCTTCACCACCCGTGTCTGTCAGAGGAGGGGGACACGTCAGAGGGACCCCAGCCTTCACCAAGCACCCTCTGCCCCAAAACCTGCCAGGGGGAAGGACACCCTGACAGTCCCGTGCTGGGGACAGCCTTGGTGCCAGTGCCTGCTGTCATCCTGGCAGGGCTGCCCAACGTTCTGGGTGACCGCCCCAGGGCAGCCCCAGCAGCACCCAGCCACAAAGCCCAGCTGGGACTAGCACACCCAGCTTGTTCCCTCCTCAGGGAGAGGGTTGAGCCTGAGCTCAGGTTGTGCGGACCCTGACAGAGGGGTCCAATTTATTCCCCCAAAATGCGCTTGACACCCCCATCCTGTGTTCTCCTTCCCAGCCTTAAAGCCCATGCCAGCGCTGCCTTTTGCTCCAAAGACATCCCTGGTTATTTGGGCAAACAGCTGAAGCCTGTACTCCATCACTTAAAACTGGATTTATTTAATCCCACGAGACCAAGCACGGGGAAAATATCACGTTACGTATCTGGCCTGGATGGAGAAGCTGGATTTAGCAAATGGTCTTGTTAATAAAGACTAAATTAAATCTTTCAGAGGTTTATCTTTTTTATGGGTGAAGATGAAGCACATGGTGTTAAAAGGCGCCAGGTGTTAAAAGCAGGAGGGTACACAGAAGGATAAGGGAGGGCTTTATGTCTCAAAACTTTCTGCTGGAAATGCTTATCCAGGGAAAGCTGATATAGTTTCTGATTTTGTAAATCCATGACAAATTATTAAAAAGACAGCTTCAAGAAGAAACAGCAAAAAAGGATTTGGAAACTGCTCTGTTGTCAGAATTGGAAGGTGTTCTAAATATCAGAAGAAACTTTTAAAATTTATAACTCCTCTATGACAAATTTCACTTTGGAGAGGGCAAATCTCTTTACTCACTTTCCAAAATTCTGACAAAAATATTTTCAAAGCCTTAACACTTTTCAAAAACAATTACATATATCTTTTTTTCACATTTAGCAACCACAAACCGTTCTTAGTGCTATTCTGACTAGAGAAGAAATAGAAATAATAAAGTCTATTATCTACTGCCTGGTGAGGTCCTTGTTCTTTCCCCCAGTTTCACAACAGTGTGCTCTGCAGTTAAATTGCAGGGTCATGAGACTTCCATAGTGAAGAGAGGAATATTAATTAAGCTCATTTGCAGCTAATTGCACTGGATATTATCTTGACAAATACCAGCTGGTCCTTGCTTGCTTTGCCGCTGAAAGCTGGAGTCTCTCCGCCCGTCACAGCCTGTGCTCCCAACAGCTCACCCCACTGTAAATCTGGGCTAAAAGGAGCAGGAATTGGCCAGCTGGCCCCTTACCTGTTGCTCCAGGCTGCGGGATGAGCCAGGCACTGGTTCAGCATCACAAAGGGCTGTGCTGGGGGTGCTCCCCATCCAGGAGCTGTGCTGGGCCAGCCCCACCGTGTGTCCTGCAGGGCACCCACAGGGCTGTGACAGCAACCCCTCGGTGGGAGATGCTGAACTGGTGCCACTCTTGGCAAGGAACTGGCCTACGTGTGCTGACACTGCCGTGTGTGTCCCCCCAGGGCACCACTGATCAGGGTTATCAGCAAGAGCTCATGGCTTCAGACGTGATCCTGTCACACGTATCCCCCTCCACACACACTTGCTCTCTCTTAGGAAAGGAATTTGCTTACTTCCTTATCTTTGGTTTCCACAGTGACTTTGCCACCAGAGCTTTCTTTTATTTCCACTTCAATATAGGCTTCTTTCTCATCTGGGATCCAAGCTCGCTTCTTTCCTGGAGGAGACATGGGGAAAGGAAAGGAAAGGAAAGGAAAGGAAAGGAAAGGAAAGGAAAGGATATAATACAGGTTGAAATGTCAACTGAAAGCCACATAAATGCATTTTGATAATGTGGAAGGACAGTGATTATTCTTTCCTATGTTCTTGGTCATAGGAGCTGGGATTTCTTTGCTTTCCTCATGTTTGGCAGCTTTTTATTTTGGTGGGGTCAACTTCTAGCCTGACAGAAATCTGCTGCCTCATGTGTGCCTGCACTCAGACTGTCATGAGAAGAGCAGTCTGTCTTCATGAGAAGAGGAGAGAAGAGAGAAGAGAGAAAAGAGAAGACCCTTCTCTTCTGCCAAACTGCAAGGAGCAAGTTGGGCCCTGGATCCCAAGCCATGGACGAGCAGGGTGGCTGGGACAGAGGGGACATCTCCAAAATGAAAGAGCTGCAGAAGGTTTTGACACCAGTCCCCCAGCCCTCCTGTCCCTCAGGGTCGGGGGAGATGAAGGATCACCTCCACCCACACCTCAGCAAACCAGGGGAAAGTCAAAAACCTGCTTTTCTCACTTGTGAGATCTTCCTGCCCTCCAGGGTGCTGGGGGAGGAATTCTGCAGTGCCTGTGATGCCTTGAGGAGCAGCACAGGGAGAGGGGCGGGGGGACTCTTGAGAGAGCCACGGCAGAGGGGCAGGATCGGGGACACACCTGAGCTGTGCTGGGCTCAGGGACACACTGGGGCTGTGCTGGGGACACACCTGGGCTGGGCTCAGGGACACACCTGGGCTGTGCTGTGCTCGGGACACACCTGAGCTAGGCTGGGCTCAGGGACACACCGGGGCTGTGCTGGGGACACACCTAGGCTGGGCTCAGGGACACATCCGGGGCTGTGCTGGGGACACACCTGGGCTGGGCTCAGGGACACATCCGGGCTGTGCTCGGGGACACACCCGGGGTGGGCTCGGGGACACACCCGGGCTGTGCTGGGCTCGGGGACACATCCGGGCTGTGCTGGGCACACACCTGGGCTGGGCTCGGGGACACACCCGGGGCGGGCTCGGCAGCCCGGGGCTCTCTCTTACCATCGAACGGGACGGTCTGGAGCTTCAGCTGCTCCGTGTAGCTTTTCCGCAGGTACGGAGCAGCCTCCCCAAACTCGCTCATGTCCAGCAGAGACAGCTTGTCCATCTTGGGAGACTTGGCAGCAGCAAAGGAAGAGTGAAAGACACCTAAATGCTGAAAGGAGGGAAAGATAAGGGGTCAGTGCATGGGGACGGTGCTCACTGCAGGGTTGAGAACCACAAGTGACACGGTCACCAAACAAACTTTTGATTTTCGGGAGTGGGAGAAGACAGGGACAACAATGCTAGCTGATAAAAATTATATTAATAAGACAATTAATGATACTTTCCCTTCTGATGCTGCCATCCCCCCACTGGAAGTCCCAGCTGGGTGAGCTGGAATCACTTTGCTGTCAAACTCCACATTCCCACTTTAGGTGAGATTGTCAGTAACAGCCCTTTCCTTGATAAGCTCAGCTAAAACCCATCCCAGCTTTACAGACCCGCTGGAGCCCTGGTGCCCTGCACAGACCCAGGGCTGTTCTACTGAAGCAAGATAAAAGCAAGGCTGGGTGTATTACCCCTGGGAAGACCCTTCTAGAAGGCTGCTGTGGCAGCTGCTTGGAAAAGCACTTTTATGACTGTGCTTCTTAATATCCATCTAATGCAGTGCCACCCTGCAAAGCCCTGGAACGCCGCTGCCATCACGGATGGAGCCACAACTTGGAAAAACACACAGTCCTAAGCAAAAATGCTGATGATCCAGGTCTGTCCCACCCTCCCCTGTGCCAGCAGATCCTCTGGGATCAGCCACCCTGCAGGGGTGAAGCGGGTTAGTACAGGGGACACGCGTGCACACAGACATGCTCTGTATTACTGACCTTGGTGCTAGGACTGAGTGGCTCTGTGCACGCTGCAAAGCCCCTTTTTATTGTGTCTGTCAAGGTCAGAGTGGGAAAAGATATGTCAGAAATTCCCATGTGTCATGTCCACACAGCTCCATTGGTGCTGCTGTCCCTCTGCCCGGACAGACACAAAAGGCAAACTTCACTTTTATCTCTCTGCAAATGCAGCCTGGTTATTTTTATTCCTGTATTGTCAGGCGACTACAAAGGCAGGGTGAGAGACTGCAGCTTGGGAAGGCAGCACAGCCCTCCCAGCCTGCTCTGCCTGCTCCAGTGAGGAATGAGAGCTCTGCCAGTTCCTCCTGCACCTGAGCACTCAATCCTGCTGCTCCTGCCTCCCACCATGCCAGGGGAGCTGCTGCTTGGTGGGATGTGTGTGGCTGCTGCCTTTTCCAGCTGGAACATCCCAGCTTCTCACTCAGCTCTGCTTTAGCTTTTCCCACACAGACTTTCTGGAAGGGAAGGACCCTGGGGTTTGATCTTCCAGGTTCTGCTCCTGAACTCCTCACTTTGCCATGGGAGCTGGTTTTGTGGCCAGGCCAAGTTCATAATATCTCAACGGAGAGGTTGCTGGCTTTCCTGCACACCATTTTACCCAGACAGCACCCAGAGGTGCTGTGTACAGCCTGGAGCACGCTTCCATCCTGGCAGTACCACCATGGGCTGCCCAAGATTGGAACAGGACACCCTGGGGCCATGCCAGCTCAAGGAAAAGCCATTTAGCTGCTGGCATCCAAAGTGCACTGAGGTTTCTACCCTGGAGAACCAGGGCCTTGATATTTATTCCCCATTCAGCACCTCTCACAGCCCAGAGTAACTTGAGGCTGCTGTAGTGGGGGAAACTGAGGCAGGGAGTGGTTAAGGATCAGCTGTGCAGTGCTGTGCCCAGGCTGGATGTGGCACAGGCTCTGTCACAGCCAGAATAGCAGCACCAGAGGCTGCTTTGGGCATGTGGCTTCAGCCTGGGCACACAGCCGAGGCTGCAGAGGGATTTTTGCAGCCCCAGCACCTGCCCTGAATGCAAGCCCCAGCCATAGTCAGTCTTTCCATCCAGCACACAGGGTTGCTGCTACACCCCCCCAGTTGGATTCCCAGTGCCATCATCTCTGTACCCCCAACAGAAAGGTCCCTGCCCTTCCACCCTGCTTTGGAGAGAAGTCTGAGAGATTCATGGGGTGGAGGAATGTGGGAAATAGTAAAAGTAAGATTTTCAGAAAGCTGGAAAAGCAGGCTTTAGAAACAGAAAGAACAGAGAATCAGCTACAGCTGTGAAATCTGAAGGCAGAAAAAGTTACAATAGTTTAGCAAGTAAGGACATGAAACAAGAGTTTGAGGAAACCTGCAAACACACAGGAGGACTGCAGAGCCATGCCCTGTGGGCTGAGCCCCAGAGGGAGGAAGGCTGGGCTCAGGGGTGGGTTGATGGGTTGATGTTGCCCTCACTGGCAGCAATGTCAGTGCTTTGCAGGGGCCGGACTGCCCCAAGAACTGAAATGCTGCCATGGAGGTGAATCTGAAGCATGAACAAGGACTTGGGTACAGAAAGATAAAATGGGGTGCAGCCATCCCTATGTCACATGTGGGCACCCCTCAGCAGGTTAGTGTTCAGGTCCTCACCCGGATTTGTGAGCAGCTGGTGCAGAGCTGGACTCCACCAACACATCTGCTGCAGCCCCCCAGGGAGACAACAGGGACACCAGTCCTGAGGTCCCTCTTGACCATGGCATGCTCAGTCTTGCCAAGATGGCAAAGTTCCAGCAACCTGAAGAGCCACAGGCTCTGGGGGACCACAGAGCCCTCTGAGGTTACCCTGGTGGTCTTCTGCCTCTCTGTCCTGGGCTCGGGGTCAGGTTTCCACCCACTCCCTGCAGGGACCCGAGGCTTTGGTGGGTCCTGTGCCGAGTACCTTTGCCACAAGTGCCCAGCAGTGGGAAGAGCCCTTGGCCCAGCCCCACCAGCTGGCCCAGCCTCACACATTCTTCTCAGGGCATGTACTCGCCCCACACTCCGCTCACCCCCTCCCTGCCTTATCTTTAAAGAGATTTTATTTTCGGAGATTCCTCCTGCAGTTCCTTCTGTTCGCCCCGGTTCCTCTCCCTCTTTGAAGAGGTTCCAGCAGGGTCCATCAAAGGCCAGGCAGATCTGTAGAAGGGGAAATGTGAATTGGTCACTCCAGCAGCTGCTGAAGGCTTCTTCCTCCAGGTTTGGGTGGTTTTGGCAGGTTTGGTGTTTGTGATGTGGTTTTTCTGGATGGTGGGGAGCTCATCCTTGTATGGCTGGCAGGGCCTGAGCTGTGTCCTGCTCAGGCAGGTGGGAACAGGGCAGTAGGATCCTATGGACCTCTCAAAAAATCCCATGGTAGAATGAGGAGCTCATGGCTTCAGCCTGAGCAGAGGGGAGTTTTCTTTAGGTGGCTCTAGCCCAGAGTGAACAACATGCCCAAACAACTCCCCAGCCCTGCACACCCACCCGCAGCAGTGAGACCATCTCCCCTGACCACTGAGACACCTCTGCTCTTCCCCTGGGCTCTGTGCTTGGTGTTGGTGCCCCACAATGTGATGGAAAAGGAGAGGGGTCCTCCTGAGGGCTGGACAAGCCTCTCCCCATGGGACAGGACACCACCAGCACCAGACAGCAGAGCTGCCCCTTCAGTGAACGTTTTGTGGTCAGACCAGCTCCTACCCAGCCCTGGAGAGCCAGGAGGGTGCCAGGGGCTCAGTCACCCTCTCCAGAGAAATCCCCTGGCTGCTCCCTGACCCCCAGCAGGAATGTTTCCCATTAGCAGGCTCTGATAAGGGGCAGGAAGGAGAATTACTGTCCGTGTCGGGCAGCTCACTAGAGGTTTCCACACTTAACATATCCCCACTATCAGCTCCCTGAAATGCACTGGAGGGGGGTGCAAAGGCAGCTGATTAGATAAAGACAATCTGCAGAGGGGCTATTTCAGGCATATTTCCATGGAGTGGGAATGTCTGCTTGCCGGAGGTGACAGGCCAGTGCTGCCAGACCGCTCACATCCCTCCAGCTCAGCCTGGCCATGCAAGGCCCCCTCCAAGGCAAAGCCCTGTCCCAGCAGGGTGACAGAGACAGCAGCCACCAGCCCAGCACAGCCCCCTCAAAGTGAGCAGGACATGCTGCTGCTGGCAGCCCAAAGCTAAGGTGTCCCTGTGGGGTTTAGGATAGGGGATCCCCTCATCCCACAGCTCTTCCCACCATGGTACTGCTTTGATGTCCCTTCCTGGGGACAGTGCTGGAGCCATCCTTTGGCTGGCAGTGCTGCCTCTCTGACCCTCCATGAACACACACACAAAGCTGCTGCTTCCATGAGCACCCTCCTGCAGTGATTCCCACATTGCCCTGGGCAGCACAGGCATGTTGGTGGCTGACCCTCCACACAGGGAGCCTCCAAAATGAGCATCAGGAATGAGAAAGTACCTGGAAGAGACATGGCATGAGGAATTATTGTATAGAGTTAGCAAGCAAGGTCACACACAGGCATGGAGAGAATGAGGTGTCCAGACCTCTTCCACTGGGAAAATGGGAGAGGTTTTGTTTGTTGGCCTTGAATTTTCCAGCTTTGAGGTTCTGGGGGTTTTCTTTTGGGGATTGCCATGATACAGCAGCTTGTAGGAATGAAGGTTGTACTGAACACTGCATAATTACAGGAATGTGTGGGCCTCCAGTGAGGTTTTGGCAATGCACTTCAAAACAATGAGGGTAAAGAGAATCTTGCCCTGTTCATCTGAATACTTAATAGCACCTTAATTGCAGCTGGCCTGCCAGGACAGACCCTGGAACACAGCAGCATTTGGAAATCATGACCAGCAGCTGCCTTGGAGGCTGCAAGGGAGGGGCAGGGGCTGCTCAGAACCAGAGCTGGGCTGCAGTTCTGAACTGTGGGCACAGTCTGGCCCTGCAGTGCCCCAGCTGCTCTGGCTTTGCACCAGTTTTCACCTGCTGTGAGATCTGGAGCAGATTTGGGAGATTTTTGGAGGATGTTGGTGAGTGTTGTCCTGCACATACACACGAAGCCCACACAACCAGCTCCTGGGGCAATCCCATCCCAGCCTCCTGCTATCTCCATCCCTCTAGCACTGTTGCGGTGTGTCTTAAGCTTCTGGGTCCCTTTCCCAGGTGTGCCTATATGCCTCTCCCTTCCCCCTCGCCCCCTTGCTTAGTGTGTTGTGTCAGTCAGGCTTAACATTCCAGCAAAGCATCCTGTGATTGGTCAAGTTCAAAAGATGCCCCTATGCCCAGGGGTCATTGGCCTATGTCTAGGTGTCCCTCGTCCCTTGAGACCCCGCCCCTTTCACCTGGTTGGTGCTCACCTGTCCCCCCCCTCCCCCTGCCCCGGGAGCTTAAAAGGTGATCAGGCCATGTGCTCGTCATTCTGCTGGAGCAGCTGCTGCCGTCCAGACCTCTGTAACCATGGAATAAACTTCTGGACATTAAACCTTCCAGCGGAATCCTCTCCTTTTTCTCTTCACCATCGCCAGAAGCTCTCTCTCCTGAGGTAAACGGAGTTCCTGACAAGCCTGGACTTGCTCAGTGCCCAGCTGCAATCTCCAGCAGCCAAGGTATCTCTGGGGTGATTTACACCACAGTTGCTGCCTTTGGCCCAGCAGCGAGGGTCAGACTGGCCCAGGCACCATCTAACTGATAATATTGGATTCATACTCCAATATAGCACCTTCTCCCTTTCTCCATGGGAAGCATCCTCACTGCTCTGGGGATCAACCCTCAATGAGATTGAGCTCAGTCCATCTCATGGCAGGGGACAATTGTTCAAAGTGGAGTGGCAACAGGCATGGGAGCTCCTTATGGGATCTGCTCAGCTTGCACCTTTCTCAAGACCCAGGAGGGAAGAATATTCCTGCATGTCCTCACATCACAACAGGAGAACTTCTCACCTCACTATGGTGAGCACACATCAGCCAAGATAGGACTTTCTGTGTCAAAACCACAGTGAATTTCTGGTTCCAGGTATCCAGCCTCTAGTCTGGAATGCAGACAGTAGCTTTCCCCTATAAACCATCCCCTGTCCCTTAACAAGGCTCTGTCCTATGGCTTTTGGGCTCTGGGTTTTCCTGAGCACCCCAGCACAGCAGCTGAGCTGGACACACAGACACACGTGTGACATGCACACAGAGTCCATGCTCCCACCCACTTGGTGGCTGGTATGGCTGGTATTATACCCCATAATCCAACATCCAGAAAAAAAAAAACATAATCAGAAAAAATCATAATCCAGCAGCTGGTAAGTGAAATAACCCTCCCTAGAAGTCTGTAAGTCTCTCCTGAGTGGCAGTGAGGAGACAGACTCTGATCTCTGCTCTGTGACAGGGACAGGACCCAGGGAATGGCTGGAGCTGTGTCAGGGGGTTTAGTTTGGAGATCAGGGAAAGGCTCTTCCCCAGAGGGTGCTGGCACTGCCCAGGCTCCCCAGGGAATGGGCACAGCCCCGAGGCTGCCAGGGATGCCCAGGGTGGGGCTGTTGGGGTGTCTGGGCAGGGATGGGGCTGGGTTTGATGAACCCAGTGTGTCCCTCCCAACTCAGGATGTTACAGAAGCTCCCCGAGGCAGTAAGGGCTGGTATTGGTGGGGATCTGGGCCCACGACCAGCAGCTGGGTCCCTGCCCTGGGGCTGTCCCTGCAGGGACCTGCTCCCTGCTGGCATGAGGGGATTCTCACTCATGGCTGGTCCCCACCCTGGTGCTGTGGAGGCTTGGGCACAGCTCAGGGGAACAAAGGTGCAGCCTGGCACAGCAGGTCTGTTTGCCACCTCTGGTCCTGCTGCCACTCTGGCAGCCAGGCCTGGGCTATTTATACCTCACCCACAGCCACTTCATGGCACAGAAGGGTCTGGTGGAAAAGCCAAGGAAGTGAAATTACTTTGGGGAAGAAATGACACTACCCACTTATAAATAAACCCGGGTTTCATTGATCTTTTAGATGCTCCCTTGGCAGAGAGTCCAATGTCACCGCTCCAGCAATGCAGACAATACTGGGGCATTGTTTTATTCTCAGTTACAGGGAAAGGGACAGCACCAGCTGCCGTTCTATCTTTAGCCCATGAGAGCACCCTTCAATTGTTCTGCACTTCAAACAATAGCCCCACGTGGGGGAGAGGAGGATTGCTGGCTTTACCACAGCATTTTGCATCGAAATACAGCCTCAGAGACAGCAGATTTCTGTCACTCCCTGGCTGAAGCTGGTGCTTACACCACAGGGAAGCCAGGGTTCCAGAGTGTCTTGTTTTTCTTGTGGATGATGGGCCAGCAAGAGGTTTGGCTCCCCGAGGAGATGTTTGAACTCTCTTCCATGAAAATAGCCCTATTGTTCTGTCTTTAGGGTCTGGTGCTGGGCATCACATCATCTCCTCCTGCCGTGCCTTTGGGGCTGCTCTATTGCAAGCACTGGTTTCTGCACTGATGCCCACACATCCTGATGTAAAACAGAGCTGCCCAAAACCTCAGACTGAGCTAAATCGGTTTCTCTGCAGCTGGAAATGCAAAGGAGAGCCCAAAGGAGCTTTGGGGTATTGCAGGGTACCAGGAAAGCGAGTGTGCGAGGGATGAGCAGCTCCTTGGAGGCGTGGAGGGGCAGGCAGTGCCCAGCTCTGCACCCACCGGCAGCTGCAGGGTATCGAATGCCCGCGGTGAAAGCTCGGCACTGCCGTGGGCAAGCGAGCTGCCGCTGCCTCTGGTGGCTCTGCCCCTGCTGGTGCCCTCGGGCACGGCCACGGGAGCCGGGATGTGTAAGACAGATGAGAACTGACTTTAATTTCTGACACCAGGATGTTGTCTGATAATTCTGAGGAATCAAATTTGTCAGGTGAAGGGAGAGACCTTTTTTTTGTTGCAAGTTGTCATGTTATGTAGGTCTACCCCGAAAACAAATTGGCTGATGCAACATCTAAAAGCGTACTAGTGACTTCCAGCAATATGAGCTTAACAGAGCATTTGCTGATAGATTTTGCTTTTAAAATCTCAGTACTTATGTTGACACAAAGGTTATGGAGATTATGGACCATCCATCACTAAACATTTATTTCTCTTATCTTGATTCCACCTAGAGAGAAGCACTACATGACTTCTTCCAATCCCTCAAAACATTAGAATTCCTTTAACTCTGTTTTAAAAATTATAAGTTTATTTGGTATTACCATGGGTTCTGTTTAGTTGGTTGACTGTTCTAAAAGGTATCACCTAAATGTGCACCTATATATATAAACAAGCTACAAGAAATCAGTGTTTTTGAAGGGTAGTAAAGGTCTTTACACTGATTGAACAATACAGAAACCACGTTTGAATGTGACTGCTTGCCTGGGGGATGTACCTGCTGCCCAGGGGATTTACCTGCTGCCCCTGGGATGTGATGTACCTGCTGCAGAGCTGCCATTCTCGTGTCAGGCTCGGCTCAGGGAGGACAGCAGGGTCATGGCACAGCTATTCATTCCCCCGCCCCGCTGTGGTTGAGGTTGTCTCGAATTTCAATTGTCTGAGCGCAAGGCAGCCTTTGAAAGGGGATGCGACAGCCCAAAGCCACAAAGCCCATCTTTGAAGGCTCTTTAACAGGGAGAGGAGAGGTTTACAAATATAAAATGCTTTTCTTTAAACTTTGCATGGCTCTATTTTTAGCAAATAAAGATAATGGCCCAGTTGCTGTTGTTCATCTTTTGTTGCATGGAACATGCCAAATACTTACCATGTCTGCCATATTTTTTTATGATTCAGCCTCTGCTGAGCTGCATTGCAGCTCTCTGACCCTGGAGCAGAGATTATGAGCAATCTGCATGTACAAATCCTCCCTGGGCTACTGGATTACTCTGAAAAAAATCTCATTCTCCAGAGTCAATTGGGAGAACAAGACAGAAAAGGCAAGTCACAGCTCTCTATAAAATACTTCTATTCTGAGCAGGGTACATTAATTCCAGGAACTCCCAAGGAAAGGGCAGAGCTTTTTTCCCCAGCTTTTTGCAATGAATTTGAGACTATTTTTGCAATGTTTTGCTTAGAAACTGAAGCTTTTTATGCCCTTTCTCAGAGCAAACATCAGGTAGGGGAGATGCAGAACCCTGAACAGGGCTGAGGATTGAGAAGGGAAATGCTTCTGTTTGAGAAAACTTTGTATTTCTGCACCCTTATTAAAATTTGTTCCTCACTTCTGGTGGGGTCTGAGCTGGATCCTGGCCCAGGGCAGTTTTCCAGTGAGATAAGACTGAATTACCAGCTGCCAAATCCACAGCCTGGATCTGTATTAATTAAGGTGTGAATCCACAGTTACTGATGGACGGGGCAGCAGAGAGGGAAATGGAATAGTAGGATTCTGTGCCCAGAAAACAAACAGGGTGGGTGTTTATAGAATCACAGAATGGCTTGGATTAGGAGAGACCTTAAAATTCACCTCATTCCATGTCCCTGTCACTTCCATATCCATGTTCATGTCCCTTCCACTAGGCCAGGTTGCTCCAAGCCCTGTCCCATCTGGCCTGGAACACTTCCAGGGATGGGGAACCTGTGCCAGGGCCTCACCACCCTCACAGAGTAGAATTTCTTCCCAATATCCCATCCAACCCTGCCCCCTGGCAGTGGGAAACTCATTCCTCTGGTTTTGTCACTCCATCCCTTGTCCAAAGCCCCTCTCCAGTTCTTGGAGCCCCTTTAGGCACTGGAAGGGGCTCTGAGGTCTCCCCAGAGCCTTCTCCTCTCCTCTCACACCCCCAGCTCTCCCAGCCTGGCTCCAGAGCAGAGGGGTTTCTGCATCTTCACGGCTCTGCTCCAACCTCCCAGGAGAGCTGTAACTACAGAGCTTCATTCTGGTGACAGATCCCAAAGAACAGAGCTAAAAGGCTCAAAATGGCCTGGACAGCTCCTGGCACAGGGAGCAGGATGAAGAGCCAGTCATGTCCCAGCCTGTCCAACAGTGATGAACTCTCTGTGGAGGGTGACCAAAGGCAAATGTAACAACAGGCACTGTCCAGCTTGCTGGAGGCACATCCCAGGGTCAGGACTGCCTTCTCGTCCTCCTCTTAGTGCATCCCACTTCAAAGTGCCCTCCTTGGATTTTCCCTTGCTGCCCCATGCTGGTAGAGAAGACAGAAAAAATAAGTATCCAATGTCAGCACTCTAGAGGCAATTAAATAATCTAAAATCTCTCAGTTTTGTGACTGCAGGATTTGAGCATCATACATGAATTTACTCATCCCACTCCCAAAGCTGCACTGGTAAAAACTGAAGTCCAAAGATGCAGATATCAGGCTGGTTCTGTTGGCTACACAAGCATCACACACGCATCTCCTCACCAGCCATCAATGGTTTCAAACTTTTATAACACAATTCCAAAGGCTATCAGAAGCTGAGCAGAGTCAATGAGGGTCCTGCTTACTCTCTCTCTCACGGTGGGGCACAGGGTGTTTGTAAAGTACTACTAAGGAAACTGCAAACCCTGTGGAAGCTGCGGGCCGGGGTGGGAGCTGAGCAGCGGCAGCAGCAGGGTTTGGTGCGGGAGCAGCAGGGTTTGGTGAGGAAGCAGCAGGGTTTGGTGTGGGAGCAGCAGGGTTTGGTGAGGGAGCAGCAGGGTTTGGTGAGGAAGCAGCAGGGTTTGGTGTGGGAGCAGCAGGGTTCGGTGCGGGAGCAGCAGGGTTCGGTGCGGGAGCAGCAGGGTTTGGTGAGGGAGCAGCAGGGTTTGGTGAGGAAGCAGCAGGGTTTGGTGCGGGAGCAGCAGGGTTTGGTGAGGGAGCAGCAGGGTTTGGTGCGGAAACAGCAGGGTTTGGTGCGGGGCCGGCCCAGCTGTGGGTCCGCAGGCGGAGCGGGCAGGACGGGCCGGGCCAGGGGCCGTGGAGCGAAGCAGCGAAGGCAAGAGAGCGCCGGGTGCGGGGCCCGGGCTGTGCTCCTGCAGCGAGGGCAGCGCCAGCGCGGCGGGTGAGACGGGACGGCAGGGGGCCGGCGGAGCCTCCAGCGGGGCCGGCCGAGCCCCCGCGGCTGCCCCCGGAGCCTCCAAGGGGCCGGCCGAGCCCCGGAGCTGCCCCAGAGCCTCAAGCGGGGCCGGGCCGTGCCCTCGGAGATCCCCCGGAGCCTCCAGCGCTGCCGAGGCGACCCCCCGGGGCTGCCCCCGGAGCCTGCAACGGGGCCGAGCCGAGCCTTCGCGGATCCCCCGGAGCCTCCAGCGCTGCAGAGCCGAGCAGAGCCCCCACGGCTGCCCCCGGAGTCTCCAGCAGGGCCAGCCGAGCCCTCGGGGCTGCCCCGGTGTTGCTGGCCCCGCTGCTCCGGGCAGGGGCTGCCGGGGAGCTCCTGCCTGCCCGGGGGGAGCGCCTGGGAGAAGCTGCCCGGGAAGGGGCCGAGTTCGGGCCCCGGGCTCGTTCCACTCGTTGCTGTGGGAGCCCGCAGCCCTGCCCTGCCCGCCGGGGCTTGGTGCCAGCACCCAGCGCTCCCACAGCGACCCTGCAGCCACCGCGGGCACCGGCACCCGCAGGCCCCAGCGCAGCACGGCCAGCGCTGGGCCCTCCAGGCCTCACCCGAGTGGGGCACAGGGGCTGAGGCCGCTGAGGGCAGGGCAAGGATCCCCTCGCTTGGCTTTTGTCTCTTGAACAATCCGGGCACAAAGCTGGTGGGGAAGCAAAGGCTGGAGCCTTTGGGGGCTCCCAGCCTTTAACATCTGGAAAAGCTGCTCCCCAGATCCTGGCTCCAGCAGCTCCCAGGGATGTCATGGCCTTCAGAGCGTGAACGTGGATTTTGTATCCCTGTGGCCTGATGCTGGCTCGGCCCAGAACTCCCTGTGGCCAAATGTTTCCTGCCTGCTTTGGTGGCATCGCTGCAGGGGCCGCTGCCGTCAGAGCCCCCTCTCTGCTGGTGACAGCTTTGCTCTTGGGGACATGGCTCTGCAGCAGCCCAGGAACATGAGCAGTGCCCGGTTGCAAGAGTGGCATCAGTGGGACCCCCAGCCCCAGGTGTCCATGCCAGCAGCCCCAGGGACCTCCAGCCCCAGGAACCCAGAGAAAGTGGAAACTCTGTAAATGCTGCTTGTGCCCAAAGAAAATGCAAAGAGAACTGTGACAAACAAGGACAATGTATTTACAGAAGAGGAGTAAAACCAACAAACTTATTTACATGATAAGAATCATTGTAACAACAACAATCTATAGAACATATTTACAGAGGAGTCTAAGAAAAAACAATCTTCAAAATGTATTTACATAAGACCCAATGAAATAACAACTTGTGAAATATATTTAGAGAAGGTTCAATGAAATAACAATATTCATAACATGTTTACAGGAAACCATCAAAGAAGAGCCTATAAAACATATGTACAAAATGAAGATTTCCACAGCCAGCATCTCTGTCAGTTCTGGAAGAGAGGGAAGCAGCACAGGACCATTCCAGCCTGGCCCTGAGGGCTGTTCCCTGTGCCCCCAGGCTGGCACATGCTGGCACAGTGGCACTCTGCTGCCAGCACTGAGCCCAGCTGGGCTGGAGCCGGGCCCCAGGCGCTGGGATGGGGCTGGTGTGGCCCAGAGCAAGCACAGGACAGGCTGGGGTGGTGTTTGTGCCCCCACAATCCAGAGCCCCCTGGGCACCATGTCACTGTGCCACCCAGCCCAGCTCCAGCCTGGCAGCAGGAGACCCACCCTGCCTGTGGGCAGGGCATGGCCAGCACCGGCCTGTCCTGTCCTGGGGCTCCATCTTCATCCCAGGATCATGGGCTGCTCCTCATCTTCCTCATCGACCTCCATGTCCTCCATTTCTTCCTCCATCAAGCTCCAGCTCCTCAACAAACTCTTCCACATCCACCTCCATCAGGGGCAGGGCATGGCCAGCACCTGCCTGTCCTGCTGTGGGGCTCCATCTTCATCCCAAGATCATGGGCTCTTCCTCATCTTCCTCATCTTCCTCATCAACCTCCATGTCCTCCATTTCTTCCTCCATATCAACCTCCATCTCCTCAACAAACTCTTCAACATCCACCTCCATCATTTCTTCATAGATCCACTTCCATCTCCTCCTCTCCTCCTGTCAGGCTGCAGCAGGAAGCCAAACCTCACAGTGGGGTCTCTGTTCCACACCAGCACCACTTTGCTCCAGCCTGCCCAGGCAGTCAGGGGTGCCCCCCTCCCTGGAATGGCACTGCACCTTCACTGGGACAGCAGTGCACATCCTGCAGGGAAAATCCAGACAGCAGGAACAGCTCACAACTGATGGACATATCGGGGAGCAGGTGACAAGTGACCACTGGCAGCAGGTGAAGGGTGTGCTGTGCTCGTTTCCAGCTCCTGGCTTGCAGTGCCATTCTGGGAGCTGTGGTATCACCAGAATTCCAGGGCTGCTCTGCACTGGTGGAAAAGGATTGTAAAATGATCAAATCCTTGAATGATTACACTTGGAAGGACCCTAAAGATCATCCCATCCCAACCTGAGCAACCTCCCAGCAGCCCAGGTGGCTCAGGGCCCATGGAACCTGGCCTTGAATGTTCCCAGGGATGGGGCATCCACAGCCTCTCTGCACAGCCTGTGCCAGGGCCCAACACCCTCACAGTGAACAATTTCCTCCCAGCATCACATCTAAACCTACTCTCTTTCAGTTTGATCCCATTCCCCTTGTCCTGTCACCACAGTTCCTGACAGAGTCCCCCCACACTTCCCTGTGGCTCCTTCACACTCTGGGAAGGTGCTGGGAGGTTTCTACACAACCTTCTCTTCTCCAGCCTCAACAGTTACAGCTCTCTCAGCCTTTCCCCATGGGGAAGTTCCCCTCAGGAACTTTGTGGCCTCCTCTGGAGCTTCAACAGCTTCTTCTGTCCTGCTGGAGCCCCAGAGCTGCAGGCAGCCCCACAGGCACAGAGAGAGGAGCAGAGAGGGCAGGGTCCCCTCGCTGCCCAGTGTGGGGTGAGCCTGGCACACTGGGGGTCTGGCTGCCAGGGCACAGGGCTGGCCCCTGTTGGGATGCAGATGTGAGGCTGGTGTCCAGCTCTTGCTGCCTTGGCTGCACATGAGCATCACACCCCATCTCCTCACCAGCCATCCACAGCTTCAGATGTTCCTAGCATAGGTGACAAACCAACTCCAGCCCTGCAGTTTTGATTGGAGCCTCACAGTTCTGTCCTAAATGAGCTGTGAAAATGCTCAAGTCATTCTGTTAGCTCAGTGGATGCACAAATGTTTGCCTTGCAATGACAACAAATCTTGTTTCTTTTTACACTGTTGTGTTGGAGGTACCAACACAAGGTTGTCCCATTTCATTACACTTTTTCAGAGGACAGACAAACTTAGGACTGACAGTTCCTTTGCACATTGAAGTAAAAAAGTAGAAAGGACCTGTTGGGGTTTGATTTACTTACATCTAACTTTTGCTTGTTCCTAATAAAAAAATAACCCTCTTGATTTCCCACACTGTCATTTCAAGCCCTTTTGTTGGGAATTGAATGTCCTGTAAGTACATGAAAGGGTTCTGAGACCTGCTCTTTGCCAGGCATCCCCAGGTGAAGAGGCCCAAAGAGCCCCAGCCTTGGCTCTGTGTGACATGAAGGCAGAGAGCACAAACCCAGGGTCACAGGGCCAAAAAAACCTCAGCTTGCACTGAGGGTATCCAGAACAGTGCTGAGAACGTGGGAGCACCTCCCTGCAGGGCACATGGCCGGGACATGCCCTGGGGACACGGGGAGCACGGCACAGCTCCATGGGCACTACAGGGGCCATCAGCCCTGGGGCTGCACCGCGAACCCTCGGCCAGCCCTTCTCAGAGGCACCTGCGTGAGGAACAGGGCAAGAAACGGAAAACAGAACGATATTCCAAATTCCTTTCCCTTCCTCAGGCGGGTCCGCAGTTGCTCTGTCCTGCCCCGCCTGCCCAGGGTGAATTCAGCTGCCGTGAGGGCAGCAATGGCGGTGAAGGTGTTCGCACGGAATTACAGGATCGCTAATGTTGGAAAGGGACTCTAAAAACACTGCGCCCACCCTTCCACGGCTCTGGGCTCCCAGCAGCTCTGGCCCCGAGCAGCCGCCGCACGCAGCGGTCGGATTTGACGAGCTGCAGCCTCAGCAGCCTCGTCGCCCTCATGATGTCGCGACATGGCGTCACACCGCAGTGACTCGGCCCGGCGCGTGCGCGCTGCGCGCTTCCGACGCGGCTCCTCCTCCTCCCGCCCCCGCTGCGCGGCATCACGCCCGAGGGGCTCTTTCCCCGCTCTGATTGGTTCATTGAGCTGCCAATCTTTTGAGGGGCGGAGCTAGGGGCGCGGCCCATCCAATCGCGGGGCGGTCCGCAGCGCCCGCACCGAGTGGCCGGAGTGGGTCCGGGTCCGGGCTGCGGAACCGGGGGCGCCGGCACGGACCGGGGTTCGGTGAGGGGCTGGGAGGAACAGCGTGGGTCAGGAGACAGCGATGTGCTGGGGGCTGGGGCTCTGGGAGCGGGAACCAGGAAGGGGCCGGGGGTTGCCGGCCAGGGTCGGGGCGCGCTGACAGTCTAGGGGCAAGGGGCCGGCGAGGGGACAGGGAGCGGGGGTGAGAGCACAGGGAGCGGGGACAGCCGGGGGCTGGGATCAGGGCACAGGGTCTGGGGACGGCCGGGGGCACCGGGGCTGGGGGGCCGGGCACAGGGGGCGGGGCTCAGTGCACAGGGACTGAGGATAGCCAGGGCACAGGGCCGGGGACAGCCAGGGGCCGGGCTCAGGGCACAGGGCCTGGGGACAGAGAGCGGGGTTCCGGGCACAGGGGCTGGAGACAGCCTGAGGTTAGGGCACAGGGGCTGGGGATAGCCAAGGCTCAGGGTTACAGGGGTCGGGGCTCAGGGCACAGGGGCCGGGGATAGCCGGGGCTGGGGAGCCGGGCACAGGGGCCGGGGACAGCCGAGGATTGGGGCTCAGGGCACTGGAGCTGGGGGCAGCCGGGGCTCAGGGCACAGGGGCCGGGGACAGCCGGGCCCGGCTCGGGCTGCGGGCCGGGCGGTGACGCCGTGCTGTGCCCGTAGCGCTGCCATGGCCGCGGCCTGGCAGGACGTGGTGCGGGACGCGGCGGCCGTGCGGGAGGCGGCGGCGGTGGCGGTGGACGCGGCGCTGCTGGCGGGGGTGCTGATGCGGACCGGGGAGCAGCCCAACGCCTCGGATGTGAGTGCACAGCGCTGCCGTGCCGGGGTTCCTGAGCCCTTGGCAAGGAGCGGCTCCCCAAGGGACAGCTTTGAGTGTCCTTCACTGGGGTGCAGCTCTCAGCCCATCCCAATGATGAGCACGGCTCCCAAGGGACAGCCCTGCCATACAGATTCCCTTTTCCAAGGAGAAGTATAGGTCTGGGAAGGTTTAGGAGGTTGCCTGTTGTAGTGCTGGGAGTTATTCCCTTTCCCAGCCTCTCACCACCCAGATGAACCTTTGAACCAGAGGAGAGTCTCACAGAGGGGCCTCTTTTGGCATGTTCCCAGCTGCAGTCAGCCTTTGTCCCATAACTAGGGTGAGGTGACAGGGGTGGAGGTGGCTGATGTGTGGGATTTGCCTCTGAGCAATCCCTGGTGGATGGCTGGGCTGGGAGGGCTCAGCCTGTTGGAGCAGAATGCCATGAGGGGTCTCAGAGGAAGAAGTGCCCCTGTGCAGGACGGGTGGGGCACCATTGGGGAAGGGTCCCTGAGGAGCCTGGGGGCACGCAGGCAGCTGGCAGGGGTACAAGGAGGGAGGTATTCACCAAAGCACTGCTACTTGATGTCAGATCAGGGCTCTGAGTGATCTCAAAGGGTGAGGGAGCCTGGGAGGAGAGGCCAAATACACTGCCAGTGTCCCTTGTTTGATGTAAAAATCCAGGTGAATTGGAAACCTCTCTGTGGTATAATATATGGGCTGTGAGTGTGACCCTGTGCACGTAGGATGAGCCAGGGCTCTGGAGCAGGGATCAAAGGAAGTAAGAACCAAACAGCCAGAACCCAGGACTGGCAAATTACCTTTTTCTCTGCCCCTGAGAAGTTCTGGAGGCAGTGCTGTCCAGTTCAAGGGGGAGGCAGTCAGCCCAGTCCCCCTGCGGGTGGTTCATAAAGCAGAACCCTCAGAAGCAGGGCACACACATGGCCTCAACCCTGCTCACTGCTCCTCAGCCTTCAGACAAGCAGAGGAAGCCCCTCCTTAGCCCCTGTTGAGCTGCCCAGACCTGAGTGCTGTGCTGCATCCCTGCCTGCAGGTGGTGAATTATGCCCCCTTCACGCTGCTCCCATCCGCAGTGCCACGGGCCTTGTTTGAACAAGCCTACGCCGTCCAGCAGGATTTTAACCTGCTGGTGGATGCTGTCAGTCAAAACAGAGAATTCCTGGAGCAAACTCTGGCCAGGTAATGTTTTTGCATGTTGCATTTTAATGAAATATTTTAAATGTGTAGCTTTATCACCCTTGTGGCATCTCTGCCTTTCTGAGGTCTTGTTGGGCCCCAGAAAATGGGACATCTGGCCAAGACCTGATTCCCTGCTATCATCTTCAACTTTGCCACTTTTTCAGGCTTGTGAATTCATACTTGTGAGCTTTTGAGCCCCTGAGCCTTAAATGCAAATCACTGGAGTCTTTGAGTCCTGGCTTTAGGAGTCTCTTAGTCTCATTCTGCATCTGCCTGTGTCTGTTCAGTACCCACCAGCTGTGCTGCAGCAGTGATGAAAAGGTGTCTGTTCTGTTTCCACACCCTCCCTCAGTCACCCCCTGCCCTCTTTCCCAGCCACAAGCTGTGGCTGCAGGAGAATTGCCCAGCTCTGGCTCCTGGATGCTGCTGAGTTTATCTGTGGCTGTTTCCCTGGGTTGTAGTGACCATCCCTGACTTTGTCACTTGTGATTGTGGGGCTGATGCTTGCACAAATCCCTCTTCCCTTCCCACTGCCTGTTCTGTGCTGCCTGTGCGTGTTCTGCTGCCTCTGACACTGGGACAGAGCAGAGGTGGCTGTTTTCCAGCATCCTTTTGTTCTGTTAAATCCTCACCCTTTGGAGCTGTTCCAGAGCTGGCTGCAGCCAGAGCCTGTGGGGACATGTTTGTACCTGTGCTTAGAGAATGCAGCACCTGGGGCTTGTGTGTGCTCAGGTGCCTGCCCTGTGCCAGGGCAGCTCCCTGGAGGTGCTGTTCAGGATTTGGGGCCCCGAGGAAAAGCCAGATCTGCTCTAGCAGGACCACAGAGTGTGGGATTTGGAGCCTGACAGGACAGGGGGATTGGATGAGGCTTCTCTGAACTGTGTGTGCAGGCCCAGAGAGACCTGTGGTTTCTGCCTGAACCTGCAGAATTCTGTCCCATCTCTGCCCTGGCAGTGAGTCACCTCTGCACAGGAGGGCCTTTTGTGGAGAAGCTGTGCTTGGCAAGCTGGGTTTGTGTTGTGGTTTTGCACTGAGCATTCTTGGGGAGGTGTTTCACAGTGTTATAGCACTTGGCTGAGCCCCAGTTCAAACCCAAGAGATCCCCAGAGGACATGGTTCTGCTCTTTGTGCTGGAGGATGCCCCTGCTAAGGGCTTTTTCTGCAGAATAATGAATTCTCTTGCTCCTCTGTGACAGCAGCAGGAGGCTGACTTGGTCTGTGTTTCTCTCTAGCACCATCAAGGTCGACGACTTCACAGCTCGGCTCTTCAGAATCTACAAGCAGGTTTTGGAGGAAGGCCTGGCTCAGGTACCTGGGCAGGGGATCCCCGTGGTCTGTGCCCCTTGGCATTGTGGTGGGGGTGCCTGGGCTCTGGCTGCAAGCTTTGGACTCTGAGCTGTGCCAGGCTGGTCACTCCCTGCCCTGCAATGTCTTGTCACAGCTGCTGAGCTCAGGACCTTGCCCTGTTGAGCAGCTGAGCTCTTTGGTTGGTGCTGCTGGAAACAGCCTGGCCTCGAGAGGGAGGAGTTTATGGGGTTTGTCCTCTGGGAGCCTCAGAGTGTGCAGGGACATGTGTCCTGTTGGGACCTGCCCTGGCCAGGCCACCCTGCAGAATCGCCTTTACTCTCAGTGTTGGGAGCTCCTCTGGAGCTCTGAGAGGGCTGTGGGCAGGGGAGCAGAGCACCCAGGTGTGTGACCTGCATGGTTTGTGTCAAACTGAGAGTGGCAGGACAAGAGGGAATGGCTTCAAACTGACATTGAACAGGTTTAGATGAGATATTAGGAAATTTACTGTGCAGGTGGTGAGGTGATGGCACAGGTTGCCCAGAGAAGCTGTGGCTGTCCCATCCCTGAAAATACTCAATTCCAGGTTGGACAGGGCTTGGAGCAGCTTGCTGTAGTGGAAGGGGTCCCTGCCAGCTGCAGGGACTGGGGTGGGGTGGTCTCTAAAGTCCCTTCCAGCCCAACCCATTCTTGGATTCTCTGGATCTGCCCTGGGAGGATTCTGAAGCAAGGTCAGCAAAGGATTTGCAGTTACAGGCCACAGGAGACCCCAGCTGCCCTCCCTGTGTTGCAGACTGTGTTTTTGGGCATCAACCGCTCCGATTACATGTTTGACTGTGGGCTGGAAGGCGCAGCAGCTCTGAGGCAGATAGAAATAAACACCATTGCTGCCAGCTTTGGGGGGCTCACCTCCCGCACTGCTGATGTCCACAGGTAAGGAGCACCTCCCCCTGCATGGCCCCTGTGCTCCCCAGGCTGCTCCTTGCTCCATGGACATGGCATTTACAGCTTTGTGTTCCACAGGTTGGTGTTGAAAGTGCTGGGAAAGAGTGAGGAGGCATCACAGCTGCTGCCCAACAACCCAGCCAAGGGGCTGGCCTTGGGAATTGCCAAAGCTTGGGAGCTCTATGGGTCCCAAAGGTAAGGAGCAGAGCAGGGAGCCTGAATCAAGAGATGGAAAGCTGTCCTGCTCAGGTGGGGTGATCTCAAAGGGTGAGAAGAAGAGGGAGCCTGGGAGGAGATGCCAAACACACTGCCAGTGTCCCTTGTTTCATGTAACAATCCAGGAGAGCTGGTGATCCAGCTAGGAGCATGTGGAGTGTTTATGGGTTTAATGATGTCCTTGGTATCTCTTCCAGGGCTGTGGTGATGTTTCTGGTGGAGGACGTCCAGAGGAATATTTTTGATCAGCGTTGTGTAGAAAATGAGCTTTGGAACAGGTAAAGTTTGAATTTTCCTGGGATGGGAAAGGAGGGAGGAGATGGTTCAGCTTCTGATATAGAAAGCTGAGCAAACAGCTGGCAGATCTTAGGAAGTGTAGGATGGGTTCCTAAACAGGGAGTTTTATGGAACAGGTAAAGGTGGAATTTTCCTGGGAGGGGAAAGGAAGGAGGTTATGGTTCAGTTTCTGGTATAGACAGCTGAGCAAACAGCTGGCAGATCATAGGAAATGTAGGATGGGTTCCTAAACAGGGAGTTTTTGGGATTTGTAGGATTTCTCTGGCTCCGTAGCACAAAGCCTGAGGCTCTCTGTGAAGGAACCCATGAGTTCCACCCCTGACCTGCAGCTCAGGTGGCCAGCTTGGTGACTGTGGCACTGCTCCTGCAGGAACATCCGCGTGCTGAGGAAGCGGTTCCGGGACGTGTTTGAGCAGGGCTCCCTGGATGCCAGCAGGAGGCTGTATATGTGAGTATGAGCCAAGGTGCGCACTCCTGCCAGCTCCTGGGCACGTGGGGCTGCCAGGGGGAGCCTGCAGCCAAAGCTGGGTGGAGGAAATGGCTGAAGAAACAGTTTTCTTCCATGCTCCAGGCTGCTGCTTCCTCCTGGAGCTGAGATGGCTTTGTGTTCATGGTGGTGAGATTTTGCAGATACACATCAGTGCCTTACAGTTGCAGTCATAACCTCCCTCCTTCAGCCTTCATTGCTCTGGGGGATCTTTACCTCCTCCACAAAGGTCTGCTCTGAGCAGCCCTGGCTGTTTGAGAGCTCCCACAGAGCCATTTCCTGTTCACTGTTCACGTGCTGCTCTGCCACGGGGAGCTGGGCTGGGTTGGTAGTGCAGGAGGAGGAAGCATTTCATGTCCTTTGGGGATCTCTGGGATTGAAGTCTCTGTGTCTTGCCTGTCCCTGTGGAGACCAGGATGGGAGGATCACAGACTCTCAGCTGGTCCCGAGTGTGACGTTTGTCCTATTTCCAGGTAATGTGCTGGGAGCTATAGAACCCAAGGGAAGGGACTCCTATGAGCTGGACTGTGAACCTAAGGGAACATGTAGTTTCATGACAATGATTTTTCTGTAGTGAGATTTTTTGACCTTTGGGGTCTGTGCTGTGTTTAATTAATGAATGTACTGTCATGGCTGGTAGTTGAGGGGAAAGCGTATCCCTTGTTATTCCTCCTGAGCATCCCCCCTGTCACTGCTGGATGTCTCCTGTCTGCCTGAAGCAGCTCCCAGAGCAAGTGCACAGTTTTGATGTCAAAGCTTGGGCATGTGGTGCCACAGCTGTGCTGCCAGCCCAGCCCTGGCAGGCTGGTTTGGTGCCTCTCAGGTTGTTGAGTTGATGTCTTACCTTGAATTGCCACAGAAGAACTTTGTTCCTTCCAGCTTCAAGAATCACAGAGCTGTTAAGGCTGGAAAAGACTCCCGAGATCAAGTCCAGCCTGTAACCCAGCACCACTGAACACATCCCCAAGTGCCACAGCCTCATGTCTTCAGGTTCCTCCACTGCCCTGAGCCACCTGTCCTAGTGCTTGAGCACCTTTTCAGTGAAGAGATTTCCCCTAATCTCCAGTCTAAACCTCCCATGGTGCAACTTGAGGACATTTCCTCTTATCCTGTCCCTGTTCCCTGGGAGCAGAACCCAACCTCCCCTGGCTGTCCCCTCCTGTCAGGAGTTGTTCAGAGCCACAAGGTCCCCCCTGAGCCTCCTTTTCTCCAGCCTGAGTCCCTCAGGCCAACATGGGGTTAAAAGATGTTAAAAATGAGGTGCTTACCTCTCTGCAGAGCTGGGTGTCAGAATTATTGAGCCTTTGGTTAGAGCAGAGGCTGAGTGTCAGCTCCCTGTGCCTTGGGACAGGCTGAGCTGTGGTTCAGTGGAGAGGAGCCAGGGCTTGCTGTGGCAGAGCCAGGCAGGAGCAGGAAGGCCAGAGGAGAAGGGGCAGGGGGCTGTGATCCCCGCTTGGTGCTGGGACCTGGCTCTGTGAGCACTTCTGCTTTCCATTGCAGGGACGGCCAGGAGGTCGCAGTGGTGTATTACAGGGAGGGCTACGTGCCCCAGGTCTACGATGAGCAGGTCAGTACCCACCCCCCTGCCCCAGAAACCACAGCTGGGCACTGCCCAGGCAGCTCCAAATAACCCCAGGGGCAGCTACCCTGTCTGGGGTGGGGTCAGTCCTGCCTGGTGGGGCTGAGAGCATTGGGAGGCTCCAGAGAGCAGGTGGGTGACCCTGCAGTAAGAAAAATGGGTGGCTTTCTTCTCCAGGGCGTCATCCCTTAGTGCAGCACTGAATTGTTTCTGTACAACAGGGGGTAACAGGTATGTGTACAGGTATGTTCTGTACAACAGGGGGTAACAGGTATGTGTACAGGTATGTTCTGTGTACAATAGGGGTTAACAGGTATGTGTACAGGTATGTTCTGTACAATAGGGGTAACAGGTATGTGTACAGGTATGTTCTGTACAACAGGGGGTAACAGGTATGTGTACAGGTATGTTCTGTACAATAGGGGTAACAGGTATGTGTACAGGTATGTTCTGTACAACAGGGGGTAACAGGTATGTGTACAGGTATGTTCTGTGTACAATAGGGGTTAACAGGTATGTGTACAGGTATGTTCTGTACAATAGGGGTAACAGGTATGTGTACAGGTATGTTCTGTACAACACGGGGTAACAGGTATAACTTACTTAAAGGTTTCAGACTTGGTCTACAGATCACTCTGTGCTCTCCTAGCACGATCAGGCTGCAGGTAATAATAGCACAGAGCAGATCTTGCTGTTGTCTCGAGGTGGCAGCACTGGACCAGCTGGGGAAGGTGCACACTGTGGATTAATTTAACTGTGCCACCCAGAGGTGGCGGGGAATTCGTGCCTGCTTTTCTCTGGAGTGCTACTCCCACCCCCTGTCCCTGCCAGCAGGCGGGGAGGAGACAAACCATATGTTGAGAACTGCACAGAAAAGAGCAGAGCAAACCTTTTGTGTGTTGTTTTCCCTCTTGGCACGGCTGCTCCTGCTCTGCCTCAGAACTGGGAGGCGCGGCTGCTGCTGGAGCGCTCGCGGGTGGTGAAGTGCCCCGACATTGCCACGCAGCTGGCGGGCACCAAGAAGGTGCAGCAGGAGCTCAGCAGGCAGGGGACACTGGAGAAGCTGCTGCCAGGCCACCCCGAGGCCATTGCTCGGATCAGAGCCACCTTTGCAGGACTCTACTCCCTGGATGAGGTGAGTGGCAGCGGGGCTGGAGCAGGGAGGGACACGCACTGCTGTGCTCTTAGCAAAGCCCTCTCTTCTTCTCAAGCAGGGGGCCTTGGGGAATTTGTTGGTGCCTCTGCTCAGAGGGATCTGCTGAGGAGCCCCTGCTGCTCCCTGATGCTTTGCTGTTCACAGAATCATTTAGGTTGGAAAAGCCCTCCAAGATCAGAGTCCAACCTTTGACCAAGCACCACATTATCAACTAGACCATGGCACTGAGTGTCACATTCCATCATTCCTTGAACACCTCTGTCACAGGCATATTTTATGAAAAATCCTTTTGCTAGGATTTTTTCTCCTGACAAGCTGAGAGGCCTCAGAAACTAAATGTAAACAGTGATTATCTGCTGCTGTGGAATGCAACAGGTGCATCTGTGATTGGCCCATGTTGGTTGTTTCTAATTCATGGCCAATCACAGCCCTGCTGGCTCAGACTCTCTGAGAGTCATGAGCTTTTGTTGTCGTTCCTTTCTATTCCTTTCAAGCCTTCTGATGATAAAATCCTTTCTTCTATTCTTTTATCATAGCTTTAATATAGCATTTTTCTTTTAATATAATATATATCATATATATCTCTTTTAATATAATATATATCATATATATATTATATTAAAAGAAAATGATATATTATGAAAATAATAAATCAGCCTTCTGAAACATGGAGTCAAGATTCTCATCTCTTACCTCATCCTGGGATCCCTGTGAACACCACCACACACCTCCAGGGGTGGTGACTCCATCCAGCTCATTCCCATGTGAAATCACCCTGTCCATGAAGAAATAATTCCTGGTGTTCACCTGTTTCCATCTTTTCCTGCCAGGGTGAAGAAGGTGACAGAATGGCTGCCACAGCCATCGCTGACCCCGACCGCTTCGTGCTGAAGCCTCAGCGTGAAGGTGGAGGTAAGAGCTGGGCTCTGGAGTTGTGAGCTGGGCTCTGGGGGTGTGAGCTGGGCTCTGGAGTTGTGAGCTGGGCTCTGGGGGTGTGAGCTGGGCTCTGGGGGTGTGAGCTGGGCTCTGGGGGTGTGAGCTGGGCTCTGGAGGTGTGAGCTGGGCTCTGGGGGTGTGAGCTGGGCTCTGGAGGTGTGAGCTGGGCTCTGGAGGTGTGAGCTGGGCTCTGGGGGTGTGAGCTGGGCTCTGGAGGTGTGAGCTGGGCTCTGGGGGTGTGAGCTGGGCTCTGGAGGTGTGAGCTGGGCTCTGGAGGTGTGAGCTGGGCTCTGGGGGTTTCCATTGTGGTTTGTGCTGTGTTTGGGACAGGCAGGAGCTCTGTGCCAGCTCCTGGTCTTGTGCTGAGGGATAAATGGTGGCTTGTGGCTACTCATAGCCATGGGGGCTAGTCCTGCCACTAAGGCAGTTTTGCTCCTGGAGGAGCTGCCAAGGCCCTGGTGCTGGGTATGGGGAGCCCAGGCAGCACCTGGGGAGACAAAGGCTGGGTTATTTGGGCTGCCAGGCCCACAGAGCTGGGACCAGGGCATTCTGCTGTTCTGGAAGGGTTTGATGTGCTGCTTTTGTTTGCCAGGGAACAACCTCTATGGTGAAGAGCTCAGGGAGGTTCTGGAGAAGGTCAAAGACAGCCCTGAGAGAACTTCCTACATCTTGATGGATAAGATCAAACCCCAGCCAGCACTGAATTACCTGCTGAGGGCTCACAGTCCCCTCCAAGTGTCTGAGTGCATCTCTGAGCTCGGGATCTTTGGTGTCTATGTCAGGTGAGCAGTGTGCTCGTGTTCCAGGGCAGTTCCCTGCTCCTGATGTGGAGCAGGAGCATTTTGCCCTCTGTGCAGCCCAAGCACAGCCACAGCACAGATGTCTGGGGACATGCAGGTGCAGGGGACAGGTGTGACCACTCACTCTGTGCCCCTGGAGCAGCTCTGAGCACATGTGCTCATGCTGAGCTGCTGCTCTGAACCTGCTGCCACACGAGCTGTTGGGAAACCACAGGGCTGGTGCTGCAGTCACTGGTGTAATGGGATCCTGGGGTCCATGTGTCCCATCCCTGATTTCTGGGAGCATTTCTTGGGTTCTGAATGAAGCCCCATGTGTGGCTTTTCTGAAGCCCTAGTAGTCTCTGAAATACCTAATGGCCTAATGCCTGTTCAACTCTAATAAGAGCTGGTTTTGTAACCCTCATAGGCGACATTTCATAGGGTATAAATGAAAGTCCTTTTCACACAGTCTTGGGAACAAAGGTGCTCTGGCAGCATTCAGCCCTTGGCAGTGCCCATTTGCAGAGGGGCCAGTGCAGCCACCACTGCAGGGCTCCCATGTTAGCCCTGGAGCTCTGCAGAGCCTCAGTGCTGTGCAGGGTCTCAGTGCTCTGCAGGGGCTCAATGCTGTGCTCTGCAGTGTCAGTGTCCCTCTCTGTGCTCACTGTCCCTCTCTCTGTGCTCAGTGTCCGTCTCTGTGCTCAGTGTCCCTCTCTCTGTGCTCAGTGTCCCTGTCTGTGCTCACTGTCCCTCTGTGCTCAGTGTCCCTGTCTCTGTGCTCAGTGTCCCTCTCTGTGCTCAGTGTCTGTGCTCAGTGTCCCTGTCTGTGCTCAGTGTCCCTGTCTCTGTGCTCAGTGTCCCTGTCTGTGCTCACTGTCCCTCTCTGTGCTCACTGTCCCTGTCTCTGTGCTCAGAGCCCCTCTCTGTGCTCAGTGTCCCTCTCTGTGCTCACTGTCCCTGTCTCTCTCTGCAGGCAGGGCAGGGAGCTGCTGCTGAACGAGGCCGCCGGGCACCTGCTGCGCACCAAGGCCATCGAGCACGCGGACGGCGGCGTGGCAGCGGGGGTGGCCGTGCTGGACACGCCGTTCCTGGTGTGAGGAGCCACAGCCCCACCCTCCTGCTCTGCTGCCTCAAGAGCTGATCTGCCCCAGGGGTTCCTCCTTAGGGTGCTTGCCACGGTCTGACTGCTGGAGGCTGTGAGGAGGGACTGTGTGATGGAGTCCTGGGTGCCAGCCCCAGCTGCTTCTGGTGGTTCCCCCTCCAGGAAGGATTCCCTTGCTCTGCCTGCTCAGGGGCCCTGCCCTGGGCACAGCCCAGCTGTGACTCCCAGCACTGCAGGGTTCTGGGGGCAGGGGGATGCAGAGCAAAGGGTCAAAGTGCCACTACTACTTTGTGCTGCTCCCACTTCTGAGCTCCTTATGCTGCATGGTTTCTGGAGACATACACAGCCTAAGGAACGAGAGGAGAAAGGTGGATGGGCAAGGATCAGCCTTTATGTGCCTCAGTGCTCTCCAGCTTAAAGAGGAGAGCCCAGCTCCACTCCCCACGGCCTCTCCAGCCCTCCTTCCCATGCTGCTGCTGTCCTGATTTCTGTTTTCCCCTGTGCCTGAGGATCCTCAGGGTTCCTGCGCCAGGCACAGCTGCCCTGGGTAATTTGCCCAAGGGCCTCTTGCTTTTGCTTTGCCCAACTCCTGTTTTATTGGACTGGGTGCCTCTGTGCCACACAGGGCAGGCAGCAGCGCAGGGTCCAGGGCAGGCTCCCTCTGCCTGCTGCAGCCCTGTCCAACAGATCTTCACAGAATCCCTCAGAGGTGGAGGCAGCTCCCAAGGCAGCAGAGAATTGGAGCCTTGTGTGTGTTGATAAATCCCAAAGCACCCTGGGTTGGGGCCAGTGCATCCCACTGCAAACCAAACCCTGAGCATCTTCCTGCCAGGGAGCCCCAGCCTTGGGAATGCTCCTGCTGAGCCTGGGAGCTCTGTGGTGAGGAAGGAGTTGCAGGGGAGGCTGGGCAGCACAGCCCCCGCTCCCAGCACCTTACTGTGGGACCAGCACCAGCAGAGGGGGAGATGTGGCTCCCTCCAGGTTTTATGGATCAGTGGGAACAGCACAGCAGTGGAGCAGTGTGGGCTCTCCTGCTCAAGGTCTTCTGCCTCTTTCTCCAGCCCCTTCTCCTCCTCAGCCCTAAAAGCTGCACCTTTCTGGCAGCAAAGAGCTCAGGCAGCCTCAGCCCAGCCCTGTCAGTAACACAGAACCAGCACAGAGGCAGAATCCCTGCAGAATGGGATGTGCTGAGTGGCAGAACCAGCACAAAAGCAGAATTCCTGCAGAGAGGATGTGCTGAGTGACAGAAGCAGCACAAAGGCAGAATTCCTGCAGCCTGGGTGTGCTGAGTGCCAGCCCTGCTGGCTCTTTGCTGCTGCAGCATCAATCACCAATTGGTCACCTGGGAAACTGCTCCATTCTCCAAGTGTGACTGAAACTGGGCTTCCTGGGTGTTTTGTTGGGGGATTGATTACCCCAAGCCAGAGATTAAAAGGAATGTGCAATCTGACTGCTGTTTGTGCATTTGTCCAAGCCCAGGGGCACACCTGGCCAGGTGTGCAGAGATCCATGGCTGTGCCTGGAAGGGGAGCAGGCCTGGGGTGGAGGTGAGGCAGCCCTGAGCTGTGCTGACAGCTCTGAACCTCCTCAACGTGGAACCAGTGATGTCTGAGGGGGTTGGTGACGTGTGTGTGTCACACTCTCTTGTGTTTCCCACAAGCCTTGGAGCAGCACTGGCTGGAGAGCAGGGAGAAACTGAGGCACAGGATGGAGCCAGCACTGCCAGCCACAGTAAATCCCAGTCCATGGAAAAACATCACTGGCAGGAACCTGCCCTTCCCCATCCCAAAAGCCAGTCCTGGTTTCTGAGCACTGAGCACCTCCCACCCACACCCACTCCAAGCCTGTTTCCATTTTGTTTTCTTGAATTTTATTCAATTTTGCATTAAATTCTCGCTGTTTTCCAGCCAAAATTACATAGCTAACAAAGAGTAACAGGAGGAACGATGATGTAGGAATCCTTGTCACCAAGGTGGCACAATCCAGTGGTACAGAGCTGTGGGGGCACATGGGGACAGGCAGGCACCGAGGTTACAGGTGACACAGGTGCTGTGCCAGTGAGAGCAGCAGGTAACAAGTGAGGTTTGGGACTTGGCCAACAGCCCAGAGGAGCAGCCCAACACCTGCCCTGAGCACCCTGAGGCAGCTGCTCCTCCTTTCCAGCCCCAAGTCAGCTCAGGTTACAGGTAATCCCAGGCCACTGGCACTCCCCAAACCAGCTGTTGCAGCAAGTTTTAAAGCCCAGTCCTCCTTTGGTTTAAGTGCAAAATCAAAGAGTTCACATGCAGGTTTCACAGAGACATTGCAAAGGAGGTATGAGCCCCAGCTCAGCCCCGGCTGGAGTTAAAGGTCCTTCACTGGAGGAAGGATGGCTTTGGCAGGACCCTGGGGGTGGTCAAGGCTCTTGGGGAAAAGGGTCGTGGGCCTGTAGCTCTCATCATCCTTAAGTCAGGTCAGATTTACACTGACTTGAAACATCTCCCACCATTTTTCCTGGTGAGGAGATGAGTACGACTCCCACAGCCCTGCCTGCCTTGGTTTCTCTGCTGTGGCAGTGCTCATGGTGCCATGGGAAAGGTGCCTCTGCCTGGCTCCATTTCCTCTCCATCCTCCCCCAGGACACAAGAGGAGCATCCAGCTGCTCCAGCTCTGCTTCAGCTCTGAGCTGGTCCAGCAGAACTGGAGAAACTGGGGCTCCATGGAAATGTCACACCAAGGCTTTTCCCTTTCAGTGGTGTCCATGGCCAGTGAAGGACCCTGGGCTGGGGACAATGCACCAGCTGGCACAACACAGTGAGGAGCAGCAGATCTTGGTATCAGATTGCCCCACAAAACCTGTTTAAAGCCCAGAGCTCCCTGGAGCCTTGCCCCAGTGCCCTGGAGGCTGCAGGGAGCTGTGCTAGCAGCAGGCCAGTGGATGCAGGATGAGCCCAGCCCTGCAGTGATGATGTGGCTGCTGCAGTGCTCCTGCAGCTCTCCAAGCACAAAAGGAAGCTCAGCTGCTCTGTGGGCAGTGGTGGATGCCCCTCCCAGGCCTGCCTGCATTGAGTAACTCCAGCATCACTTCCCCTGCAAGCCCCAAAGCTCCTTCCCACTGTGCACAAGGTGCCAGGGCCCCTCCAGACAGAAAGTAAGTTAACACCCTCTCCCCAACCCCCCAAAATTAAATTAAAACCAAGAACGAGGTGCTGAAAAAGGAGGAGGATGAATCCCTCTGTGCACCAGGCTGACCCTCAGATGTGTGACATCCATCTGGAACATGACAGACACCTCACCCAGGGCATGGACACAGCCTCTCCAGAGCCAGACTCTCCTCGTTTCTACCATTGGTACATTTAATTCAACAGGTGAAGGTTTCCTTCCCGGGCAGGCAGTGGCCGTTGGAGGGACCTGCCCATCAGATGCCACTGCCACTGTCCTACTGAGCTGCTCCTGCAGGAACAGTGTCACATCTGCTGTTGAAAAGCTGTGTGATGACGCCCGGGTCTGCCAAGGTGGAGATGTCTCCCAGTTCGTGGTCATCTTTGGCAATCTTCCTCAATATGCGTCTGGTGATCTTTCCTGTAATGACAGCCAAGAAAGGGAAGCAGGAGTCAGAATCCCAGGATGGTCTGGGTTGGAAGAGACCTTAAAGGTATCTCTTCCCAACCCCCTGCCATGGGCAGGAACAGCTTCCACTGTCCCAGGCTGCTCCCAGCCCTGTCCAGCCTGGCCTTGGGCACTGCCAGGGATCCAGGGGCAGCCACAGCTGCTCTGGGCACCCTGTGCCAGGGCCTGCCCACCCTCACAGGGAACAATTCCTTCCATATGTCTATTTAATCTACACCTGCCTTCCACCAGTTTAAAACCATCACCCCTTGTCCTTCATTATCTGTCTAAATAAAAAGTCCCTCTCCCCAGGAGTCAGCATCTCTTCAGCATCCTTAGCAGAAGAGGGAAGTACCAGACCTGCACATCCTGCTCACCCTGAGCTTGTACCTCCCCTAATCTGAGCAGCCCTGGACCAGCAGAGCAGGGCTGCTCAACTTCCACTGGCAGGAACTGTCCAGTCCTGCCCTGGAACTCACCTGAGCGGGTTTTGGGCAGGCTGGGGGCGTACTGGATGTAATCAGGTGTTGCTATGGGCCCAATTTTGTCTCTGACTGCAAAAAAAGGAGAGAGATTCATTGTAGGGCTGAGGAGAAGCCACACATCCTTTCCATGATAAAAGGACAGAAGGGTAAGACATAGAGCCCAGCTCCTGGGACACCTGGCAGGGCAGTGCCTGGGGACAGGAAGACCTGCAATGCCATCAGGGCCAGAAGCACATCTCCCCAACACTGAGAGTACTCATTTTTTCACTCCCTCCATCTTCCAGACTCCTCCCTAACAGCTACAACCAACACAATGACCTTGATAGAGCAAGGATTGATTCAAATTCACTCTTGGGTTCCTCCAGAGAAGAAGCTGCCATGGGTCTGTTTGGTGCGTTCAATGGGGTAGTTTGCAGTCAAACAGCTCCTTGAGAGCAGAGCACAAACACCCAGAGCACCTCCCTAAAGAAGCCCCATGATCCTCTCAGGATGTCCCAGTCTGGCAGGTAGAGCCCTGCTGCAAATAAAAGCCTGTTGAGCAACCCAGCCCCTCACAGGGCTGCCAGCTCCCACGAGGCAGAGATGGCATCACATGAGCTGCCAAAGGCTGGCAGAACTAATTTGAGTCTTTGCCACCCTGCTGTGTAATCAAGAGGCAACTTGTGGCACTTGTCCACACTGCATTCCCCAGACCACAGGCAGCACCAAGTCCTAAACCCCTCCATCACCTGTGCTCCCCCTGCCTGCTCCCCAACATTTGCCTGTTGCTACCTTGTTTTTTGAGCTCATCTGTGAGGTCCTGGCTGAACTCGTAGCCCTCTCTCAGGGTCACAAAGCAGTAGAGGCACTCTCCCTTCAGGGGGTGGGGGTGGCTGACCACGGCAGCCTCGGCCACCGCGGGGTGCTCCACCAGGGCTGACTCCACCTCTGCCGTGCTCAGCAAATGGCCTGCAAACAAGGGGGACACAGAGCTTTACAGGCCTGCAAACAAGGGGGTGACACAGAGCTTTACAGGCCTGCAAACAAGGGGGTGACACAGAGCTTTACAGGCCTGCAAACAAGGGGGACACAGAGCTTTACAGGCCTGCAAATAAGGGGGACACAGAGCTTTAGAGACCTGCAAACAAGGGGGACACAGAGCTTTACAGACCTGCAGGAAGAAGCCTGAGTCTGTAAAAGGCCCTAAACTACAGATCTGAGGGCATCAGTTTGATGTGCTTGGGAAAGGACAACAGCTGGAGAGTGACACTCATTTCTGCAGTGCTCTGGAAGCTGCCAGGTGTCTCCCAGCTGCAGAAGCCACCTCCCTTGGCTGCTCCCCCTCCCACCTTTAGGCTTTCTGGAACAGATCATGAACATTCACAGTGATGCCTTTCCAAGGCACAGGCTGAGGAGGAGCTGGATTTGGCAAGAGGAGAGCTGCCCACATGGTCAGCCAGGAAGTGCAGAGGAAGAGGTTGGATCTGCAGAGTCCAGGCTCCAGCCCAGTGCTGTGGGGAGGGGCAGTGACACTCCATGTCCTGGGGCAGGGGCACAGCTCAGTCCTGCACACCTGTGCTCCTGTACCTGTGCTCTGACCTTCCACCCCAGCACTGCTGTCACAGAAAGCCACAGCAAAGTTGTCAACTCCCAGAATTGAAGCTGGTGAAGAATCAAGCACTGCCGGTCAGGTGAAAGGATCTAATTTGATCCAGGGGCAAGTAAAGCAGCACCTCAGAGCAAGCAGGACATCCCTGAAGGATACAGGCTCCAGGAAAGGAGGGAGGGAGGTATTAAATAGAGTACATGGAAAATTATGGGCTGAGAAGCAGCTGAATTTCAAAGACTCAATTGAGAGAGGTGGGAGAATCTTCAGAGCTCTGAGCAGCCTGATCCAGCCTTGAGGTGAGCCCTTAATGGAGCAGCAGGTTGGATTAGCAACCCCATGGTCCTGCCCAAACTCTGTGAATTCCCTGTGGCCCTAAATCCTGCAGTAGAGGTGCCCTGGCTGGTTACAGAAGGTTCCTTCCCTCCAAGGCTTTGTCTCCAGGGAAAATGGTGCAGGAAGTCACCAAGTCACAGCTTTGTGTGTCCCTGAAATAACCCTGACCCAGAAACTGGATCCACCTTGAGGACAAGCTGCTGAGCAGAATCACAGGTGCAGAACCATCCCCTTAGAGCAGGTGGCTTTTGAAATGGATGTAGAAGTGTCACAAAGCAAGGTGTCACAAAGCACATTGGTCCCCACTGAAGACAAAACTCCTTCTTACCAGAAACATTCAACATGTCATCAATTCGCCCTGTGATCCAGTAATAACCATCTTTATCTCTTCTGCAACCTAAAAATAGCCAGAAATGAGTGTGAGGCAGCAGTGCCAGCCCTCAGAGCAACTGATAAGGGATTCTGAGGGCAGGACAGGGCAAGATTCCCCCTGCTGTCCCCAGGCCCCTGTGACCACAGCAGTCTGGAGCCCCTTACCATCTCCTGTCAAGTAGTAGCCAGGGAACTTCTGGAAGTAAATGGTTTCAAACTGCTGGTGCTTCCCGTAGACCGTGCGCATGATCCCTGGCCAGGGCTGCTTGAACACCTGGGGCGAGACACACAGCTGGGCAGTGAGAGCCAAAGCCACAGCCCAGGCTGGCACCACAGGGAGAGAGATGTCAGACAGCCATAAACAGCACTCAGACACTTGCTGCCAGTGCTGATCCACTGGGAAAGTCTCAGCGGCTTTGGCAGGGGGAAGGAGCTTGGCTGAGCTGTTGTTCCCATGCTGCTGTCTTGCCCACATGCGCATTTAGTGATCAGCTGGAAAAGCTCCCATAGTTATGGCCTTGGAGGGAGTTCCCACCACCCAAGGGTGTGTGGACCAGAGTTAGTGGAGGCAGAATCACAAATTTTTTAAGGTTGGAAACGTCCAACCATCATCCACATTCACTATGTCCTGAAGTGCCATCTCCACACATTTTTTGAACACTTCCAGGGATGGTGACTCTACCCCTTCTCTGGGCCAAAAGATGTGGGTATTCCAGCAGGAATGTCCCAGAGCTCTCAGGGAATGGACAAAGGAAGGCTGGGGAAGATCAGCCCTTCCTTACCACATTATTTTTTAAAGCTGGAAATGTCCAACCATCACCCACATTCACCACTAAACCATGTCCTCAAGTGCCACCTCCATACGTTTTTTGAACACTCCCAAGGATGGTGACTCTACCCCTTCCCTAGGCTAAAAGATGTGGGTATTCTAGCAGGAATGTCCCAGAGGCCACAGGGAATGGACAAAGGGAGGCTGGGGAAGATCAGCCCTTCCTTACCAGGAAACCTTCTGCTTCTCCTTCCAGCTCTTGCCCCGAGTCGTTCAGGATGGCAGGGACCACACCAAAAAAGGGGAATGTCTGCCATGAGGACCAGGGAGAAAGGAGAGATGGAGGTGAATCCCTGAATTAGACCCCCATTAACCAGAGAGAGTGGGAGGCAGGGCAAGGGCAGCTTTGGAGCTGTGGTACATGGGGCCCACAAGTGTGGCTGCATGGGGATTGAGATTTTGGCTGGTGGTCACCTCTCCATGTGCACCACTGTCCCCCCAGCCCCTGGCAGGCTCCAACCCCCCAGCCATGGCACAGCCAGGGCCTGCTGAGGCTGCTGGGGAGGAGAACACGAGTACTCACGGCAGAGCCTGGCTTCGTGGGGGTGGCAGCAGGAAGGGGTGTCAGCATGTGGCCTCCCTGCAAAGAGAGACAAACACCAGTGAGTTTGGGCCATGCCAGCCCATCCCACAGCTGTGCCATCAGCTCTGGGAACAGCACATCCCAGTCAGGGCTACTCAGGGCAGGTGTGGAGATGGGCCCTGGGAAGGATATGGCAGTGGATGGGGAATCTGGGCACACACTTGGAGCTGGTGGAGAGAAAGAGGGGCAGGAGAGCAGTGGCCAGAGCAGAGTTAGGAAGAGAACCTTGGGAGAGCAAGGTTTCTCCTTTTGGAGCCTGCTTGAGTTGCAGGATAGGAAGAGAAGGAGCACATTAGGAGTTTCCTGGGCAGACCAAACAAACAGACCCCACAGACCCCAAACCCCACTAAGGGAAAGCTGCAAGGAGGCCCTGCAGGGAGCACAAGGGACAGAGAGGTGCCAGGGACACCCAGGCAGGACTCACCGTCTCTGTCTGCCAGAAGGTGTCCACAATGGGGCACCTCTCCTCTCCCACCACACGGTAGTACCACAGCCAGGCCTCGGGGTTGATGGGCTCACCCACGGTCCCCAGCACCTTCAGGGACTTCCTGCTGTGCCTGCAGAGAGGAGGGGGCGGGCAGGGGCTCAGCAGGCTATGGAGCTGTGAGCCTGCTGCACAGCAGAGCCTGTGGGAACCCCTGGGCTACTCAAAATGGACCTTCCAGGTACAGGTCAGAGATTTCTCAGCACTCTTCCACAGGAGAGGAGAGGAGACCTGGGTCATTTTGGCATCTGCTGTGCAAAGCCAACATCCTCCTTCCCCTGGGACTGGCACTCACTTTTTGACGGGCTCCTCGCCGTACTTCATCAGCATCCGGATGGCCGTGGGTGCTGTGTAGAACTTGGTCACCTTGTACTTGTCAACAACGCTCCACATCCTGCCAACATCTGGGTAGGTGGGGACGCCTTCAAACTGAGCAGGAGACAGAGCAGTGACACAGCTGTTCCTCACTGCTCCCCACCTGCAGCACCTGCCCAAGCAGGAGGAGCCAAACGGCAGCTGGACCCCAGCATGTCCCTATAGGGGTACACAGTGAAACCAGCCCGGGTCAAGAACCCTCTCACTGGGCAGATGGCATCCCCCCTCATCCTAGCACGTCCCCTGACACCCCCTTGCAGCACAGGCACTTGGGTGGCCACCACAGTGACACAGTCCCACCAGCCCAACTGACCCTGCCCACGTGGCAAAGGGCAAGAGGTCCAAACACTGAGACAGAATCACAACCCAAAGCACCAACAACTCCCAAAGGCCTCCCCCAACATAACAGTGATTTTCCTGCTTGCACTTCCCCGGGGATTCTTGGGCATAGGTCTCTGGCTCCCTGATCTGTTATACTGCCAAGAGAGATACAGGCACAGGAGTTAGACAACAAGTTGTCAAATCAGCAACAGCAGGGAAAACATCACTCCCTGATTGAGTTTTTGCATTAAGTCAAAGCAGCACTGACTCCATTGGTACTCAAGGCTTGTACTTTTATGGGAAAGAAACAGGGGAGCAGTTTGAAACAGTCTGAAAAACTACAAAAATTTCTGTTGTTTGAAAAGGCCACACACAAACTACTCCCCCGAGAAGTCATCATAGAGCACCACCCTTGCTCACAGAGCCCTACACACCATCACAGAGCAATGCAGGGGTGCAGCTCAGCACCACCACCTCCCGTTTGCTGGAGTGACAGCAGCCAGGGGCACAGGGCACTCACCAACACGCCGGTGGCCCCGTTGGCCAGGGGGCCGTAGGTGATGTAGGAATGGCCTGTTATCCATCCAATGTCAGCTGTGCACCAGTACACGTCCTCAGGTTGGTAATCAAACACGTATTTAAAGGAGGTGGCAGCAAAAATCATGTACCCACCCATGGTGTGCAGCACACCCTGCAAGGAGAAGGCACAGCAATGTCAGGGTGAGCTCCCATCAGCACCCTCACCCTGCCAGGCCCAGCTGAGCATCGCTGCCTCCAACAGCAGCTGAGCAGGAATGACCAGCACAGCCCCTTTCTGAGACCTCTGTGGCTCCTCTTCCTGCTGGGGCCTCCCAGCACCCCCCACACCAGTTCCCCCAGCTGAGGGGTCCCCAGGGCTCAGCCTGCCCCGTGCAGGGAGCTGGGAGCACACCTTGGGTTTTCCAGTGGAGCCGCTCGTGTAGAGGATGAAGAGCTCGTCCTCGGCATCGCACCACTCGGGCTCACACTCTGTGCTGGCACCAGACATCAGCTCATGCCACCACGTGTCTATGGCTGGGTTCCAGGGGGTCTGAGGAAGGCACAAGGTTGGGAACAGGCTTGTCCAAAAACAAGAAAGGGGGAATGAGGAGCACAGCCCAAACCCTGCCCCCATCACAGGCCATTGAGGGGGATGTTCACAGCACAGCCTGCTGCAAACCATGCACCAGAGCTGCAGCTCCCACTCCCAAAGCTCCTTTTGACAGCTCACAGCCACAAGGAAACCTTCAAACACAGTCTGGCAGCAAGGCCGTGTCTGAAGCAGTGTCCAGACCACAGGTGATGGTGGTGAATCCCCGTGGGTGGCAGCAGCAGCTGCTCTGGGCTGGTCCCACTGCCAGGCTCCTCCTGCCCTGTGCTGCAGTGCTACAGCCAAGCAGCAAGCACAGCCACCTGTCCCACACACCTTGTGGGGACCCTGATGACAGCACGGCCTGAGTTGAACAGCAGCACTGTGGGCTCACACTGCTTGGCCCTGCAGGCCACCCAAAATACCTGTTCTCTGATATTTTAGGTAATAACTACCCAGCTAAGAAGTGACTGCACCAATGCAGAGCCATCCAGCACTGCTGACTGAAGATGCCAGAGCTGTGACAGAGCCACCAAGCCTGTGGCTGATGGGCAGAGGGCACCCTGAGGGCTGTTCTGGCTCCCCACCTCTCCAGGCTGGTGGCACAGCTCAGGACAAGACTTAACTTCCCCTGACCTTCTCACCTTTCCTCAGAGAAGCCTGAGGGAAGCTGGGCAGGGAAAAAGCCCAGCCTCAGCTCAGACCTCCACTTCTCACATCTCTGTGAAGGCAGGACCTGACCCAGAGCCCTGCACATTTCCTCCTCACAAAGCCAGGCTCACCACAGCTCCCTCAGCTGGGGTGCACAGAGAGCAGCCCCATGGTGACTCTCCGCAGCCCTAAAGATGTTCATGAGACATCTGGAGGCACTGGGACCCCACAGCTCCTGCACATGGGGAGGGGACACCAGCTGCTTGACAGTTTAGCACACTTGGAAAGCTTTCACGGACCCTCAGGCTCCTGGGTTTACCTGGCAAAGCAGTTTCCACAATTCTGTCCCACCAGCAAGCCCCCAGCAAGGCACCAGGTAAACAAACCCAAGGCTATCCAGCAGTTTTCTCTGATTTAGCAGCCAGCCTCCAGTGCCCAGGGAGGAGGTCACACCATGGCATTGTGTGTCTGTGCCTGCCTGCCCTGGGGTCACAGCCACAGCTCCTTGGATGAGGCAGGAGATCAGATGCTGGCTCTGGAGATGCAGGTTTGCTGCAGGTGCCCCCTGCCAGCCTCCCCACAAAGGGAAGAGCATTGTGAGAGCTGCTTCTGAAAGGCAGAGAGCCAAAGCCTGGCCTGAGTGGTGACATCCCAGTGGCTCTGCACTCCCAGGGGTCACCCCTGTGGCTGTTTCTGAAGCACTGGTGGCACTGCACTCACCCCCAGGCTCTGGGCAGCTCTGCCAAGCTGGGTGGGCTCTGTCTCTGCCATGCAGCTGCTGGCACCACGGTTAGGAGGGCACGTGTGGCTGGGCAGCAGTTAAGGGAGGTGGGGAGCTGCACGGGAAGCACAAGGGAGGTGCCAAAAAGAGGAAGGCAGTGCTGTGTGTAAATACCTTGGGGTGGAGTCTCTTTGAGCTTTCAGTCTTTTTTTCCTGTTAAAAATCCACAAAGAGGGTGTGAAATCTGGGAAGGGGGGGATCCACACTGGGCTTTGCACGAAGGGAGCTGGAAGCCCACAGGCCTGGATGCTGGAAAGGCTGGAAAATCACCACCTGGCAGGCTGGAAAATGCTCAGATCCAGGGCCAGGCCAAGAGATGCTCTCTGAGCAGAAGCCTGCCCATTTCCATCACCTTCCCAGGGCACCAGCTGCCCCCAGGGCAGGTCCCCAAGGCCACCCCCTGCACATGGCTGGCTGGGAACAGAGGCACAGAGCCAGCACACAGCCCACAGACCATCCTATAGCCTCACACAAGGCACAGTAAAAATGCACCCACGAGGGAAAGAATCCTTAATACAGTATGGAAACAAGTAGAGTAAAGAGAGCCAAAGGGTAAGAGACACCCTCCAGCCTCCCCCAGGACATTCTGCACAAAAACCTCACCTCACCTACTGGAACCAGCACAGGGACAGGCTGCCCTGCAATCCCCTGCCAGGGAAACCTCACACAGAAAGGCTGGTCTGCTCCAGATTTCCCATTCATTGCATCTACCCTGCTCTCACAAGAGAAATGGCAGAGCAGGCCAAGGAACACGGCCAGGCTGTCAAACAAAGAGCAACACTCCAATAAAATTAACACAGCTGAACGAGGGCAAATAAGTCAAAGGTAGAGAATCTGCTGGACTTCTTGTTCCAGGGATGTGCACAGACCACTCCTCCTGAAAGCAGAGTCTAAAGCTCAAATACTCCCCAAACACAACCCATTTCTGAGCCAGCAGCAGCCTGGGGATAATTCAGTGCAAATAATCACCCAAAACAGTGGGACAGAAGACAACATGGCAAGATTTGGAGCTGTGGGGTAGCTGAAAGTAACCTCTGGAGCAGGTAAGGGCTGGGCATAGCAGGGCTGCTCAGGAGCTCAGCAGGCAGCTCCACAACACCTCCTCCTTCCACCCCTGTCTCACCACATGCCTCTGGCTCACATCCTTTCATCTCTAGCTGCAAATGAAAGCCCCAGCCTGAGAGCTGACAGAGTCCCTGTGGCAGCTGCACAGCCCCTGCACTGCTCTCAGCAGAGGATTGCTGCCCTGAGCTCATGCCATGAGCACAAATCTCCTGGGTGTCCTCTCCTGCTGCCACCGTCACAGCTACAGTGCAGCACACCATCACTCTCTGCACACAGGGGAGAGAGACAAAGGGTTAGGAAGGAAAAACCTTGCACTGGGCAGAGGAAAATGGCCATCTTGTCCCTAGTGGCTTTGGAAGCTTGCAGCTTGTGAGGGTGGTAAAGGAAGCAGCAGGGAGAGGATCTTGGTAAGGAATAGGAACCATTTTTCAACCACTCACATGGCAACATCAGCAAGGAGGGGTGAAACAGGAACAGGAGTGTTCAGAGAATCACTGAGGTGGTTTTGCACTAGTCAATTTGCTGGTTCTGGCCTGTGATAATAAACCCCCCTCTCATGCCACCAGGAACACACCTGCACTTCCTGGCACAGCTTCTTCTGAGGAGGAGAGTTGCTGCAGGTCCCAGCCGCTCCTACCTCCTCCCTGCCCAGGTGCTTCACCACGATGCACTTTTTCAAAGAGAATCCCCTGTAAAAGGAAGGAGCTGTCACACTGGGCTGCTCAGGGGCTGAGCCAGCCCTTCCTGGGGTTCACAGGCAGCACTGGAGGCAGGGAAGGGGCCTGGAGCTCCTTTTGTTGAGCTGGAGCATTTGCTGCCATGCAAACTCCAGGTACACCATGAATTTCCAATGGCACAAGCCACCGGAACAGCTCAGACAGCAAAAACAGTCTGAGTTTACTGGGGATTTATCAGGTGTGATTCCTGGGGGTCCCACAAGTCTCTCTCCCAGGACACTGCTGTGGAGATTCCTTACAAATCCCAAATTTGCCTGCCTGTGACCAGGAACAACCCCTCCTACCAAGAGATGTTAGTGGCTGCTCCATGCCCTAGGCATGACTGACTGCCTCAGAGGGAGGAAAGGCTTCCAAAGCTTGATTATACATCAAGGAGAGGTGTAGGTGTTTGCCCCCTTCTGAGGGAAAAGACAGCCTACAGAACACTGACAGAATGATCTTATTTCCCTTCAACACTGTTCAGGGTATCAACACATTCTCCACCAGTTAATTCCCAGCTTCAGGACCACTTCTGTCCTCCCAGGTACCTATTTTTACAGACATAAAGATTTAGATTTTCTTAAAGAGTTTGAATTTGTAATGTGCAGACTATCTGCCCTGAATTTCCATGTTTGATCTAACACACAAACCCACACGAGCTACACAGATGCTGTGTCTGTAAGCTTGGCAAAGGCATTTCAGCAGGATTATTTCCCTTTCTGTAATATCTGATGACTGTTTGTGTCAGACCTGCTGCAGAGTCTGCCCACCTATGACAACTCCCACTTGAGGAGCAGATTCTGGCAGCAATGCCCTTTTCTCGAAGGGAATCCAAACTTACTTGTCTACACATTTCTGGATGGCTTCGTCTGCAATCTGCTTCAAGTTGACCAGCTTGTCCCCTCGATAAAAAGCATCTGCAAAACATTGAGGGAAATGTCAGAAGGATTTCCCAGCCAAGGCAGCCTGAGGCAGCTGGAGCAACAAGCAGTTTCAGGAGGGCAGAGCAGACTCATGCACTGGAGTGAGGGGAAGCAAACAGCTGATGGGAAAGCTCTCCTAATGCACCCTTTTATTAGCACAGAGAAACACATGCCAAAAGACATGGAGGAATTCCTTCTCTGGGAGAGGCCCCAGTTTGACCTGGCAAATCTCTTGGGAATATTCTGTGGGAAATAATCCATTGCATCCAGAATACAGACTGCAGTTTAGTGGGTCCTTTTCATGCCATTGGGATTAATAAAAACACTATTTCTTGCACTTTTGGAGAAAACAGCTGGGGAAATGCAGTGGGCTTACATGCAGCTACTGCCACACTCTTGATCTTTTGCATTACAAGGCCAGGAGCTGCAGCAGAAATGTCTTTCAAAGTGGGAAGGGTGGGAATTCTTACATTAGGCCTCCCTCATGATACATCTTGCAAACATCTGGCTGATTTGCAGGAGAAACGTGGATGAGAAGTGTTTGGAAACATTCTATTAGCAGCTGGTGACATCAAGCTTTACAGGACAAACTGAGGGGCTGCTCAGTGTTTGGAGTGGGAAGCAGCATTTGGGCACAGCTACAGCACTGCACCCACTTTGGGAGGCTCAGCTGAGGCACTGGCTTTCTCTCTCCCACTTCCAGGCTTTTAAAATAAAGACCTTTCAGCCAGGCAACAGGAAGAGAGCTGCTCAGACGTGTGTTTTACCTGCTGTGATGAGGAGGGAGCAACTGCAGTCAAGGATCCGCTCACAAAGGGAGTCAGCAGAGAAACCTGCAAACTGCCAGAGAGCACACAGCAGAGTCAGCAAGGACACACAGAAACCCAGCCCACACCCCTCAGCTCCTGCGCTGTTCACCCAAGGCAAATGATTCACCACCAGGCACTGATGCAGAGAGCTGAAGGAGCTCATTGCACAGTTAATGCAGGCCAACAGCAGCATCTTAACTGAGCTTCCATCCATCTCATGGTCAGCACTCATCTTTCCAGCTCCTCTCCCAAAACCAAGAGCTGCTCCCCTCAGAGCTCAGCACCAAGAGCAGCACAAAGAGCTTGTTCCTACCACAATAGAGTGCAGAGCTCCAATCCTGGCACAGGCGAGCATGGCTACGACCAGCTCCACGATCATTGGCAGGTAGATGGAAACCCTGTCTCCTTTCTTCAGCCCTATGGAGGGAAAGTGAACATGGCATTTGTCAAAATGAACATTACATGGCAAAAGAACAGGATATAGAAACAAATCAATTCTTTTAATTCTACGTTTATATGCACACAATAAAGCTTCAGCTGCAATGAGAGCTGAAGCAGCCATGGGTTTTGCCTTTCAAGCACTCTCAGGATCTCTAGCTGGTCAGAGTGACCCCGAGATGGGTTAGAGAGTCTCTTTTCCCAGCCTGGTGGTCAAAGAAGGAGTCAGAGCTCTTCATTTCTGGGTCTCAAGGTTGTTTATTGTATCTTATCTATAAAATTCTTTTCCTGTCCAGCTGAGGTCTGTTCAGCAAGATAGTCCAAGGCACCCTGCCTGCCTCAGAGGCAGTGTTATCTTTTTATACTAAAAACTACATGTACAATATTTACAATTACTTTCTAATACTTATCACTTATGTTAGACAGTGAGTTTCTACTTTAAACTAATCTAAAAGTGCCAACATCACAGCAGAAGATGGAGGTCAAGAAGAAGAAGGAGAAAGGCTGGACACCCCCAGATTCTTCCATCTTGCCTCCTGAACCTTCATTCTAAAAACCTCAAAAATCTATTTTTCATCCTGTGATAAATTCACTATCATTCTACTTAAACTTTCATGGCTTGTAATTCTTCATACAAGGTTGGTAATTGTTTTTTCCAAGGGCTAAATCAAAGGCACAGGGGTCTTGGGCTCTGTGCCAAGGTTTCTGAGCCCCCTGACAGGGTCTTGAATCCTCCAGGGCGGCCAGAGGAATTTCCTGGGTTCTGACAAAGCCCTATGGCTCTTGAGAGATGATAACTAACAATTCATGTTCTCATCTGCCTGCCTGAAGGGAACAGGAAAGTAACCAGAGCCCACTGCTTGTTGGAAAACCCCAGAGCATCATTAAACACTGATTTCTTCCTTGTACAGCTGATATGACCAGCACTGATCAGTTTTCACAGACAGAGCCAGGAATGAATCTGTGCATTGCAGAACAAATTGATGAGAATTACTCAACAGATTGGCAACCACACAAGCAGTGACCCCAATCTCCAAACCCTTGGCCAAATGCCTGCCCTGTATGCAGTGCTCTGCTGCCCCAGCTGTGTACCTTGGCTGCGGAGGACATTGGCAAACTGGCACACTTTGTGCAGCAGCTCACGGTAGGTGATCTTCGCGGAATCCCCAGGTTCATTCCCTTCCCTGGAAAAGCAAGATAATCTTTGTTACTGTGCAGCAGTACAAGGTAAGGGTGACACTGAAAACTGTTCTGGCCAACAAATATGTCCTCACCTGCCCTTCTGAGCATAGAGTAACCAAACTCCAGAAATTCAGTTCTGGACTAATAGTAGGAAAATCAAGTCCAAAGTGCCCAGCCCTGAGTAGATCACTACTGAAAGCAATTGAATGTGTGAAATGGAAATACTGGCACTTTCAGAGAGGCAAGAAGAGTCCAAAGCTCAACAAAGAACCAAAGCTAAGAGTGCACTGGCTCAGGAGCACTCTGGGATTTATGGCATGGCTCTCTGTCTCCTGGGTGCTCATGCCTGCAGATATCTTGGTATGAAACACAGCCCCCAAATACCTGACATCTGATGGGCTGTGATGGGATGCCAAGGCCTGTCTTGTTTTCCAAGGTCATATATAAATACACCCATGTGTGTTTGTCCAGTGTCATGCCTGCTCTGCCTTATTCTCCCTGTGCTCCTCTGTGAACCAACTCCAAGCTCTTGCAGCCCAGGCTCTGATGGGAAGGAGAGCCAAGGGACAGGAATGTCACATCCCCAGGGAAATGATTTGCTACTGAAGTGAAATTTTAATGTGACTCAACACTTCAGCCATGTAAATCAGGTGGCACTCCCAAAGTATCAGGAGATTCAAAAAGAACTTGACATGACTTCACAGTTGAGCAACAGCAGTCTCCTACACTCTGGAACGACACAGACACTTTGCAGGTCTCTCCAAGGCAGCCAGCACAGAAACTCCAGTGATCCATAGATGAATAAAGGTATCACATCACTCTCAGCTGCCAGTGCTTCTGAAAAGTGTCCCCTCAGTGTGTGCAGCCAAATGAAAAGCACCACTGGTGCTGGGGAGAGGCCAGGAAGCACTTCCATGCCATGTGCTCCCTCAGGATTGCAGCCAGGTTCTGCCTAGCTCTGAAACAGAAACTTCACCACTTCAACATGTCAAACAGAGCACTCCAAAACTTAGTATGGAATTCTAGCAAAACCACTTCTCCCAGCAATACAAACTGCAGGAAGGCTTCTGGGATGCAGAAATGCATAAAGCAACACCCTAATTTCCCAAGCAGTGCTGTAAATCATGTCATTCTGTGCCAACACACCAGTGACTACATACTCCAATGACAGACATGGCTCTGGTGGAGAAACCACAGGAACTGGGAGAGCCTCACTGATACAAGCTCTGCTCCCGCCTCATGTAGAACAGGGGTTTCAAAACTGGTGGCTACACCTGGATCATCATTTGTGCAGCTGCTGCTTACACACTTGCCTTATCCCTCCTGACTCCCAGTTACACTCCTGGCTTCACAGTGCTCTGCAGCAACTGGAACCATGGATACCTGCACTGGCACAGAACTGACAGGGAATCTTCCCACCACTGGCTGCTGAAAGGGTGATTCCCTGCTTGATATTTTATGCAAGTTTGGCCCCTTCTAAGAGCAAAAGGGAGAGACACAAGAATACAAAGCTAAAGCAAAGTGTGGGAATGTGAACCAGTGTCCAAGGCAGGCAGCTCAGCCTTGACATCCCAGCACTTTCCTCACTTTTTCCCATCACAGCCAGAAGCACCACTTTGAGCTAAATGACATATGAAACTGTTAGTCAAGGTCCTTACAGCAGGACTCTCAGCTAGGAAAGGGAAACCAGGAAATCAGTTTCCCTTTTTCATTCTGTTACTTGAGGTCAAGGATGCAAGAGCTGATTCCAGTGCTGGGCTGAGCAGCTGTAACTGATCTGGCTCACAGCAACAGCATCTGCCTCTGCTGGGTCTGGCTGCACACTGAGTGCCTTCCCTCACCATCCAGCTTTTCCTTTGTGCACCTACATCAAGGCTGGTGCTGTGCAAACCTGCTTGTGTCCAGATGTACAGCATCACTGTGTGTGCAGCTCTCCCCTCAGCCATGAGCCTTGCTATGGAATAGCTCTTCAAAGGCAATTATAATGCTTCCAAATGCAAGCTGGAGCATCCCAGCCCACTAATCCCTCACCTGAAGGTCACTGGGGTCTGCTGGGCACCACAGGCAGGCCCTGTGCAAGCAGCCCCCAGCTCAATAAACAGGGCAGGAGGAAGGATGTCCCTTTGTCCATGCTCCAGCCCAGGAAAGGATCTAATTACAGCCTTTACTAAGAGAGGAACACATTAGGAGGAAAGGCTATCACAGGCTGCCCAGTGTGCTATTTGGGGGCTGAGCAGCCAAGGGGAGAGGCAGCCAGGTCAGCCAAGCTGTGGTTCTCAGGGGAGCTGCCCTGCACACGGTGCCCATGAGGGACACAGAGCTGCCCTGAGCCACCCGGCACGAGGCACTGCTGGGACATTCCTGCTCTCCCTGCACAAGAGGCACATCCCAAACACGCCAGGTCCTCCTCCTTGGCAGCATTTTGGAGGGGCATTCAGGCCAAGGAATGTACCCAGGCTAGTCCTAAGGCCTCTTGCATAAGGCACTGCAGGAAAAGCACAGAGCAGACTCAAAGAGAAGTTAAAACTTTTACAAGGATTTTCTGGGGTTTTTCAAAGTCCTTTCCATCCATTTGTGTGACTGCAAAACAGCTCCTCTACCACCAGCAGGGCAAACCTCAGGCTTCAGATTTTAAGAAGAGCTTTTGTTCAATGGGAAACAAACCATGTCCTTGTTTCTACAGGACAAGATGCCTCCTTTCAATGCATCTCCAGTCAAGGCCTCGAGCAGTCTCCCAAGAGCAGGCAATTGTTTTACGTATCCAAGCCTCTGAAAATAGTCTGGAGTGCCCACAGCTGTACTCAGTGGGCTACAGCAGCACTCAGGCTGCTCAGGACTCTGCTCTGGCACAAAAGCCCAGTGAATGATGGATTTTAGACAGAGCATTTAAAGGAATGCCCACTTACAAGCTATTGAAGGCTCTCTGCATCAAAACCGAGCCTGTAAACTCATGGCATCCATCTTCTGCCAGCAGCACCTTCCCAACAATGCCCTTCTGACATCAGCAAGAGCTGTCAGCCCTGAGTATCTCACATGGGCTCCCCTGGCCAAATTCAACTGAAAAAGAAATAAAACTGCAAAAATAAACCTCACTCTTCTGAAAACAGTGCCACCTCCGCAGTTCTAACCCCACCAAATCCAACACTCCCCAAAAACATTTTTTTTTAAGATGTATTGGTGAAAATAGGTGGCAGCAGCACTGCTGTGATTGTTCATGTGCAATCTGTGCTCTAACAGCAAGGCTTCTTCTGAAAGGAAAATCCAATTCTCAGCTCCCCAAACATCCCAGATACATCATTAGATGAAATACATGGTGAAGCATAGTGAGTCTGACTTTTTTTTTATCTTCAAACCAAGTCCTACATTTAGCAACTGTATTCCAAAATTTTACAGTATCATCTGGCTCATGGCAGGAATGCATTTGAGATTTTTAGCACTTGAGAAGCCTGTGTTTTACATATTGCATGTTGTGTGAATTCTCAGCTGGAAAAAGACAAGTTTGGCCATATGGAATACATAAGGAAGAAATTCTTCCTGTGAGGGTGGGCAGGCCCTGGCACAGGGTGCCCAGAGAAGATGTGGCTGCCCCTGGAACCCTGGCAGTGTCCCAGACCAGGCTGGACAGGGCTTGGAGCAACCTGGGATGGTGGAAGGTGTCCCTGCCCATAGCAGACAGTAGAACTAGATGACCTCTAAGGTCCCTTCCAACCAACCCATTCTGACTCTAAGATCTCCACTGAACCAGCCACTGACTCAGTAAGTTCTTTAACTAAACACACAGATGCACAACTGGAGGCCCTCTGAGGCAGGTCTTCTCCTAAAAATTGTGATTTGTTAAAAAAGTTAAGTTTCCTGCAAAGACGAGAGTTTTGTATCTGCCTGCAGCCAATCCCTGCCAGGGCCAGATACACCAAGGGCATTGGGCACCACCACCACTGCAGTGTGGAGGATGGCAGTGCCCAGCTCTGCTCAAAACAGACCCCTGTCAGCATATGAAAGGCAGCCCAGGCCCTGCAGAGCTCTTACCCTCCTGTTCCCTTCTGCCAGCAGTTAAAACAAGGAGCTGCCCCTCCAGAGCAGATGCTGTGACACACACAAAGCCCCATGGCACCGACCCTGCCAGCGTCCCAGCAAGGAACAATTGCATGGAGAAGTCACACGGGCAGGGGAGGGAGAAAAAAAACAGGTGGGAAAGCTGAACATCTGTCACCTCTGTGGCACTGCCACACTTACAGGGGGCTCACTGACTGCCTGCTCAGCTGGGAGTTTGACCTTGGAGGTGCAGAGCCACAGAACTGTTTCACCTGATGCCCAGGGAGTAAATCAAGGTTAAGCTTCCCTGTTAGAACCACCACGCAGGTGAGCAAGTGATTTAGTGCTGTACCCACACAGTGTGGTAGGGAAGGTGGTTTGCAGGAACAGGCAAGGTGGTCTGCAGGAACAGGCAAGCATTTCTGCAGAGCCCCACTGGCTCAAGCACTGACCCTGTGGAGCAGTCAGGGATGCAGAGCAGCAGTTGGGAGAGGGATGCTGTGCCCAGATGCTCTCCTGGATATTTGCACCAAAGCAGGCTCAGAAGTTACTATGCTCTGCCAGGCACCACAGCTGACTGCAGGACTTTCCAAAGCATGGTCTGCTTCACCCACCCATCACCTAACCAAGTGAGCTGTGCCCATCTCAGCTGTAGGGTGGCAAACACAAGGGAGGCACAGGAACTCAATGGCCATGGGGACACACACTTCCCAGAGCAAGCAGACCCAAACAGACCAAGCAAAGCTGACCTGGAAATGAATCACCAACACTGTTTGGTTCTTCTCTTTCACCACATTTCTAAAGAAAAGTTATTTGCATTATTTGAATAACAGATGACTACAACTCCCTAGGCAAAGCTGCCCCAGCATTGGCACAGAGCAGCAGGAAGCACAGGTTGCATCAGTGGCAATTACAGTTTTCAAAGGAATTGAGGATGACTATTGTGGTTTACAAGGGCTACAACACCATGGAGAAGGTGATGTACAGGAGAAAAGGAGGAAATGAAGCCAAGCAAGTGAAGTGTTCAAAGTTTTCAAGATCTGCCAGAGCATCTGCAGATCCACACAGTCAGAAACAGAAAATCACCAACCAAACCAACCTAAGGACAAAGCCAAAGCCTTCCTGATCCCTGGAAATGCTCCCACTGAGGACCAAAGGGGCTGCAGATCATTTAGGTTTCCCCTCTAAGCTCCTGTGAACACATCACTCACTCCCTTTTTGCAAACAACAACGGCTTTAAACTGAAAGAGAATAGGTTTAGATTGGATTTTAGGAAGAAATTCTTCCCTGTGAGGGTGGGCAGGCCCTGGCACAGGGTGCCCAGAGAAGCTGGGGCTGCTCCATTCCTGGCAGTGCCCAAGGCCAGGCTGGACAGGGTTTGGAGCACCCTGGGATGGTGGACGTTGTTCCTGCCCATGGCAGGGGGTGAAACAAGATGAGCTTTAATGTCCTTTCCAATCCAAACCATTCTGTGACTGAATAAAAGCAGCAACCCAAAGTTACCAAGCACAGGTGGGGGGCACCTAAAAGATAAATTTTCAGAGCACAGCAAACCATCTCAAAGCTACCAGGTCTCATTTTCTGATTGGCAGAGATGTGATGGCAAGCCACAGAGCAATTTTTTTTAATGCAGGACAAAGGTTCTGCATTTTACCAACTGGAAAGCACCCTTAAGAAAACACTGATTCCCAGTTTGGAAAAGGTGTTGTAAGAGGGAAAGAAGCCTTTATCAGATAATGCCATGTCACAGGAACAATTCACACAGTGGGGAACCACAGAGAGGCTCAATGATATCAAAGGTCTTTTCCAATGTGGTTAATTGTGTGATTCTGTGACTCCAGCAGAGCAGAGATGGGGACTGTGGGAATGTCTGCCCTAGAACATCTCTGTTGCCATCTAAACTAAAACATGCTAGGAGCCCAAAATCCCTTCTAAACATGGAACCAAATGCATCATGAGAGATCTCCAGCTCCTGCTTCACCAGCAGCCTGTCCCCAGAGCAGGGTACAGGGGAAAGGAAGGAATTTTCCTGCTGTGGTGACAGCTCTTCACGTGCAAGGTCACCAGGGGCGGCCAGGAGGGCTCTTGGGCTTCCTGATCCGTTCCACATCCAGAATTAGAGCAGCCAAAATGCCAGGCAGAGCTGGGCCAGCCAGGCTGCTGCCATGTGGAGAATGTGCTCACGTGTGAGCCCCCGGCGTGCGCAGCCACTGTGGTGACAGCTGCTCACACACCTCCTGCCACGGCTGTTCCCAGGACAGCCCCAAAAACTGCTGCCTGAAAAGGCTCTGCCTGGACACATCTTGGTTTCTCAGGAGCAACAGCAGGCAAAACTGAAAAATAAATAGGATTTCTCCCCATGCCGCAGCCTTGCTTATGTCATTTGAGAGAGGAATGGCACTCGAGTAAAGACAGCCTTTAAAATCTGTTTTTGAGAAAATAGAAACATGAAGCTGAACATTGAAACATGAAGTTTGGGGAGAGCAGCTGTGCAAGATAATCAGAAAAAGACACCCTTTCATCAGGAAAAACATTATGGTATTTGCATGGATTGTTCAATAGGGAAATGCTCTTAACTGCACCAACAGATGGGTCTGCAGCAGGTCTGCAAAAAACCTGCATGAAAACATTTCATAATAATGGGGCAGACTGCCCAGCCCTGCCCATGCTTAACGTCACCATCTCCCACTGCAGTAATGCAGAATTCCCAAAGGAGTTCTGGGAAGCCTGAGGTTCCTTGAGCAGCAAGTTTACCAGAAAGCTCAACCCCACCATCACCACGCTTAAATCCTCTTGCATCACACCACGGATCAAGAAAGAAGAAGTTGTGTAATGACAGAGCTCAGCTTGGGAGGGGCTGGTGAAAAGGTTTTCCTAGTGTGTTCAGAAATATCTGGCAGCACTGAGAGAACATTGTTGAGAAAACCTGGGAACAGAAAGCCCAGGGAAAGGAAGAATCTTACCAGTTTAATGCCATCACTTCCTAAATCCACACAGTTGACTCTGACTACTGCATTAGAACCATCCATCAGTTTTCCCCTCCAGTGTCCCCCATACACTTAGGTATGGCCTAACAAAGCTCTGCTCTCAAATCATGTCTGAGCCAACCCATCCCAACTTAAAGTTGATCATGCATCTAGCATGAACAGGCTCTTATTGCTGTTATGAAACTCAAACCAGCTGTGTCAAAGCAGAAGCCCTGTGCTCTACAGGGAACAATGTTCTGTGTTCCTCCAGCCCAACTGACTCCAAAACAGGCACTATGTATTTTACAGAACAGCCAAAATGGAGCTTATTTCCACAGGGATACTGGGTCACCATCTGCTCTTTGACCAAGGAATCAATCCTTTACTTACCTTTACAAACAGATACATGGACACACAGCCTACAAAGCAAACACCCAGTACCCTGCATAGCTGTTACTGTCCCATAGGAAAACCACATCCATCTTTCTGTCCTTCCATCTCATTAAATACATTCCCAGCTGCTGTTTGTATCTGCAGCCTTTCAGAAGCTGAACAAATACCAGATGCATCTAAAGAAATAATATTTATCTTGTGCAGCCCAACCACTGTTCACTCGGCCATACCCTGAGTGATCCTACACCACAGAACCCAGACAGAGGTGGACACTGCTCCAAAACCACTCCTTATTTATCAACCTGCCAAAATTCCCTCTAGTTATCCCACTCATGCCAGGCTATGCCCTAAAATCTACTTCAAGCCCCTTTCTTTAGGCAGTGGGATGCTCAGACATCTCTAAAGGAACCAACACCTCCCAGTGCTGCTGGTTCATCAGCCAACATGGGCAGGCGAACTCAATGCCATGGGATTTGTACACTCTGTGCTCACACCTGAGAGCCAGAACACCCCAGGGAAGAGTTCTGGGGAACACAGGATCAACAGCAGCCAGGAAATCCCTCTTCAAGGGAAATGTAGTCTCACCCTGACTCATTTGACAAGATAAGTCATTTTACAAGTCATACAGACCACATGTAAATACCCTGGTGATGGTGTCAGCAGCCCCTCTGTGCTGATGGGCTCAGCAAGGAGAATTTGCTCTCTGTGGCTTCATAATTTTCCTACTTGCTTGATACCGAGTAACCACCATGTCAAGAAGAAAAGCATTAACTCTTACTTTCTGAAGTACTTTAAAACACAAGAAAACAACCAGTGGAGAAAAACAACAGCTTTTGGCCTATTTTATTTAGGGGAGAGGTTTTTTCAAGCAAATTTTAATTAGTTTTTTAAAAACAAAATAATCATATAGCGTTGCAACAGAGATCATGTGCAAGACTGACCCAGCACATCAGAGTTTGGCTGCCCTCAGCCAGCACTTGTAACCCTATCAGCCAAAACCACTGAATGCTGCAGAAGAATATGTGAGTTTGACAGTAGAGGAAACATTTTAGATGTTTACCATCAGTTGGGTTTTCAAATGAGCATGGACTATTTTTACCAGTCCAGTGGGAGTAGGGCTTATATTCAGTACAAAACAGCTGATTGCTTGTTTAAACAATTTACACTTGGGCTGTTGAACACACCCTGGATGAAGCTTCTGTAAGTAAAATAATCAACAAGCTGTCTGCCGCTGGGAAATGCCCCATTTTGGGAAATAGATGCATCCCTGGTGAGAACATTCTGCCAGATTTTGTAGAGCTTCTAGAAACACAGAAAGCCAGGCAAGGCAATTTCAATGGAGGTTCAAACAATATCCATGAAGGGCATGGGAGGAAATTAAGCTTTCAATCAGATTTTTGGTGGACATTTCAATTTCATGCATGATAAACCTCCAGAGGTGGAGGCCAGGTGTCACCTGCTGGAATGTCATCTAGAAGATGGTCAGTGGCAACAGGAATGGAAACCATGCTTCACTATCACAGAATGAATCATAAAATGAATGGTCTGGGTTGGAAGAGACCTTAAAGACAATCTGGTTCCATGGGCATGGACACCTGCCACTAGACCAGGTTGCTACAAGCTCTGTCCAACCTGGCCTTGACCCCGGGAATGGGACAGCCACAGTTTCTCTGGGCACTATCAGGTAGCTAGGTGTGACAAAGCAAGCAGGAAGGCCCTCAACTTCCTTGAGGGATTCCCCTGAACAAGGGAGGTGATATCTATGAAAATGTATTAATGGCAAACTGCCAGCGCTCACAATTTCTTACCGCACCTCATTACGACATTTCCAAGTGATGTGCAGAAATGCAAACAGAGAACTGAAACCCTGCTCCAAAAGGGGGGAGGTGAGAGCTCTTGTGAAACCACTGCCCATCAACACTCCAGCCCAGGAGCTCTGGGCACAGAGTCCCCCAGGCACAGCAAGTGCAGCAACCCACCAGAAAATGCCATGCTTTGAACGAGCACCCACTCACACCTCTTTTGGCAAAGCCTGAGCATTTTGTCCCCTACTTGGAGCAAGTCTCACCCACGTGTAGCTGGAGTCCTTGTCACTGCTGCTCCATTCAGGGTGCCAAGGGAGAACACACAAGCCATTCACACAGCTAAAATAATCAGGTTTTCTAGTCCAACGAGCAAACTGAAGGCTCTGATCTTCCGTGTCCTGAATCCATACAGAAGTTCACCATCCTCTCTGTCCATGAACTCCATTTATCCACTGCAAGTTTCAACTCTCCAGCCAATATTTGTAATATGCCATCACTGCACAACCACAGTGCCCCTCCCTAAAGCGACCAAGTATTTTTAAAACATATCCAGTTGTTTGCAACAGCTGCCAGCAGAATAAGACAAAAGTTTCACAGACATGAGAAAATCCAGGTGCCATTTTCTGTGCACACCCACCCCTCATACTGCCCCAGGTAGTTATTGTAACAACCACAGCCCCAGAACCACGCAGAAAGGCAGCACTGCACAAAACCAACATTTTCAGCTAGGACTCTAGATTCTGCACAAATTATTAAATCCCTCATGCTGTATCTAGAGAGCTGTCAGAGCAGTGAGGAGGATGAGGAAAAAGTACTAAATAACATAAAAATTGTAACTGGTGTCATTTACACAGCAGCATTGCACTTGTGCTCACAGCAGCTCAGCCAAGAGTCTCTCAGACTAAACTGAAGTACCATGTTGGGTAAGAACCATGGCTGATGTTTGGCCTCCAGGTGCAAGAGCAGCAGGAGGTGCTGTTTCTGGAGCACGTCAGCCTGGCCACCACCAGCAATTCTGTTTCAGCACTGCCCTTGGCAGTCCTGCTGCTGACCCCAAAGAGTGTCCACTGAAAGTGAGGAAGCAAAGGGCAAGGCTAAAGCAGCTCCATAAAAACACTGTTCTTCCAGGCACACTTGAACTACTTTCCTGAACAATTTTTTGTGGGAAACCTCCCCAAGGTGGTGTGAAAAGAGCCATCTCTGCATGCTCAGTGCCACCGGCCTCGTGCTCCGGCAGTCTGCCAGCAGCTCCAGCACCTCTCCCAGTGACCCTGTTCCACTGCACCCCCAGGGATACAAGTCAGATTTACTGGTTCCCAGGACCCTCCCCATTGCCCTCTCTGGGCGAAGGGGGACTGGCAACCTCCCAGCCCTTGGCACTGCAGCCTTTTGTAAACACCACCAGTATACCCTGGCCAGCAGCTCTGCAATTCCACATTCAAGTTCCTGCCCCTATCTGGGGCACATGCCATTTAATCCTGGGCACTTATGGACATCCCACTTGTTTATCTGGTCCAATACTTCCTGGATAATCCCTTGGATTTATATGGATGGATGCTGTATCCCTGCCAGAAGCAGCTACTAAAGGTTTCTGAGCAAAAGGCTGGAAAGAAACAGATCCAACAAAACTCAAATGAAAGCTGCTCCCCTGATTCAAGGCAGCTGAGCTGCTCTCCCAGGCAGGACAGGTTAAACAACCCCTGTTCTCACTGCTTTGCCATGGAGCAACCACCCAAGTGCTACCAGAGTGCCTTCTCTCTTAACAGATTTGACTCAACAGAGAAGAAAAATCCCACTCTGTCTCCAGAAGCAGGATTATGTGGTATTTGAGCTCAGCAAAAACTACTTCCAGAGGATATCTTCAATAATGTGGAATGCCCTCCCATGGAGGCACATGTCCAGGGGTGCTTCTGAATGGGCAAAACCACAGGAGACCACAGGCACCGGGTAATCAAGTGTCACCAAGCTTTAATATCTGTCCCCTTCCTTCCTTGCACTGCAGAGCAGAATGACAGCATTTGCCAGCTCCCTGCTCCTGCCCTGCCTGGCATCCTGGGATGCAAGAGGCTCTGCAAAGCAGGAATGGAGCTTGAGATCTCCAAAACATCAAACTTATCACCCTTCCCTGCATCTCCCTGCAAACCAGCTAGTGTACCTGACAGGGATGAGTCAAGTTCTGCTTTCAAGTCAGTCCTTGCAACGGAAAAACAACTTCCAGTGACTCTGAGCATGCCAAGTGCCTGAGCACCACAGTGCTCAATCTGCTGACTCACAGCATCCAGGAAAGCACACCCCACATGTGCCTGAAGGAGGCAGTTTGCTGTTCTCAGATATTTATCTCATCCTTTTGGCACAACCACTCACCTGGGAACTACCTTGGAGATTCCACTAGTAATGAACAGAATGGAGGATGCAGCGTATAAAGTACAACAGAAACACTTAGGACAGAAGAACCTCAGGATATGACAGGGGAAAATGGGTCTCAGCACACACACACAGAGCCCTTGGTTACAAGTTTTAGATCACAATCCCTGTGTCTGCCTGCCCCTCACGCCGAAGTGACAACCTCAAACCCTTAAGCAGCATCACCATGCTGCCCTGGAGCAGCATCTTCTTTGTATCTCATCTGCACCCTAGAGCAGGGAATTCAGAGCAATTACATGAAATCAGTTAATTTTAAACCCATCATGACCTTGCTCCAAACAGCCACAGCCAAAGTTAGAGACTCCATCCACCTAGGGAGAGAGGTCAGGGAGCTACACCTGGGGAGAAGCTGTGAGTCCTTCCTGTCCCAGCCTGTACTTCATAAATAAGTGTCCACAGACAGTGGCGGCTTGCACTACCACACCATGCTGCTTGGTGACTGCCCAGATCTGGGAGAGGAAAAATTTCAAAGAAGCCAGGAAAGCACATGCCTTGACATGCCTGAGGTACTACACTACTCCCTGTTTTAATATCCCATGTTTCTATTGATGCTCCCCCCACTCCTGCACTACCCACACAGCTCAGTCATCCCCACAACACAGGGATATTTTTTTCCCTTTTGGAGGGATGAGAAATGCTGTCTGAAACTCCCAGTTTTGTCACCCTCTCCCACACTGGCAGATTTCAAAGCCCACCAGAAAAGAACTACACTTTCTGTGATGGAATCTACAACTATCATTGCCCTTGAAGAAGGTACGAGATTTACAGCTTCATAAAATACTAATATATTCAATGTAATTTATTACCTATTTTAGGTGCACATAATGTACCTGATTTCCAGAAGCAGAGCATTGTAGTGTTCAGCAGTGCTTCTAAACTAATTAATATCTGCCAAAACCAACAATCTATCTCATCTCTGGTGCTCTCATCACCAGAATAGCATTGAAAGAGGCTGCATCACTGGAAGGGTAACAAGTCATGCAGGAAGTTACCAAAGAATTGAATGGTCAGTTTGACACAGGATGATCCAAAATCCTGGAGCCAGTGGGAGCAGCAGAGCCAACTGCATCATGAAGAAGCCCTTGGAAAGGCTGGGTGATAACAGCCAGAATACTCTGCCACAGCATCTGTGCATATGACAGATGTGTGAGGCTGGTTTGTACCTTTTATTCTTTTTTAAACATGCTCTCATAGTTGTTTGGTTTTTTCTTATAGAAATATTTATAGGAAGAAACCTCAAGGCTACAAGGCCCTAAATCTATGATTACATTTTAAAGTCAAATCATATAAAGAAACCCAAACCAAACAAACCACACCTCCTAATTCTATATTTGCATGTCCTGTTTGTTCTAGGCCCAGAAGAGGAACCTTAGGCACTTATTATTTTGTTAAACAAAGTTCCAATAAGCTCTGGCAGCCTTTACTATCTTTATTGCTCCTTTCTAGATGTGCAATGTCATATGCCAATAAAAATAAAAGCAGAAGGTGAATACATTCTCCCAGAGATAGCAGAAGCCAGGAGCACTGGCCAAGCCCCATCTCCTTGGTTAGAGGGACTCTAAAAACAAAGCTCTACCTCCTGCCCCTGCCCCTGGTCCCACCAGGCACTACCAGCACTGCAGCTGGGATAACTGGTTTGAGAAACAGAGGCACAGGTTACACATAAAACAGGTCTCATCCAAATACCTTCACACCCCAGGGTCTAATTAGAGAGTTTTGCAATAGGTGGCATTTTTTTTTTAATTCCCTCATGGTTATATTTTTACCTCTACAGGCTGCCTAGGCTGAAGTTTATATGAGATTATCAACAGACACTTCAGCACAGAACTAAGGGGTGTCCAAGTGACTTAGGCATGTCTACAGCAAGGTGAAGGAATACTGTGCCCCTGCCCTAATTAACCACCCCTCACAAAGTCCTCAGCACTGCTGCAAGTCCCCTTAATGTCCCAGTGACTGGTCCAGTTTGTTTCCCCTGCAAAGCCCACCACATGTACCCACCTGCACAGCAACCACTGCTACTGACCTCAGCCTTTACACACCATTATGAAAGAGATTTCACTTTTGAGAGCAGCACTTTACCAGAAGCATTTCCTGGAGCTTCTGTTCCTTTTTTTATGCCACATCAGCAATACTAAGCAGAGAAAGAGGAATCAGAAGCAGGGAAACCAGAAATATTTGTAACGTTCACAAGCAGCCTGAGATACCCTAGTGAAGGAGAAAACAGGGAAAAATCCATGTTTCCTACCACCTCAGGATGGCCATTTGGAACTACATGGTCCTATGAGGAGGACACCACGACAGCAAACACCACCTATGTACAAGTTCTGCAGCATTAGGCAATGCCATGTGCTGCTCTTTGTGCTGCAAACGCAATTCCATGTGGCTTGGGATTCCACCCTCTGAGTGGAGCCAATTTGGGCAGTCCTGGACTGCTGCTGGTGCAGGAACCTGTAGTGCAGCTTGGCCCTAACCAACCCAGATGAGCTGCCTGCTCCTTCCCATCCAAGCAGGACTGGAGACAGCCACAGGCAGCAGCTCTGAGTTTTGTAAGGACTTGTTGCTTCTCAGAGACACTCAGCAATGCTCCAAACATAATTCAACTTTTCCCTAATCTCCTCCTCTCTGAAAGCAAAAACCATGGTCCTGTATCTTTTCAGAGCTGGGCAGTCAAGCAAACCTTGGTATAAGTTCAGCACCTTTCCCATCTACACTTTCTTAGGAGTAATCTAGTGGCTCAGGTGTTTAAAAATAAAAAAAAACTCTTCACCTTTCAGAGGCTTTAATTTTTTTTTTTTTTACCTTTCATACAGTGTGACAAGTGTCAATTGTTTTAGGAAGCCAGGCTCACTACAACACAAAATGTGAGAGGACAAGATGAGAGAAATTAATTATTGTTTTGTTTTGAAGAAAACCATGTGCCCAGAGAGGAGTAGTTTTATGAGTTACAACCCTCAGCACTGCTTTCCCCAGTCCTCAGTGCCACAGGTTTGTCACAGAGTGCCTCTTCCATTGCTCCTACCAGCACTCCTGGCTGACAGCTGCACACTACAGTGCCTGGTCACCTGTGACAGAGCCACACTAGGAGAGTTTGTCCCAAAACAGTCAGGGGAAACTCCCTGCTTAGGAGGAAGAGATTTTTATTTTTTAGCACTGTGAGCACCATGACTGACAGCCACCCACCATTTTCATATCCACCCCAAGCTTTTCTCAGCAAATACCCCCACAAAGGCTGCCAGAATAACCAAGAAAAATGTTCACCAAGCCCAAATTAAAACTGAGTAGCTGCCTCACTGTCACACAAAGATTTACATGCATGAAGAACCCAGTCCTTCAACAAACCCAGCACAGGGCCAGCACTGGCTGCCAAATGGCTTTATTTGCTTTACATCTTTACCTGCAGGAGTTTACATAGGAGTTTTCATTCAGAAGCTGCAGTCATTTTACATCAGAGCCAGCTATAGAATCTATTTAACTAGCATGGGAGTAAACACTTTCCAGCATTTCACCCATGCCTTATCAATATGATTAACTACTAGGCAGTGTGTGTAATTCTTCACTGAAGGAAAAGAGCTGTGGATAGAAACTGCAGAAACTCAATGAAGCCAATTTGACAGCCACAGCCAGAGCCACACTGCTATAACCATGTTCCTCTCAGCAGCGGGGTGGCTCCCCAGTCAACTTTACACCAGGTGACTCAGGGGGACCTTCAGCTGCACAATAAATCACTTAGACTATCTGATATTTTTATTGCAATGACAGTAAGATTTCTCCATCTGCTGTGCTCAAGGGACTCACCATATCCCAATGAGTTACTGCATGCCTACCAGGAGTACATCTTATTGTGCTTCTGCCCTGTCACATACAGTCACAGCCAGGTTACATGAATACAAGCTCAAGGGAAACAGCAAAATGCACAGGAGAGCCAGGCACAGCTCTGTCTGAGGAGGCAGCTGCCAGCTGAGCTAGTTCAGCAGGAGTGCATTACTTCTGGAGCTTGGACATCACACGTGAAACCTACTTTGCATCAATATGAAAAGTAAGTTTTACATGGATTTTAACACTAGTAACTACTCTTGTGAAAAAAAAAACCCAGAAACATACTTCAGATAAGGCTGGAAGTAACTTTTCTTCCTAAAGGTAAAGAAGCCAGGCTGTCTGAATGCACCTCACATTCAAGTGCAAGGAATCCACATATACACTCAGGTATTAGGAGAACCTTTCTGCCACAGGAGTGGAAACTCGCCAGCCCACAAAACATAAACACGGGAGATAATGGAGCTCATTAGCTTTTAGCCGTCGGATGTTGGCTGCTGCTCTACCCACATCTCCCTCCTTCCCCAGGCAGTTGTGGCACCTACCTCACTCCAGTCTGAGCGCTCGGAGCTCTCAGCAGGTGCAGCTGCAGAGGCAGAGCTGGGAGTCAGCGCTCTCCTCACTGCCATGCCGGGCACCTCCTGCATCCCAGACGGGCAGAGAAGCTTCTCGGGAAGGGCAGAGAAGCTTCCCGGCACAGCTCTTCCCAAGGACACCGCAAGCAAACACGTGCTGAACCCACCTAAGGATTAGCCCCCCTCAGGTTTTACGTTTTCATTCACCTCAGTAGAAACTGACACTGTTTGTACATTTCAGGGCGCTATTCACACATCCTCTCCACCACTATAAAAACAGAAACTTACCAGTAAAAAGCAATTTTGTCCCCAAGCTTCTTTTCGTTGACATTTCTGTCCAGGACGTTGTAGCAGATGTTGGTGGTCGCTCCTTTCATCCATTCGATGAAGATCTTCCCCTTGGTCACATCGAAGTTGTACTTCAGGAACTGTCCCGTGGGCGGACGCTTCCAGTAGAACTCTTTAGCGATGTCCCCCCAGAATTCTGCAAAGGCAACGGGCACCGGAGCCCGTGAGCGGGAAATCGGGATGAAGGAAGGGGGATGAGGCAGGTAACGTCTGTGGGGACACGCGCGGCACCCCCGAGCACCGCACAGGCGGAGGCTCTCGGGGGGCTCCCCGCGCTCCCCATAGCCCCCGGAGGGCCCGGGCAGCCGCCGCCCCGCCGCGCCGGCCCCGCTCACCGTGAGGCTCCTCCACGGAGCGCTGGTACAGGCGCTGGTAGTGGGACAGGGAGGGGATGTGGGCCGCGGGCAGCAGCTCGGGCCGCGGCGGGTAGACAACGGCCTTCTCCCCCGGCAGACCCATGGCGAGGCACCGTTGCTGCGCGCGGGCGGGGGCCGCCCAGTCCCGCTCCGCCGCCGCGCGGAGCCGGGGGCGGGTACGGCGGGCACGGCCCGCCCTCGCGGGGGAGCGAGGCGGCGGCCATGTTCAACGGCCTGTGCTGGTGGCACCGTGTCGCTGGTGTCCCGCTGTCAGTGGTGTCACCCTCCCTGCAGTGTCCCTGAGTCAGTGGTGTCCCCTTGTTTGCTTTGTGCTTTCTGCCAGCGGTGTCCCCCTGTCAGCCGTGTCCTTGTTTCAGTGCTGTCCCTTGTCAGTGGTGGCGCCCTGTCAGCCGTGTCCCCTATGTTAGTGGTGTCCCCTGTGTCAGTGGTGACCCCCTATCAGCCATGTCACCCTGCAGCTATGTAAGCTATGTACCCTACGCACCGTGTCCCCCCTGTCACCAGTGTGTCCCTCTCCAGTGGTGTTCCACTGTCAGACATGGCCCTTCTGTCAGTGGTGTCCCTCTGCTGGCCACGTCCCCATGATCTGTGGTGGGCCCTGCCAGCAGTGTCCCCTGTCAGTGGTGTCCCCTGACAGCCATGTCCCCAAGACCAGCAGTGACCCCTGCCAGCAGTGTCCCCTGTCACTGGTGTCCTCCTGACAGCCATGTCCCACTGTCAGTGGTGTCCCTTGTCACTGGTGTCCTCCTGACAGACATGTCCCCCTGTCCTGCACCATCAGCGCTGTTCCCCCATGCCAGCAGTGTCCCCATTTAACAGCCCAGCCCTGTCAGCCACCTCTCTCATGCCAGCAGGAGTTGTGTCCCCTCTGTGCCAGTCCCTGCCACTTTGCCAGGCAGAGGGATTGAGGTCCATGAGCTCCTCCTTCACCAGCCCCAGCACAGGCCAGTGGGTATGGCCACACTCCGTGCCTTGTCCCCATGCAGAAAACAACTTTCCTGTGGATCCATGGCCCTCCGCTTCTCCACTGAGCTGTGTGTGCACAGCAAGCTGTGGCAGTCCACTGAGCACCTTCCTCCTGCAAAAACTTTGTACAGATCTCAGATTTCCTGAAGTAGTGAAAAATTAAGTATTTTTTCACTTTTTTTCACCAAGAAGGCAGTCAAATGCTGGAACAGGAGGCCAAAGTAGGAACAGGATCACAGTCCTTAGATACACAGAAAATTCAAGATAAGCCCCTGAGTGGCCATGCCCCTTGCAGCAGGAGGCTGGAGCTGGGGTCTCCCAAGGACCAGTGTGATTCCAATAGTCGGGTCCCAGAGCAGGGGTTGCCTGTGGTTGTACCTCCTGCAGCAAACCCCCTGTTATCCCAGTCCTTAACATCCCCTGCATTGAGCCCAGCTGCCCCAACAGCATTGCCTGCCCCTATGACATTGCCTGCCAAGAAGATATTTCTTAGGAAGGCTGCCAAAACCTCAAATTCCTTTTCTTCACTGGGGAACCCACCCCTTGGAGCAAAGCACAGGCCCAGGCAGCCACCTGCCCTGGGAATTTCTTGCTGGTTTGGGCTAGGGCCAAAGAGCACTCAAAAGATTAAAGTGCATAAACTTAAAGTTGGCAGAGTGTCAGTGGGCAGGTACAGCCTACTCTGGTATCCTTGGGTTTTCCCAAGTGCAATTGTGCACTCCCTGGGAGTGTTGCCCTGCCCTAGATTGGAGGAGACACAAACCTGTGGATTGGTGAGCACTGTCTGCCACTCCGAGCAATGTTCTCATCAGCAAAGAGGCCAGAAGCAGTTCTCTACACAAAAGCAGCAGCACTGGTTTGTATTTTTCATTAAGGGTGTTCCCTGGTTTTGAAGGGCACAGCTGTGCTGCAGCTCCCTGCTCTGTGTCAGTTTGCTGCCTGCCCACACTGCTTCAGGGCAAAGGTTCTCCTGTGACCCCTTGTGGGAGGACACAGCTGGTTTACTCCGAGGTGAAACCCAGGAGTAGCTCAGGTGATACCTCCCTCCATGGACTGTGTCCTATGGGCAAGTCTCACTCCAGAGATATTCTCTACACACCTCCAACATGAGCTCAGCAGGATTTACATCCCAAATCTGTCAGTCACCTTCACACTATGCTGTAGTCCATGTAACAAAGCTTCCTCAGCCATGTAATATAAAATCCCTGTTCTGGAAAGCTACAGGGTGGCCTTATATTATTTATTTAATTTAATTTAATTTAATTTAATTTAGTTTAATTTAATTTATTTTATTTTATATAACTATAACTATAACTATAACTATAACTATAAATATACATATATATAAGCTATATAGACATTATATATATCATATATATTTACATAATATATAACATATTATATAAAATATACATTTATATATTATTATTTATATATTATTATATATAATATTATTTTTATATAATATAATATTAATAAAAATAAATAATAAATAATAGATAATATATACATATTAATACACAGATAATATTTATATATTGTGTATTTCTATAATTTTAATATTTTTATTATATATTTTATTTTATTTAAAAAATTAAAATTTTTTTTAAAAATCACAGGAATATTAGTGTGAAGGATCTCAACCTCTATCACATAGATGAAAGTGAAGTCTCCAACACAATTCCAATGCCCAGATTTAGCCCATTCCTTTTTAGGCTTTCAGCCTGGGATCAGCAGTTTCTGAGCCCAGGCCTTCTCTGTGGGTAAACCAGTAAGGATGCAGCCAAATTTTGCAAGAAATTTCCCTTGGCCAGCCAGCAGTATCATTACCTCCAAGTTCCCGATTACAAAAGGTGGGGTTTTTTTAAGAAAAAGTCATTTTGGCTCTGCAGCCTGGGCCCTTGGACAGGGGTATTTTTGAAGCTCCTCAGGAGTTTTGGGAGTTGCACTCCAGCACTGTCCTTGAATCGATGGTCTGGGAACAGCTCCATGAGTTTCTGGATACACTTGGCACATCATTTAACCCCAGCTGGAAACCACTCTGTTCCTCTCCTGAGAAGTGGGACAAACCCTGCACCTCTAATGTCCTTCAGAAGACACCTCAAGGTGATCATTTTCTGTTAGGAGTTGCCAGCCTTCAGTTCCAGCAGCCTGTGTCCCAGGGATTTTGCATTTACCAGCAGCTCTCTAACAAACCCTCTGTCCCCCTCAGTGCCAGGAGGGGGGCTGTCACTCACCCCATGGCTCGGAAAGGGCTTTGTCACTCTCTTTGTCACAGGACAGTGTCCCAGAGCCAGTGAAGAGGTGGTTTGCAGATCTGGGAGGTGCCCTCTGCTTCCCTTCTCATTGGCCTTTTGCTTTCAGTGATCTGGCCAGCTGAAATCCCCCACCAGCCTCAGTGACAGCATGATTTCTGTCCAGCAACTGCTGCCTGGGTGTGTAGGACATTGTGAGCCGTGAGACTGGGACAGCCCCACAGCTGTCCTTCATCCAACATTGTCCAGCTTGGGCTGCTGCAGCCAGGGAATTTTGTTCTTGTGCTGCAGCTGTCCAGCCCAGGAAGCTGCCTGATGGGGAGAGGGTGCATCTCCTCCCAGAAAGCACCTGCAAAGCAGAAAATTCCAAATAGCCTCCTGTTTTTTTCTCCAGCTCTCTCATGTTCCAGTAAATCTCCCAGCAGCTGCATACAGGGTTGTGAACCACAGAGACCCATGGCACAAACACAGCCCTCCTCACCTTTTCATTTCAGTGTCTCACAGCTGGAAAACCACAGAATCATGGAGTGCTGTGGGTTGGAAGGAAACATAAAGCTCATGTCATTCCAACCCCCTGCCATGTGCAGGGGCACCTTCCATTAGGCCAGGTTGTTCCAGGTCCCATCCAACCTGGCCTTGGACACTTTGTGGGTATGTCCAGCCTTCCCTTGGTGATTTTACAGGATCTAGGAAAGGGAATCCTGCTGTGTGACCATGCTTTGCTGCTCCAGTTCCTCCACCCCAGGGCAGTTTGCATCCAGCTGGGCTCCTGCCCTGGGGGCTGGTGTGTGCTGGAGCTGGATGCTGCAGGTTTGCTCTGAGCTTGGCTCCCAGCTCTCCTAACTCACCAGAAAATCCTCACTCGTGGAAAATCAGCTGCCCTTTAGGCCCTTTATTGCCTCTTCCTCTAAAGGAATAAAAGTACTTAAAGTGTGTATGTTAATGAAATTACTTAAAGTGGATATGTTAATATATATTAAGGTCTCTTGAAGAGATTCAGAAGGTCAAAAAAAAGATACTGGCCAGGATATGTGGCATCTTGCTCAAACTCTGCTTTGGATACTGTGGAAGCTTGGGGAAACAGCCTCTGGTGCAGCACCCACAGCAGCTCAGCAGCTGTGCTGGGACCCTTCTCTGCATCTCCCCTGACATGAAAGATCTCAGTCCTGGAGATGCTGGGGGTGGGGGAAAGAAACTGGAAAGTGTGGACTGGTTTGTACACCTCAGACCTCCTGATGCTGGTGGGGTGAGCAGGAGGCAGCCTCACATGGGAACCTTGTGCTAATTTGGCATAAGTACTGCTCCAGGTGGGCAGGTGACTTACCTGGGGGTCCAATAGGGGTCACAGGGCATTGCCTTCTGGCCTTATTGCCAATAAATGTGGGAATCACATCCCCATTCATGCAAATCACTGAGGGGATCAGGCAGGAAGGATGCAGCCCAGAGCGGTGGAGGAAGGAACCCAGGAAGGCATGGAGGAGTCTGAGCTACACCAAAGCATCAGTGTGATGGCTGAGCCTCATGGGCATGTCTGGAGGAGGGCAGCAAGCCAGCTCCTCTCCCACTGCCTGTCCCCTCCTCCCAGAGCATCTCCTGGGCAGGGCAGCCTGGACCAGGGCCTGGTGAGGCAGATTCAGCAGCTTGGTGTAACACCTGTCAATGATGCTAATCAGAGAAAGCATCTTTTTATCATGGATCTTACTCTTGGTGAACTTATCACAGCAAAACAAGTTTGTGCCTTGCATGGCTGTGCCAGAGGCACTGGGAGTCTTTATCAGAATATCCCAAAGTGGGAAGGGAAAGATTTCTTTAACCACAGGCAAGGACAGAGAACTGAGAGGCAGAACAAAAGACCAAAGGATCTGGAAGGAATCACAAATGACACCAGCAAAAACTCCTGGGACCTGCAGAGCAGGGGTGAGATGGAGTGGGAGGCACAGGAGATGGAGTGAGAGGATGTGACCAGGCTGTGGATCTTCCTGCTGGGGCTTTCTGGGGTAATTTTCAGCACATAGCCAGGCTGTGCAGCCCTTCACTTGTGCTGGATGAATCAGCACTCAGCAGCAGCAGGGTTAAACACCGGGTTGTTCTGTCTCCCCACTGAGGACACTCCCCCTCGTCGCTGGCTGCAGAGGAAATTTTAATCAGCAGCGTGATAAGAGCCCTTCAGTCCTGCTGGGAGTTATCAGCTCCTTTGTTTGTAAATGTAACTGCTCAATACCAATACACTTGGCTCTGGGTTCCTGCACTTCCCTGCTCCACAGCCCTTTGGCTCAGGCTGCTCCCTTCCCTCCAGCCACCCCTTAATCAGGGTATTAAAACAGCCCAGGTTGTGCTGAAAACACGGATCAACCCTGAGCTGTTTCCTTTCTACCCCTGCTGTCACTGGGAGAGAGGGTTCTGAATTTGAGGCAGTTTTAAGCTTCAAGGAGTAGCTGATGAATATCAGAGGCTGGTAATTTAGCCCTCTGCAGAGTACAGACAATATATTCATAATCATTCTATATGGAGATGAGCTAGTAATGCAATCAGGCTTATAAATCAAACCCAGGAGACATGTTGGTGCTGTTTGCCTGAGCTTCTCGAGCGATCTATCCACAGGAAAATGTCTGTCTGACTCTTAGATGGGGCCAATTAACTTATAAAGATGCTCTCTCCTCTCACAGTGGCTCATTTGTTTACTTGGGCTCTGCCAGCTGGTGCTATTTTCATTCTGGGAGAGGGGGCCTGGTTGGTAAGAGATTTGTTGGAAGCCTGGGCTGCAGAGGAAGGGAAACTGCCTCAGGAGAGGCAGTGCCTTCATCAGCAGCACAGCAAGGAGACTGGGGTTTAATAAACATCTTCCCTGTGTGAGCTGTCCCCAGGCTCCAGAGCGTGTCCTTTCACTCCCATAAACGTGGCTGCCTCCTTTTGTCCCTGTTTGATTGAGCAGGGAGGGATAGCTGGAGCCCTGGTCATGCCCAGGGTGAGGCTGTGTGGGCACAGGAGCACATCCCACACTCTGGCAGATTGGGAATCAGCACAGTGGGGCTGGGAGGGTGATGCCAGCACCCAACAAAGCAGCTCTGCTCTTGCTTTGCTTCCTTCTGGCCTGGCCACATCCTGCCCCACGCCATGTGCTGGGAGCAGGATGGGACCTGCTTTGACTGAGCAGGATTTAAGGTGTGCCAGCAGCCAGGCAGGGCTGGGAGCAAAGGGACAAGGAGCAAAGGGACACAGCTGGAGCAGGGCCAGCACGGAGCTGAGCTGAGGTCGGTGCTGACACCAGAGGGTGGTGTGGTTTCACGCTGGAAATTCACCGCTGGAGACACATCCCTGCTCTGGCACGTTTGTAAGGAGACAAGCTCACATTTATTTTTTTCATAGAGATTTTTAATGTTTATTTTTTAACAGACTCGGTTTAAATTTTTGCTTTCTACAATAATTCAATGTAAAAATCCCAGTACAATATACAACAGTTTGAACATTTGGAATAAGAAATCCAGCTTGGGGAGACATGTAAGTTCAGCTAGTTCCTAACACAGGTAGCAAATTCCCTCCACCCTCCCCCAGATTTCCCAGCCAGGAAGGCATATGGGCAGGAATGCTTTACAAATGTCACACCCACCCTGTAAAGACACTGGGTGCTGTGTCCCTGCAGTGGGACATCCCCTAGGAAAGGGCATCCTCCCCTCCATGGGATGGCTGGGAGCCTCCAGCATGGCAAGGCAGTTTTCAGGGAAGCAAGGCTGGCTGGCCCTTGTGCGTGAGTGACATGGGATGCTCTGAGAAGGCCCTGCATGCAGGTCCTGCAGCGTTTGGAGCTCCCTTGGCATGGAGAGGAGATCTGTCCTCCCCTTGGCAGCACTGCCAGCAGCCTGGTGCCCTGCTGCAGCTGTAAGGCTGCTGGAAGGGGATGGCCCTGCAGGGGCAGAAAACAAGGATGATGAAAGATCCCTGGCTCTTGGGTCTGAGGGGACATCTCAGGGATCACTCACTGGCCTGGGAGCTGGCAGCTTTTTCAGGAAGCCTCTTTGGGTTGGTCCATGGTACTCAAGCAGCCTGGGAATAGTCCTGCTTGAACAGCCTGGAGTGGTCCTGCTTGGGCAACGTGGGAAGGTTCTGCTCCAGCTACATTGGATGATCCTGCCCAAGCAGCCTGGAGAGGTCCTGCTTGAGCAGTTTGGGGTGCTGCTGATCAAGCAGGGTGGGATGGTCCTACTCAATCAGCATGGGATGGTCCTGCTGGAACAGCATGGAATGGTCCTGCTCAGGCAGCATGGGATGGCTCTGCTTGAGCATGGTGGGATGGTCCTTGTGGAGCATGGGATGGTCCTGCTGGAGCAGTGTGTGTGGTGGGTCTGCTTGAGCACCATGGAGCAGCTGCAAGTGGCAGGGATAGTTCTTCATGTCCTACAGCATCCCAAGCAATGCATTCAAAGCCATTCCTGGCCTTTCTCGCCCCTCTTGGAAATCCTTCACTGCTGGAAGTGATCCTAGGGGAATCTAGTCAAGCTGCATGTTCCACATCAGTTATTGCTAATGTTAGACAGGGACATTGGTGACTTTATCTGGCTGAAACCTTTATCTGGTTACTGAAACCTTCCAAGGGCAGAAGTCATCCCCTTTTCCCCCATGACCAGTTCCAGCTGCACTAGCCCAAGGGAGAAGTGTTTTCTGATGTCAGGAAGGGCCCTTCCTGTGTGCATCAGGGGTGGCTGAGCTGGCAGTGGCTTTCCTGGGTTGGTAAGGGATGGGATAAGGCAGGAGAAGTGGGAAGAGAAGCAGAAAATTGTAGCTGGAGTCAGATGTGCTGGGAGTAAGAGTGCAGGGAGGAATGGGAGAGGTCAGGCTGGGAGAAGATTGGAAGTCAGGACAGAGGTAGGAGATGAAGGAGAATGTAAGGACAGTTAGAGAGGGAGCTGTGAGGTAAGGAAGGACGGCTGGAGGTCAGGGAGGGGTGGAGAGGGAAATCTGTGAGGTTGGTGGGACACTTAGAGGATAAAGAGGGATAGGAAGGTGGGGAGAAGTGGAGGAGCATAAGGAGAAACAGGGACACTGTGAGAGGCAAATGACACAGGATGGTGAGATAGGCAGAGGTTGAGTGTGAGAGAGACAGGGAAGAAGTGAAAAGTAGGGGGAACAATGGGAAATGAAGTTATACCATCTTCCAACTCCTTCACCCTCCATCTCCTTCACCCTCCATCTCATACTTCTTCCTCCACCTCAGTTCTTCCTGAGGTGGAGGAAGAAGTATGAGATGGAGGATGAAGGAGATGGAAGATGGTGGAAAGCACAATGAATACGAAAAGTGAGGTTGGGGAGGATGAGGAGACTGGGCAGATGGTAGGAAGTGGAGGGTGAGGAAGGACAGGCAAATAGTGGGTGGTGTGAGGCATGGGGAAGGATGGAGGACAGTGGGAAGTGGAGGATGAAGAAAGTGGACAAAATCAAAGAGGAAAACAAGAGTGGAGGAAAAGATGGAGGGGAGATGGAGAAGAAGAGGAGGGACGAGGAAACTGGGAGATGGACATGGATGACAGGAGGAACAGAGACACACTAAGGGGACAGAAGAAGACAAAGACTGGAGGGCAGTGGAAGAAGATGAATGAGGAAATGGGAAATGGATAAGCACAAAGTGGGACTGGGAATATGGAGGTTAAGAAGGTAAAATTGGGTGACATTAACAGTTGAAAGGATGGTGAAATAGTGGGAGGTGAGGGTGGAGAAGTTAAGGACATTAAGAGAGCAGAGAGGAAGAGAGAAGAGGATGAAGAAAGATGTGGAGAAGATGAGGAAGGGAGGAGGTTGGGCTGAAGGTGGGAACTAATGGAGAATAAGCAGGGATAAACTGATGTTAAGATGTAGAGGGCAGTGGTGGGGGGAGCTGAAGAAGACAGTGAAATGTTGACATGAATATGAAAGGAAAAGCTGGAGGCAAAGCAAGGCAAGGATGGATGGGGCAGGGCGAAGGTGAAGAAGGAAAAAACATGAGAGGAAGGTGGTGAATGAAACTAAGGAACAGGATGTGGTGAATGGAGGAGCAGTTTAGAGGGGTGGGATCAAAGTGTGGCAGGAAGATTGGAGGGTGGGATATGGAGGGCAGTGGAGGAGCACAGCAGGAGGGATGGGAGGTGGTGGGTGATGGAGAACAAGGAGGGATAGGATGGTGTAGGATGCAGGAGCACAAGAGGTGGGAGGGGACATGGTGGGTAATGGAGGAGCACAGCATGGCAGGGAGGGATGGGACACAGCTGATGACAGCACACTGGAAGGAGTGTGGAAGGAGGGATGGGATGTGAAGGGAGTGGGGGGAACAGGGGGGATTGGAGGTGGTGAGTGACAGTGGAGCACAAGAAAGGACAGGACACGAAGGAGAATGCAGGACAGGAAGGAGGGACAGGACATGGTGGCTGATGGATGAGCACAGAAAAGAAGGATGGGACCTGGTGGGTGATGGAGGAGGGTGGCGGGGGGGGAGGGACACAGTAGATCACTGCAAGGAAGGAGGGATGGATGAACCACAGAGGAGCAGTGGAAAAAGGGTTGGGACATAAAAGAAGATACACAGGAGGGATGGGGTATGGTGGGAACAAGGGAAGGAGGAATGGGATGGAGTAGCACAGGAAGGAGGGCTGGGTTGGGTTAGGGTTGGTGAAAGAGGACAACAAAGAGGGATGGAACATGGCAGATCAAAGATAAGGGATGAAAGGGATGGGACATGAAGGATGATGGAAGAGCCAAAGAAGGAGGGTGGGTTTTAGTGGGTGATGGAGGACCTCAGGGTGGGACAGTTTAATGGAATGAACCTGAGGGAAGGCTGGGACCAGCAGGTGATCAGGGAATCACAGAATCATTAAGGTTGGAAAGGATCTCTGAGATCATCAAGTCCAACTGAAGGGCACAAGGGCAGGGAGCCATGGGCAGGGGAGGAAGGGGGATGTGGGTGTGTGTGCAGGCTGGGGTGAGCTGCTGGGCAGGCTGGCATGGCACATGGCAGCTGTGACAAACACCAGCACCACAGGGACAATGCAGAGCTGAGGTGACAGTGCTGGCAGTGAGGATCCACAAGGAGCCCTGCTGGTGTGGCACAGCTGGGGTCAGCACATGGGGATGGTGCCAGGGACAGACAGGTGGGTGAGGAGAGCATGGGACACCACGTGTGGGCTGGGCAGCAGGCAGAATGGCAGGAACAGAGGCACAGGATCAGGTCACCCCACACCTCCCTCTGCAGCAGCACTGCCCCAGACAGGACAGGCAGCACAGTCCCCCACCACAGCACGGGAAGGCAGCACCAAGGGTGGGGGTGAGGGGTTGCAGGGCCTTTATTCATCACACAACAAGCAGGCATGACACAGGGGTGCAGGATGGGGTGGGCAGAGAGCCTGTCATCGGGGCAGGAGGTGCCCTTCATGCGACCTTGGCATGGGCTGGTGAGAGGAAGCAGGACAGGGCAGGGACAAACGGCTTTACCCAAAACACCTCAGGTTTCACCCCACGCTGGGCACTGGCATGTGGACAGGGGCAGAATCCATGGAGGGGCTGGAGTACAATCAGCCACCTCCACACCTCAAGCAAATTTTCCCCACAAATTCCTTGCCGGCCTCATCTCAGCCGCCCTGGGAAATGCCCAGCACCGCTATTTACAGAGTAAGACAGAACTGACCAATATTACAAATAATTAAAAGGCAGTTTTAAAAATGAGAAACCACATTCGAAAAAAGTAGAGAGTCCTTTAAAAAAAAACCAAACCAAACCAAAACCCCGATTATCCATGAAAATGCTAAAAACCACCCCGAAAATATCTATGTACAGCAGGAGATTGCCCGTGGCAGTGCTGGACCCAACAACTCCATGGCAGGCAGGGACACAGCCCGGCCCTGGCTGCTGGTGAGGGTGGGCAGCACCCAGCTGGGTGATGAGGGTCCCCCGGGGGCTGGCTGGGTGCTGCAGGAGCAAAAGGCCATGGGTAGTGGGCCTGCTGGGCCCTGGTTGATGCTGGTGTGTCCGGGGACACCGGCAGTGAGCGGCTGTCGCGGAGATGCTGACGGAGGCTGCGACGTGGCAGTGATGCAGCAGCTGCTGCGGGCAGGAGAGGGCAGCAGCCTCGGCAGCACCGGCAGTTCTTTAGAGAAACTACGAGATGACAATGTGCAGAGGCCCTGGGAGCAGTGTACAGAGCTCCAGAGCAATGCACACAGCACTTGGAGTGGTGTACAGAGCTCCAGAGTGATGCACAGAGCGCTTGGAGTGGTGTACAGAGTTCCAGAGTGATCCACAGAGCCCTTGGAGCGGTGTACAGAGCTCCAGAGCGATGCACAGAGCCCTTGGAGCGGTGTACAGAGCTCCAGAGCGATGCACAGAGCCCTTGGGGTGGTGTACAGAGCTCCAGAGCAAAGCACAGAGCCCTTGGAGCGGTGTACAGAGCTCCAGAGCGATGCACAGAGCCCTTGGGGTGGTGTACAGAGCTCCAGAGCGATGCACAGAGCCCGTGGAACAGTGTACAGAGCCCCTGGAGCACTGTGCAGAGCCCCAGAGCAATGCAGAGCCCTTGGAGCAGTGGATGGAGCCCCTGGGGCAATGCAGAGCCCTTGGAGCTGTGCACAGAGCCCCCAGAACAAGGCACACAGCCCCAGAGCAATGCGTTGAGCCCCAGGCATCTGCAGGCAGCTCCATCTGGGTGAATCCCTGTCTGGCCCCTGGCAGGCGGCTGGAAAATAGGTCAGGCAGCTGCCTCAGAAATCTCTGTTCTCTCCTGGAGCTGCACAGGGGCACCAAGGCTGCTCTGTGTGGGACTGGGTCGCAGTCCCCCAGCCCCAGGAGCTCTGCAGTGCTGTGGGGGCTGTGGCTGCTGCCCCCTCCCTCCCTGGGTAAGGCTTTTTCTGGTGGTGACAGAGGGACGTGCGGCGCAGACCACGGGCCACGCTGCAGCCTCCCAAACCACAATCTCTTAATCCAATTGGTGCCTCTCCAAAGTAGCTCATTTCGGTATTTTTAAAATGCACTTGGTTTTACATTGCAGGCTGTCCGGAGTTGGGCAGGGCCAGAAGTGGAGAAACGAAAAAAAAAAAAGAGAAAAGAAAAAAAAAAAGAGAAATATGTATATTCAGCACTTGGAGAAGAAATAACTACAAGTGGCCCCAAGCAGGGAGGTGGGTGCAAGGCAGGGGCACCACAACCCCTTGGGAGCAGGGGATGTGCACACACACACACACAGAGGCACAGGCCACCTCTCCCCACGCTGTGCACCCAGCGATCCCACCCTGCAGCTGGAGGAGCCCGGGGACCACCCGGATCCCTGCCAGCAGCCAAGGGCCTCAGCAGCACCCCAAGAGCAGGAGGGTGGCCGAGGAGGGCCCCGAGCCAGCCCAGCCCGGGTGAGCACAGGGAGCCTCCCTCCTCCTTCCTGCCGGGGAAGCACACTCAGCCCGCGGCTGATGCAACCGCACAGCAATCGGGCAATGGGCCCGGCATGGGCAGGATGCTGCAGCCACAGCCAGCACCAGCACCCTCCATCCGCGGGGTGGCTGCAGCATCACCCCTACAGCGGCCCAGCCCTCCCTATCGACAGCAGCAGCCTCCCCTGGCTGCTCTCCCTTTCTCAGCCCTCGGCACAGCAGGGTCTCGCTGACACTCCCGGCGCGGTGGCACCAGCCAGGACGCCCCGGTGCCACCTCTGCACAGGCAGGAGGTGACGCAGCCACCCTGCCAGGGTGTCCCCGCACCCCGGGGCTACCTCTGGCTCCACATCTGCTTCGTAAGCGTCCCCGGGGCCGAGGGGACGTTTAGGAGACAGATGAGCCCGCGCCGCCTCCGCGAGGGGCCCCGCGGGCTCAGCGCGGGCGCTCTTCCGGCAGGACAGTGGATGGCAGGCACGCTGCGTCCCCCGGCCCCCCGTCCTCACTCACTCGAGGCCCCCGGCTTCTCCTCCGCCCTGGGGGGCTCCGCGGGGTGCAGTTTGCACTTGGAGGGGGAGTGGCGGACCGCGGAGCGGGACGGCCGGGCAAAGCACGAGGTGAGGGACTGGGAGCTGCAGTCACACGCCGTGTCCTGCAAAGATAGACAGGGCACAGCGGAGTTAGAGGGGTCAGGCACCCTGTCCCCCGCCACAGCGGGACACCCCGGGGGGCTCTGTGCCTCGTTACCTCGCTGGCTAGAGCCGAGATGAGGTCGGGGTCCCGCAGGGCTGCGTCCTTACTGCCCTGGCCAGGGGACGAGGGCTTGGGGTCCTCGCAGCTGCCCTGCTTGAGGACCTTCTTGTTCAAGACACGGGAGATGTTTTCGTGGTGGGTGGCAGGGCTGGGGTGCTCGGCTCTCTTGCTCTCCTCCCCAGTAGCCTCCTTCTTCTCCTGGGGGGCAGTGGGGCTCTGCGCCCGCCCGCAAACGTTCCTGAAGAACTCCTGCACGAGGCCGTACTTGGGTGCTTCGGGCTTGGCCCGGCTGCTCTCAGGGCAGCCCGGCTTCCAGATGGACTCGGTGCTGCCCGCGTGCTCCACCACGCTGAACAGGCTGGACAGGCCATCGTTGATGTTGCTGAGGACGGGGCTGTCGCGGGTGGTGGTGGAGCGGGCCCAGGCAGAGCCGTTCTGCTTGCTCTGGTGCAAGTTCCACAGGCTCCTGTCCTTGGAGGCGTCCAGCTTGGAGGAAGACCTCCTCTGGAGCTTCGGAGAGCCGTATTTTGGGGAGCAGCATGGCCGCTCGATCCTGGAGTGGACCTTATCCAGGGAGGAGGAGATCTGCTTGCTGCGCATGGACACGAGGGAGGAGCTGCGCGGGGACCAGCTCTTGCCGTGCATGCCGGCACCGCGGGGCAGGTCGGTCTGCAGGCCCACGCTCACCATCTGGATGGTCTGTGTGCCCACGTGGGCCAGCCCCACGGTCTGGCTGGAGGTGCTTTTCACCTTCCTCTCGAGCGAGCTGGAGCGGATGGCCTGGCGCACGCAGTTGGTGATCTCCTTCATGTCGTCGCTCATGTTGCCGGAGATCTCCAGGTCGTGTAGAGAGGGGGGGAAGCGTGACACCGGCGGCACCGCGCTCTCTCCCGTGCCACCATCCAGCAGCTCCTGCTGCTGCTTGGAGAAGTTGCACAGCCACTGGCTGTAGGTGCCCTCGGCGCTGGCCGACTCCTCCGGCTCCTTGGGCTTGGCCATGGTGAACAGGAATCCGGGCTCGATCATGATCTTGCCCTCCTTGTTGTGCACCAGCGGCGCCTCCAGCCGCCGCACCACCGGCGGGCTGTAGTAGATGCGGATCCCTGTCTTGTCGGGGGCCGTGTAGCTCCTCTGGATTTGTTTCTGAGCTGGGTCGTGCCCAGAGAGGCTGCTTGCCCGTGAGTAGTCCCAGGAGGAGATGCCCAGCTTCTCCTTGGCCAGGCTGTCGGGGACAGGTTGTTCGATATTCACATATGTACAGTTGGAGGGAGGGAGGCTGGCGCTGTCCCGGATCCCGTTGGGCAGCATCTGGGTGGTTGAGGATGACTTTTTGCACCGGGCATGGTCACCCAGCCCTGGCACGGTCTTTCCAGAGAGGTAGGGAGAACAGTCGAGCAAGCTTTCAAACTCTGACATGGAGGAAACAGACTTGGTCCTGTGGGAGGAGACAGGATAGGGATCAAAACAGGGCAGGGAAGGGGATTGGGGGATAGCTGAGACACTCTGTTCCCACCCCAATGGGACCTTCCTGGGCCCCCAGTCCTGCTTCTCACAGGGAGCCCTTTAGTTCCAGGACTACCCTGGAACAGGGCTGCATCTCCCCTGTGACTCTCAGGGATGTCAAGCCCTCTATGTTTCAGGGACTATGGAGGCACCAGCACACTCACCTTTTGAGGTTGGTTCCCTTGGCTTCTGCTTCAGAGATTGTCTCCTTGTCTGTGATTTTCTCATTGAGAGCCTAGGAGGGCACAGGAGAAAGCTCCAGGGTCAGCAAGCACAGGACCAGAGCACAGAGATGGGCTGGGGCTCGGGGGCTGCATCCTGCTCCCCTCCAGCACCACCAGCTTCCCCACACACCGAGGCACAGCAGTCCCAGGACTCCATGGGGCTTACTGCAACCACATCTATTTAAAATCAGCTTTTTCTAACCCCACAGAAGCTCCTGGGGGTTCAGCCATGCACTTCACTCTCTCATTTTCTGGTGTTCTCCCTTGAAGCCTCATTTGCTGTTTAAGGGGGTGTTAATTTGTGTTCATACATCCTCCAATCTAACCTTAGCACATATCTGGGCTCCAGGAGCATCCTGAGAGCACTCCACCCTCTTTTACCCACCTCTTTCCAGTTGCTGCCGTGCTTCTCCATTTCAGAGTGCTTCAATGCCCATGGATTGGATCCTTTCTGCAACTGGAGAATGCATTGATCACTCAACAGGTGCAACACGAGCCTCTCTGGGCAAGCAAAAGCACAAAACATTCTCGGGGCAAGCAGCAGAGGCTGGAGGACACGTGCAGGATGGGGGACACTATACCTGGTTGAGTTTGTTCTGCAGGTCCTTCGCTTGCTGCTCTGCCTGCTGCTGCTCCTCCTTGAAGCGAGCCAGCAGCTCCACCTTCTCCTGGTTCCAGTTCTTCTCGCTGATCTGCAGCTGCTTGGTGAGGTCCATGACAGCGCTGTAGGACTCGGCCAGGAGATGCTGGTGCTCCTCACGCTCCCTCTTCAGTGCCACCTTCCAGTCTGGCAGCGCACGCTCTGCGATCCCTTTGCCTGCCTTTGACTCCAGCTGTGGGGACACAGTAGTGGCTGTGAGGGACCCAGGGCTCCAGTGTGGTGCTGGACATCTCCAGCACACGGGCAGGGCTGCAGGCATCCCTCTTGCCAGTGCCAGTCCCATGCTGCCGGGCTGGGCAATAAGCATGTCCCCAAGGATGTGACACACACAACATGGCTTGCCCATGGCACGGCCAAGCCATGGCCAGCCGTGGCTTGCAGCCACATCATGCCAGCTGGCCAGCAGATGGTCACCCAGCAGGACATAGGCTGAATGTCCTGCCTGCCTGGCTGTGCTCCTGCCTGCAGGACATGGCTCCTGGAGAGGGGCACCATCACCTGAGCAGCCCCCAAGGATGCAGCACCAGTGGGGTGCTGCCACCATGGCTGCTCTGCTCGCTTTTGAGGAGGAGATAGTGGAACTGGGGACTCATGCTGTGCCAGGAGAAATCCTGCCTGGAAAGTGCTGGGGAGCAGAGCTGATGTGCAGCCATGGGCTGCTGCCAGCACAGCATGAGTGGAAACCTCTCAGCACTGGGAGGGCAGGGCTGAGGGACTGGTGGGACTCATCCTACAGGCAGGAGCTTCCCCCACTGCCCAGGCTGCCCTCTCTCCACCTCCTGCCTTCCCTGCAGCCGTGCATCCCTTCTGCAGCATCCACAGGGATCCTGCACTGTGGATGGGGTGGGGGAGAGGTGGGCTCTGATGCTGCTCTCAGCTGCCTGTCCTCAGGGGGGATGCTGAGCCCCTGTCGCATCCCACCCTCCCCAGACAGAGGAATAAAGAGCATCCTCTGCTGCTCCACAGGCAGATTTCCGTGCCAGCCCCGTTGCCATGGAAACTCTCCTGCCTGAGTGGCTGCTAATTAAGATTCCCACAGTGCCACCCTGCTCCCAGCCCAGCGCTTGGCACAGGGCACAGGCATGCCCCCAGCCCCCCAGCAGGCACAGGGGGGGCTCTGCCAGCCCACAGGGTGCCCAGGGCTCCCACCTGGGCGATGTGGCACTTGAGCTCAGCACGCTCCATCTCCCAGGCAGCCTTGGCCTTGGTGAACTGCTGCTGCAGCTCGCTGGCACCGCGCCGCTCCTCCCGCAGCTCCGTGCACAGCTCCTTCAGGGTTACCTTCATGTCTGCCAGAGTCTTGATGCACTCGTTGGGCTGCAGGAGAACAGGGGTGAGCACAGGCAGCATGAGGGGACCCAGCAGGGTGGGACTCTGTGGGAGCTGTCCTCTCTGCATCCCAGCCCTGCAGGCTGCTGCCAAGGTGAGGGACAGGGGAAGCCACCAGGGCAAGGGACCATCCTCACCCAGGCACACACCCCAAGAGGAGCCACCAGCCACAGCAGGGGCTGATCCTACCCTGGCCCACCCCCTGGGCTCATGGGGACCCTGCTCACCGTGTTGGGAGTCCAGGTGTCCCCAGCACACATCTTGTTGTCTGCCTGTTGCTGTGGGGCTAGCTCCTCCTCTTCCAGCAGCAGGTACAGCTCCTTCATGCTGTTCACCTGTGGGTAACACCATGGCTGGGGTGATATGGGGACCCACAGGCCCTGGCCAGGGATGGGGGACACCCAAACAGGCCTGGGCAGAGCAAACAGGCATGAGGGACACACCCAACAGTGTGGTCTCCCCTCCATGACAGCCCACTGTACCTCCAGAAAGTCCTCGCCTTCATTGTGCACCACCTTGCCCTGGCGCCAGCGCTTGAGGAACCACTTGAGCTTCATGAAGAGCAGGAGGAAGCTCTGCCTGAACTGCTGGGACTCCTGCACCAGCAGGTTCTTCTCCTGGCTCCAGAACTTCTGCTCCAGCCGCCTCTGCAGGTTGAGGCTCTGCAGCTCAAACTCCCGTCGCAGCAGTGCTTTCTGGTGGTCCTCCTTCAGCTGCGGAGAGACGAGTGGCTCCAGGACAGGCATTGGTGGCAGCCATGTGATGCTTCCCACCCAGGGTCTGGGCTGAGCCTGGTGCCAGCCCCATATCCCCATCCGGGGGAGCTTCACCACTCTGGGAGCATGCTGGGGACAGCAGGGCCATGGGGGAAGCCCTGCATGGGGGAAGCCCTTGCACATGGAGCAAGGAGGAGTGTGCTCAGCCTTGAAAATGGGATATGAGCCTGGTGCCAGCCCCATATCCCCATCTGGTGAAGCTGCACCACTCTGGAGCTTGCTGGGGACAGCAGGGCCATGGGGGGAAGCCCTGCATGGCTCCATGTGCAAGGAGTGTGCTCAGCCTTGAAAATGGGACATGCTGTGTGTGCTCCCAGTGACACCCAGGTCCCCAAGTGGGTCATAGGGCTGAGGCTAGAGGTGGCAGTGCCATGGGTTGAGGACAGCTGTCTCCCAAGGGCTGAGGCTGTTCCCTACTCACCTGGCAGATCTTCTGTGAGAAGTTATCCACCTCATCCTTCCTCAGCTGCCTCTCCTGTGAGAGCTGCTCCTGCAGCCCCCGCAGGCTCTCGTTGGCCTCGGACAGCACCAGCTGCAGCTCCTTCATCTGTAACAGCCCCAGAAGGGGATGGCAAAGCTGCCCTGCACTTCCCTTGTCCCCAGCCCCCCAAAGCCTGTCCCACAGCCCTGTGGCCGAGGGGACACGGCTCCCAGGCTGTGCCATACCTCGGTGGCGTAGGAGTCGCTCTCCTCAGCCCGGCAGGGTTTGTAGCTCCGGGCGTGGGCGGGGTCCGTGTCCTTGGCGTGGGGGATGCGGAAAGGGTCGGCGTCCCTAAAATCAGGCTGCTGCATGCGTGGGCAAGTTAATGAGAACAAACCAAAAGAGCGGGAAGGGAGAAAAAAAAACAAAACAGAAAACAAAACAATGGGTCTCCGAAACAGTAAAGAACTACAAGACAACAAAAAGGATGAGGAGGAGAAGGAGCTTCATCACCATGGCGGGAGACAATGCAGAAACCAAAAGGAAACACAGGATGAGGAGACACGTGGCCTGGATTGTTTGGGGAAAGGGGAAAAAAGAGAGAAAGAGGGAAAAAATGTGCAAACACCAGTTACGGTGCCATGCAGTGACTGGGGGAGACTGGGACCTCGGGCTGGGGGGACCACATGCAGAACAATAGGACTCTGAACAAGGGAGTGTGCTCCAGAAAGGGGCTTGTGCCTGCAGCCCCCACCACCACTGACACCCCTGGCACGAGCTGGGACCCCTGAGGACAGTGGGACAGCAGGGCATGAGCTGCTCTGCACTGCTCCAAAGGTGTTCTCCCCTGGATGCAGATTTGCCCTCAAGCCTTTGCTCTCCCAATTACCCTGCCTGGGTGTTTCTGGGGATGGAGGATTTCTGCAAGTGGGGTCCCTGCAATTTGGGTTGCTTTCGGAAGCTGCAGGCTGCTCTCCTCCCACCCAGCTCATCCCCAACAAGTAAAGAACTTCTGAAACACAATGTTGGGCTAACCTAGGGAGAGCAGCCAAAACATCAGTTCCTGCTGAGGTGGGATTGCACCTGAGAGCCCGTGGTCATGGGCAGGGCAGCCTTGGCACAACCAGCCTGTGCCAGGATGCCCACTGCCTCCTGCCCTGGGCACACTCTGTTGGAGCAGAGTCCTACCTTGTCCCCAGTGCCACTGGCATGCAGTGAGGTGTTAGTTTGGATTTTGCTCTGAAGAGGCAGGAGGGAGGTTACAGTGGGGATCAGGGTTTGCTCCGTCAAAGCAGGAGGAAACATGGTGGCAAATAAAGCGGCAGCTGCTGTGAGGGATGTGGGAAGAAGCCATACCTGGAAGTCAGAGGCATGCTCTTTGGTGACATCGTGGCTGCTGGGGCTGGAGAAGGGGAACGAGTCCGTGTGCTCCTTGAAGCCACCGGTGAGGTGGTCCACCTTCCTCACGAAGCAGCCCAGGTCCTGCTGGAGCACGCCCAGCCTCATCAGCAGCACGTTCATCAGCTTGGCATCGCTGGGGCTGTCACCACCGCTGCCCACCGCCTCGCCCAGCAGCACTCCCGCACACTCATTGTCCAAGCACGCCTTCAGCCCCGCGGTGAACCCGTTGGCATCCGAAATCAACACGTCGATAGCTTTGCTGACCAGCGTCGCCTGGTCCCGGATGCCCAGCAAGGTCTCCACGTCCTTGGGCTTGAGCAGTTTGGCAGGGCCATCGGGCACCTTCCCAGTGCCCAGCCCCCTGTCCTGCCCGTCGGGCTCACTGCTGCCCACACCGTCCCTCCAGCCGGCGGTGGGCACGCACTGCGCCGAGTCGCCGGCCTCGGCGTCGGTCTCCAGCATGGGCCGGGTGCTCTGGCAGGAGGCCAGGTCGCAGCGCTGCAGGTTGGAGAGCAGCACCCTGTTCTCGTACTGCAGCTTCTTCACCTTGCCGCTGAGCTCGCTGATCTGCACCTTGGCCGTGGCCAGCTCCTCCTGCGAGGGCTCGCTGACCACCGAGCAGCTGTCCTCCGACAGCGTCACGTCCAGCTCGTGCTCCGACTTGTACTTGCTCAGCTCGTTCAGGAGCAGCTTGTTCTGGTCCTCCAGCTCCAGCAGCGAGCGCCTCAGCAGCTCGGCCTCCTCCTCCACGAACTGCAGGTGCCGCCGCAGCTCGGCCACTGTGTCCCCCGCGTCCCCGGAGACGCCCGCCAGGAACCGCGCGTCCTGCCCCGGCAGCTCCCTGTCCCCCTGGCCCTTCATGTCGTCCATCTCCGCCCGCAGCCCGCGGTTCTCCACCTCCAGCTCCACTATCCTCCTGCTGAGGATGTTGGCTTCCTCCTCCACCAGCTTGAGGTGGACCTTCAGCTCGGCCTCGCGGGAATGGGGGGAGTCAGCCAGCTCCTCCACGGACAGGGAGCTGTCCAGGTCACCATAGAGGGACCTGTACTTCAGCAGCTCCTCCTTCATGCCGTCGTTCTCCTTGGCCAGCTTGGTCAGCTTCTTGCACATCAGGGCTGACTCCTCCTTGGCAAAATGCAGCTGGCACTTCAGGTCTGCGCTGTCCTCCTGGGGACCCAGAGGGGGTGGGTGTTAGAAAGATGCTCCCAGGAACCATGGTGATTCCCAGAGAGCCCTGGGGACATGCCACCTGTCGCAGACATCTTTTATGAAAAATCCTTTTCTTAGGATTTTTCCTCCTGAGAAGCTGAGATGCCTCAGGAACAAAATGTAAACAATGGTTACCTGCTGCTGTGGAATGCAACAGGTAAATCTTTGATTGGCCCATGTTGGATGTTTGTAATTAATGGCCAATCACAGTCAGCTGGCTCAGACAGAGAGCCGAGCCACAAACCTTTGTTATCATTCTTTGCTATTCTATTCTTAGCCAGCCTTCTGATGAAACCTTTTCTTCTATTCTTTTAGTATAGTTTTAATGTAATATATATCATAAAATAATAAATCAGCCTTCTGAAACATAGAATCAGATTCTCGTCTCTTCCCTCATCCAAGAAGCACTGTGAACACGGTCACAGCCACCCTCCCATGCCAGTCATCCCAGGGAAGCTGCTGGCTCTGCTCCTGGAGGAGGAAAAGCTTTGAGATCCATCCTGGAGACTTTCAGGGTGAGCCTGGAGATGGGACAGGATGGCCTGGATGAGGAGACCTTGGGGTCTTGCCCCAAGAAGGACACTGAGCCATCAGCAGGGATGTAAGGACCAATCCAGCCTGATCCACAACAGGGCAGAGGGGAAGGGAAAGATCTCAGGACTCCACAGGGTTATTAAGGCTTCCTCCCCAAAACTGCCACTGAAATGCTCTTGTCAGGGCTCTGCTTCTCTCACTCAGCCCCTACTCTCATCACAGGGCAAAGAAGCTGCTGAAAACCCCTCAAAGTCCCAATCCCCAGCCTTGCTGCCACCACCTTGCCAGGGCACTGAAACCCAGGCAAAGCCTCAGCACCAGCTCACCAGTCCCTTCCCAAGCCCCTCTGCTTCCCAGGACCGTTTCTCCATGTGTTCTTTTTTTATTCAGCAGTTAGGCTCTTGGCTGCCTGCCCAGCCAGACCGTTTCTCTGCTCTGGGAGCTTTTTGGATGGAGGACCAGGATTTCCTGACGTCCAGCTCGCAGCTTCCCGTGCCCTGGGGTCACCGGAGTGCTCTGAGCTGAGCTGTGGTCACTGCCAGGAGGGGACTGGCTGGGCAGTGCCCCTCACCTCGCTGCACCCACTGCAGCTGGGCAGTGCTGGAGATGCCCAAACCCTTTGGCTGGGTGGCTGCTGGCCCTGGTACCCCTCTGCCTGGCTGAACTTATCCCCTTTCCCCTTTCCTTGGCTGGAAAAAACAAGCTGCCCCCTTCTTTGGGTGCTCTGCACCCCCAGCCACACCCATGCTCACCCCAAACCCCACAGCAGTATTTACTCTGCTGATTTCCTGCACTGCTCATAACAAGGCCAGGGGTGATGCAAAGGGGGTTCCCATGAGCTTGGGGTGCCATTTATTCCCTAAATGTCCTGCAGTGACCACAGGAACCACCCTGCTGCACTTCCATGCTTGTGCACCGGGACACGACCTCACTAAGGCGCATTAAAGCTGTGCCCCTCTAATTAGGTGAGGAGATTAGGGGAGGGCTGCTGTGGGCAGGGCAGACATGACCTCAGTTCCTGTTTTCCCAGGGGGAATAAATAAAGCAGCACCACAGTGTGTCCCTCTATGGCATCAGCAAAGAGACACACACAGGTCCCCAAGACCACCTGGAGTGCTCCTGGGGTCTGGGGAGATCTCAGTGTTGAGTTTGTCCCCCCAGCTCCATTTTTGGGGAGTGCTGAAGCTCAGCCAGCACAGCCAGGCAGGAAAGGGGCCCAGGAAGCCACAGATGAGTCACAGCATCTGTGCCACAGGGCCACCAGCCACAGCTGAGCAGGGACAGGGAGCCCATGGGGGCCACATGCAGGGGCATCTGCACCCACCTGGGGAAACCCAGAGTTCCTGGAACACTGGTCCAAGCAGAATTGGGGCCACCCTGACCCCAGGATGAAGGGTCTTAGCTCCATGGGGAAGCAGAGGGGGCTGGGGTTGTTTCCTGCCCCAAGAGGAGGCAGATGAGGGGCTCAGCCTCAGGAAGGGGGTGATGGAGGAGCTCCCTCAGTTCAGGGCAGAGCTGGCTGTAAGTGCTCTCTGGGGAATTGAGGGGAAGGATGCTGGGGCCATCAGCCGGTCAGAAAGGGCTCTGAAGAATGGAGCTAAAGGGAGGTGATAAATAAGGACTGGAAGGGAAAGTCTTTGAGGGCCTGGGGGTCTCTGTCCTGTGGCTGCACAGAAGGGCCGGTGCCAAGAAGGACACAGGCCACCCAAACCCCCTGGGCTGCTCAGGGTTCCTGCAGGAGTGTCTTTCCATGGTCTGCCTCCGTGTCCCAGCTTTGGGGGAGCAGATCTGTTCCCCAAAATAAACCCTTCAGGTCTGTTGCCTTTGAAAGAGGATTTCTCCTCTTGCCTTTCTATCCCTGCAACAGCAGCTCTGCCTCTCCAAGCCCTGGTAACAGCATTAGTGAGTCACAGCAGCTCAGCTCAACAGCAAGTGACAGCTGAAATCCTGCTGCCACCGGCAAATCTCCTGAGAGGGCAGGAGTGCTGTGGCCTCCAGCCATCCCCACAGGGACCCTCTGCTCCCCCAGACCCTGTGAAGCTCCCAGGGCACCCTCAAGCACAGCTGGAGGGACACAGGCTGCAAGAGCCACAGGAGCAGGAGCAGCTTTGCAGTGTCAAAGCCAAACTCCTTCAGCTCCTTACACAGGGAAAGGGTTAAAGGCACTGCTGCTCCATTGATAAATGAGACAAGGGAGCGAGTGAGGACAAAGAGGATGGCCCAGCACATCAATCCCTCCCTTATGCAGGGGCTCTGGGAGGCAGGAAAGCTCTGCAAAGCCCTGCAAGGAGGGGATGGCACTGCCATGCCTGGATTTGCTCCAGGTCTGGGCTCAGTGTCCAGCTGGCACCATGAGCTGGGGGGCTGGGGGGTCACTGTGGCGTGCCCTGGGTGCTCAGGTGATACTCTGGGTGCTCAGGTGCTGGTACCTGCACTGATGGCTTCTTCTCAGTCTTGCCCAAGGAGCGAGAGCTCCGCTTCTTCAGGGAGTTCTGCAGGAAGAACAGGGAGTTATGATGGCTCTGCACCCCAGCAGTGACAGACAGACAGATTCAGTGTGCATGGACATTGGTGCTGACATTCCCAGGTACTCCTGGACCCCAGGAGAACACCCTAGCCCTGGTGTTCCCTTTGCTTTGAGGCAGCTGGACTGGCAAGCATCACATCATGAGGTTTGGCCAGAAATTCCCCCTGCAGGCAAAGGAGCAGTGAAAAAGCAGGAGTGAGCAGGAAATGAGCCATGGAGAGTGGAGAGGCTGAGTCACTGTCCCTGTCAGGGCTGGATGCAGCAGGGAATCCAGCCCCCAGGCCAAGGGACAGCTCTCAGGACATTCCAGTGTGGGAGCAGCAGATGATGACATTCGCCATCACCTCCCCGAGCAAGGGATGTGTGCTGCTCCCTCAGCAGCATGATGCTGACTCTGCTGTCAAGGTCACAAGGGGACACAAGGGACAATGTCCAGGCTAGTGAGGACAGCTGAGAGGTGGGGAAGGCAGGCAGAGCAATAAGGCAGAGCAAAAACATGGTAAAAATGGAGGTGCCCAGAGCAGAGCCAGTTATCTGGGGAAAGACCCTCAAGAACATGCACAGAGCCTCCCATGAGTGCTGGCTGATCCATGCAGCTGCCCTGGACCTCTTTCCAAGCGGGTGCTGAGGCCCCCAGCCAGAGAAAGCAGCTGTGAAATGTAAGCTGCTGCCTGTGCCAAGGTGCAGGGCTCCAGGCTTTCCTATTAAGGCCACGACCATGCCTGGAGCTGCTGGAGCTGCAGAGCCTCTCCCAGGGGCTGCTGGTGCCACATCACATCCCTCACCCACACCCTGCTGGGGACTGCAGCTGGCAAAGGGCAGCTCCAAGGAGCCCCAGGCACAGCACCCTGGGGCAGATGTGGCTGGCACTGCTCCACCCTGGGAGCAGCCTCGGGGTGCCCTCAAAGCCAAGCTGGGTGTGGCAGGCTTGGCATGGGCTACCCACATTGATCCCACTTTTTCTGACCCCTTTAGGAGACACAAGAGGGGAAAATGCCTGTGCCTCCGGGAATGATCCCCTAAAATTATCCAATTATGGGAGAAACCTCTTGGGAGGGAGGAATAATCAGCCCCAAGGGGTGAGTGCAGCCCTGCACAGTCCCTGGCTCTGGCTGCTAACAAGCTCTGCCAGGCTCTGTGCCCTGCAGCAGCAGGGAGGAGGAGGGCTTTTAGCTCACTTTGTCTCATGTTTGCCTAATTAGCACTCTGCAATCAGCCAGTAACCCCAACGCCCTTGCTAGCCTGGGGGTGTGCCATGCTGAGCTTGGGGACCATCTCTGAGCCAGCAGTATCCCCAGAGCTCAGGCGGCTGCAGGAGGGGCTGTGTCCCACCCCAGCCCCTTCAGCAGTGCCTGCCTCTCAGAGCTCCCCACAGAACCACTTTCCCTGCCTGTTTTCCTGAGCTCCAGCCCAGCTCCCACTGCTGCCATTTGTTATTCAGCCCAGCTCCCAGCTGCAGGGAAACCCATTTCACGGCTGTTAGCAGGGCTGTGCAAGGCACCAGAGTGGGGGATGCTGCTGAGTGTCACCAGCACGGCCATGGCTGACAGGGCATGGCTGCAGCTGGATCCTGCAGCCCCCCAGGAGCTGGGCTTTTAGCAGGGATGGCCCCAGAGATGCCGAGCTGCCTGTGCAGGAAGCACAGTGGGGAACTGAGAGCCTTCCCTTGGCTGTGCCTCCTCCTCCACGCTGCCCTGAGGCTCAGACAGAGCCATCCTGAGGCTCCCCGGGGACCAAAGGCATCCTGGGCAGTAGGGAAGTGGGTTACAAGGGCTCTGCAATGGATCTCAAGTCCATGCTGTCACCAGGATGCCTCTCCTGTCACCGAGGCTGACACAGATCCCAGCCACAAGCTGGTTCCAAACAGAGCATGACATGGAGTGCCCTGGACCTGGGCATGTGGGTACATTTGTGACTGCCCAGGGCACAGAGGGGATTGTGCACCCACCCAGCTCCACAGCAGCACTGGGACACTGCAGGATGCACTGCACAACCTGCAGGATGCAGCCAGCACCAGGCTCTCTGCCAGGGACAGGGACCCCACACATCATTTGGAGCTTTGCCCAGATGGAATTGGGCACGGCCCAGGGGGCTGGGCTGAGCAAGTGGCCAGGGACATATAAAGTGTCCCCAGAGCAGTGGGGAAGTCCCAGAGCCCCCCCTGGCTGGGGCAGAGCCAGCAGGGTGGGATGGAGCATGCCGAGGGCAGGTGCTGCTCGGGTTTCACAAGCATCTGTAGCACGGTTTGGGTTGCAGTGACTCAGGCAGGGCTGGGGGATCCCATGATGCAGGGCCAGGACACCTGCTATGAGCAGAGCCTTGGGGACACCTCCTGGTCCCACTCACCTCTCTGAGCTTGTCCATCTCGTTCTGCACCACCTGCTTGGCCAGCTCTGTCTCGATGAGCCGCTGGCGCAGCTCCTCGTTCTCCTCCTCCAGCCGGATCCTCTTCTTCTCCACCACCTCCAGCTCATTGTGGAGCCGCACAGAGACGTCCTTGGCCACCTGGGGACACAGCAGGGCTCTCCTCAGACTGGACACCATGTGCAGAGACTCCAGCTCCTGGGCACCCACAGCCCTCATGAGGAGATGACCAGGCAGTCACTGAGACCCTCAGGGGGAGATACTGGTCCTTGTGTCTGTCCCTGCTGTGACCGCTCTTGTTCCTTCACCAGCTGCAAGGCTGCCCTGCATCCCCGTCCCCTGGCCAAATCCTGCCTTCCCCAGCCCTAGCATGATGCTGGGAGACATTAATCACCTTTTTCCCACACCACAAAGCTGGAGAAGCCCCCAGCAGGCTGGAAGAGCTGGTAGGCAGCAGCAGAGCAGGCTGCCTGTCACTGCAGGCAGCAGCTGTGCTGGCCAGGAGAAAGAGGAGCTGCTGCATCACATTACAGAAAAAGCAGCAGCTGCCCCAGGGTGAAGAGTGCCTACATCCCTCCCAGAGCTCCTCCTCTCCAGGTCCCTGCACAGCAGCACTACCCAGCATAAAGGGAGCTTAGTAACACAAAACATTCACTCCTGCGTTTGCAGGACAGCAATACTTGTCCCAAATGCCACTGCTCTCCTGCACAGCCTGGGATGTCAGCACTGTGGAGGCAGCAGCAAGCCCTGCTGCAGGATCTCAGGCCATGGGGCTGGGCTCTGCTCCCCCGAGGATGGGCTGTGCTTTCTTTCCCAGAAAGGGAGAAGCTTGGAGGGGGTGTTTCTGGCAGCAGCCACCCAAGCTGGGGGGGAGCTGATGCTGATGGGTGGTTTGGGGAGGGGATTGGGGCCCCAGCAGGGATGGGCAGCGAGGAGGGTTCACAGCCCAGCACTTGTGGCACGTCTTGGCTCCAGGGCTGGCTGTTTTCTGCTCAAAAAACAAAGTCAGTCCTCGAGCTGTTGCACATCCACCCCGAGCTGTCTCCGAGTGCCACCGCACCCCCTCTTGGCAGCAGGCTCGCTGGTGAGAGCCCTCAGCAAACACTCACCAGGCTCCTGGAGGGCGAAGCAACATCACCCTGCAGAAATCCTCCTGTCCCTGCCGCAGCCCCACGTGCCACCATGCCTGGGGCTCTGCAAGGTTTTCCTGAAGGCCGAGAGAAGCAGCTCCCAAGCCTGCAGGGTCCTGGTCCCCACCCTCCATCCTGCAGTGGTGGCCCCATCACATCCCCACAGGAGCAGGACAGGGGAACTCAGCCCCAGGGCACAGGGCTGGGCTGGGCTCCAGCCTGCACAGGATGAGCCTCACATATTTCAGGCAGTTTCAGGCACATTCTCAGGCAGTGCTGGCCCTCTCCACCACCAGGACCCCCTCAGATCACCTGTGAGCTGAAAGCATTGCTCCCCACTTCCCACATCAAGACTGCTAGCAGGGAATTATAACACCTCCCACAAAACTGCACATCACAAACTGCACATCCTCACAGAGCTCCCTGCGCCCTGACATCCCCTGCCCACAACTCATCAAAACCCCCTTGGGGGGGGTGTCTGGGTGGGGAGGAGCCCTCCCAGGCTGACCTTGACGTCCTGCTCGAGGCTGTGGATGAGCTCTCCGTCCACCTGGCCGGTCTGTGCCACGCGCAGGCTGCGGCGCTCGGCCTTGCGCAGCCGGTACTGCAGGATGCGGCACGTCTTGCTGGCCTGGTCCAGCTGCTGCCTCAGCTCCTGCAGCTGGTACACGTCCTCCTCCATGTAGACATCCCGCATCTCCAGCATCTCGGCGCGCAGCTCCTCGATCTCATCCTGCAGGGAGATGGTGGGTTAGACCCTGCAGCTTGCTCTGCTTGCTTTTCGCCTGTAACACCTCACTATGGCTCTCCATCCTCCATGCATGCATGCATCCATGCGTCCGTCCATCCATCCATCCATCCATCATCCATCCATCATCCATCCTCTCCTCCATCCCTCTATCTATCCATTCATACTCCATTCATCATCCATCCATGGATCCATCATCCATCCATCCATGGATCCATCATCCCTCCATCATCCATCCATCCATCCATCCATCCATCCATCCATCCATCCATCCATCCCCCATCCATCCATCATCCATCCATCCATCCATCCATCACCATCCATCCATCCATCCATCCATGAGCCATTTTCACAGGTCTCCAAGTCCCTGGCCAAGCCCAATCCTTGCAGAGCAGGCTCAGAGCCAGCTGGATGTCGTCACCCAGGGGTGAGCCAGTCACATGGCGGGGAAGAGCCAACAAAAGCGCCTGAGAGCCTTTGTGGTAAAAGAAAGAGGAAGGTGGGGGAGGGAGAGGAGCTGCAGGAGCAGCTCAGGCAGCAGCCACAGGGAGAAAAAATTAGGTTATGTTTGGAAAAGATGTGTCAGGGAGGCAGGCGAGGGAAGGAGGAGACGGCAGGCGAGGACAGCTCTTAGGGGAGGCAATGTGGGGACATGAACCAGATGCCACCAGTGCTGGGGACCAGAGGCTGCCTTGGTGTTTTGCCACCAAGCAGCAGTCCTTGGGCTGGGTCCCTGTTCCACCTCTTCCCAGCCTCATCAGCTGTCCCAGTGAGCTCCTCCAGCACAGCAGAGCCTCTGGCACAGAGCAGTTGCATCAGTGCCACAGCAGGGCCAAGGGTGACATCCTGCTGGCACCAACACTGGCCCAGAGCCTCCTCTGGGGATGTGGCACATGACTGCTGTGGGGTTCCCAGTGCCACCTCCTGACCCAGAACAGGACTGTGGTCATGGGGATGCTCAAGGACTGTCCCATGGTCCCTGGGGACTGACCAAGCTCTGTCCATGTCACCATGAACATGGTGCCAGCCCAAATCCCCCAGGCAAACACTCCACCCACCACACCAGCTGTCCTCCTCGACCAGACCCAGTGGGACCAGGGATCCCTCCTGGGAGGGATCAAGCATCTGCTGTCCACCAAAACCCCTGCCACTAAAGACTCCTGACACTGCCAATGCCACTGCCACTGCCACTTGAGAGTGGCTCACACTGCCACTCTGCACCGTGGCACGCTCAGGGAGGGAACAAAAGGATGTGGCACAGGATTGGGGATGCTCAGCCCTGATTCCCCCTGGGCAGAGGGGACAGGGGACTGTCCCCTCATTGCTGTGACAGTGCCCTAAGCCCGAGATGGCAGCTCTGTGCTGGCTCTGCCAGGCGCTGGCACAGTGGCTGCCACACTCGCCCTGCCTGACAAAGCCCCAGCTGCAAGAACTGCCCGAAAGGAGCAGCCAAGCCTGGGGAAAGGGCCTGCAGCTGCAGGGACGAGTCACAGTCGCTCACTGTTGGCTTTAAACACTTTGTAACAAAGAAAGAACCTCAATTAGACAATCCCGGATTATCTCCTGGCCTGGGAGCCCGGTGGCACCACGGCCACCAGGGTCCTGCCACCCTCTGCTGCTCTGCTTCCACTCAGGGGGTCCTGAGAACAGATCTGCCTCTGTTCTGTCCCAGAACACAAACAGCCCCGAGGCTCTGAGATGAGCACAGGGGGTCCTAGGGACAGACAGGCTGTTCAGGGACAGACAGAGACTGTCCTGTGAAGGGGCATCACTGCAGAGAAAACCTCCTGGACATGTCAGGTGTGAAACCCCCCAGGAACAAACCACATGTTCCTGCAAGGGCTGGGATGCACCATGGGGTGACAAACTCCATGGGAATCCCCCACCAGCACTGCCACCTCCCCACCCTGGCAGGGCCACAGCAAAACCCCCATAAAGCAAACCAGGAGAGCTGATTTGTGGCATGCATTCCTTGCAGAGCTTTTGTAAATAAAAAGGCATTATGGATTGCAGGTGAGCAGGGCACACTGCAGTGGGTGAGGAAAACCCTTCCTTTCACCACCAAGGAATCGTGGCTGGAATACAACTGCAATCCTCCTTCAGTGCTCACCATTCCAGCTCTCACTTGCCATGTGGCTTTCCCAGGCAGCAGCTGAGCAGGGCAGGGAGCAGGGACCTTGGAAAAAACCCAACCACATCTTGCATTTGCTGGAAGAAAGCCTGGCCTTGCCCTGCTAAGAGCTCCTGCTTGTTTATGCTCTGGGTTGTAGCAACCGTTATTTTAGGGGGAGGCTGAGTCCAGCCTGGGCAAAGCCTGGAAATGCAGCCAGGGAGTGGGGCTGGGGGGATCTGCAGCACAGCAGGGCCTGTCTTTGCTCCAGCTGCAGGAATTCACCCACATCCATAACCTGATAAATCCTCTGAGTGCATGCAGCAGGCATCCACAGCCTGCCCCAGTTTGCCCCACGGAGGTAAAGCATGCTGCTAAGCCACAGTAAAGGGATTAGGATTGGAGAGTGGAAAAATGCCAGGGAGAGAGCTTGGAGGACAGAGCTGATCTGCTAAGGCAGCACATGGGGGTGCACTGGGGTCCCCTCACAGCTTCAGGGGTCTGTGACGGCCACAGAGCCTCACCCTTTGCACATTTTCTGGAATTGATGCCCAACCCAGCAAAAAATCCGTTTGGATTAAGGTGAGAGCAGAAGGAGGAGAGGGGAGGGACCCCACAGAAACATCCCAAATTCAGGGGTGGCATTGAGCACTCTAAGTGATGTTAAATGAAGTGTGACATGGTGACAGGTGGGCAACTCTGAGGAGGAGATAAATGACTTCTCTCCACCACAAATACCCCTGGGGACTGCCCTGCTGCTCCATCACCCTGTAAACAACAGAATGCCCATCCCTACGGGAGTCACAGCCTCCCAGCACCCATGGGCTGCTCCCCTGCTTGTCCTCCAGGATCACCCAGCACGGCACCCTGCTCACCCCATCTCTGCAGCAGCAAAGATTTCACAGGGTTTTCAAATTCAAAGATATTTTTTTTTTACACCAGAAATCTCCTGTCTCGGAAAGAATGCTGGGAAGCTGCAGTCCAGAGAGACTCATTTGAATGTCCCAGGGATTGTTGTAGAAGCAAACAGCCCATTTCGTGGCTGCAGGAGCCAGGTTATGCTCAGTGGAGGAGCTCAAGAGGCAACCTACCTTCATCCTCCTCTGCACAAACCTCAGAGACACTGTCTCTCCCTGGGGAGATTATTAAGGAAGCTAAGGAGCGGAAAGGTGGGATGCAAAGTGCCTGTTTGCAGCTCAGGGAAAAGAAACCATGCATTTTTAGAGAAAGAACAGACAACAGCTGTGTCCACACATGCATTGAAGGACATCAGCTCTTTCAGGCAGGGCTGAGCTTTGGGGTGATGACCCTGAGCAGTGACAGGGCAGGAGAGGGACCAGTGGAGATGGCAGAGCACACCTCAGAGTGCAGACCACACCAGAAGCAGAATTAAACCCTCAGATCTCCTACCCAAGGGGAGTTACACGCTGGCTTTGGCTCCTGCAAGAATGCAGCAAGCTCTGAGCAGAGCAGGGGGCACACGCTGAGTAACCCAGCAGGACCTGCTATCTCCAAGGAGCAGAAAACAGCAAGGGACACACAACAGTCTCATGCAGCTCACACATGGCTGGCTGTGCCTGGCTGATTGTGGCAACCTTGGCAGGCAGGGCTGAGCTTTAGGGTGATAACCCTGGGCAGGAGAAGGACCAGTGGAGATGGCAGAGCACATCTCAAGAGTGCAGACCAGACCCCTTACAGGTTGCAGAAGCAGAAATAAACCCTCAGATCTCCTACCCAAGGGGAGTTACACGGTGACTTTGGCTCCTGCAAAATGCAGCAAGCTCTGAGCAGAGAGGAGGCACACACTGAGCAACCCAGCAGGATCTGCTATCTCCAAGGAGCAGAAAACAGCAAGGGACACAAAACAGGCTCATGCATCTCACCCACAGCTGGCTGTGGTAACCTTGGCAGGCACAACCAAGCAGCAGCAGCCTGCCCATGGAGGATGGACAGCATTTTGGGGGGTACACCCTGCAGTTTCCCCCCACAAAGCTCAGCAGAGGAGGAGGAAGGGTGGGAGCAGGCTGGCTGTGAGGCAGAGGAGCCTTTGTGCAGAGCTGGCTGTGCTGGCAGGGCTGTGTCTGCGGCTGGCCCCGTGCAAAGATGGGGATTACAGTGCAGGAGAGCAACAAGCACGGCTCCCTCCCAGATTACAGCACAAAAGCAGCAGCTTTCAATTAACTCTGAGCAGGCAGCCCGGCAGGCAGCACAGGGAATTATGCCTGAATTTGCTAGGGGGGAAAAAAAAAAAGAAAAACCAGAGGGGATTTATAAAGGAAACTGCCCAGGGTGCTCAGGTATGGGAGATGCAAGGGGAATGCAGGAAATGCAGCACACCACAAGCCCATGGCAGGGTGCAGTGGGTGAAAGGATGGGCAAGGCACACCCATGTCACACACAGGGGTTTCTCTGGGTGCATTAACAGCAGCTCTGACAGCAAACACTGGCCATCCATGCTATGCTGGAGCTCAGTGCAACAGCCTGTGTGTTCATCTCTGCCCCTGGCTGGCATGGCAGCTCCCCCTTGGTAATGAGAGTGAGGGAAAAAATCAACATTTCTCAGCTTTACACCTGCCCCCATAAATTCCCAGGCAAACAGCTGGGGGCTCTCTGCAGCCCATCCCATGTTGTGCAGCATCCAGAAAGGCAAGAGGCTGCAAAAGCCCTTCCAGGGTGGCTGCTCGACAGAGAGCTCTGCTCCCCAGGTGGCTACTGGGGCTCCCAGGCAGGGCAGGGACTCAGTGCCAACCAGGCTGCCCAGACACAGCCCCCCAATATACCCCTGTGGGGGCTCTCAGAGAGCCCTGGCTGGTGGCATGACCACCTTGGGGGAAACAAGGCACCCAGCCACATTAAATGTCTCTCCACAGAGCTGGGCAATGCATGTGAGCCCCAGGGGATGTGGGATGACTCAGGGAGGGAGCAGGAGGGGGACAGCAGCAGGAAAGGGCACTCAGCTCCCAGGGTTACAGGCTCTTGCCTAAACCCCTTCCTTTGCAGAGGAGAGGGAGAGGCTTTGCAGGCATCCCCTCCCCTTGCTCCAAACCCTCCCGTGCCCACTCTTTGTCTGCCTGTCCCTCTGCAGCTGCTGCCGTATCACATCTCACATTTTCCAGCCTGCTGAGCAGGGCTGGGAGCTGCTCTCCATCACACAGCTCAGCAACAGCGAGCTGGGGCAAGGACACCGAGCCACCTCCTCCCTCCCTCCCCAGGCTGCCTCTGAAAACAGCCCTTTTTGGGGAAACACTCAGAATAACCCCTCCAGGGGGGTCACAGCAGGTGCAGAGAGCTGAGAGCAGGGGCAAGAGGAGATCCCAGCACAGCCAGAGCAGGAGGATGAAAGCAGAGCCTTGCACAAATGTGGGGTGCAAAGAGAAACGGGTGAAATGTGCCTAAACAAGTGGGTTTTATATGGCAGCTGAGGGAGGATGGGACGTGAGCTGGCACTGCTGGAGCTCTGCTGGGAAGCTCCCAAGCCCAGCGTGCATCACACGGGTGTAGTAGCACCACACACGTCTGGCTCGTGCCACCACGTCACCAAAGCCCTCCCTTCCCACCCCCAAAAATCCTCATCTCGCTCCAAATACGCACTGGTGCTGATGAATACGTGACGAAAATATTCATCTGCAGCTTTTTGGAAAATAAGTCACCTGGGATAAGTCTGATTCATCCACACCCGAGATGGGCAGTGCCAATCCCTCCAGTTAGGGCTTTATTTTTGTTTTAAATCCTGAAATGCCCGAATTTTTAGCACAGATGGCACAAGCCAGCACTCTGCTGCAGCCCAGCCCAGTTTCCTGCTCCTTGCTGGAGAAACCAGGCAAATCTTCCAACAGTTTTTGGAGCATGAGAGGTGCGTGCTCTGGGCTTCTGCCCAGCTGGAGCCAGGGCAGCACCCCAGCCACCTCCTGCTCCAGAGTCAGCAGAAGTGAGCTACAACATGGAAACATGGCTATAAGCAGGATGCACATGTCCTGGCAAAGAAGGGATGATGCCAGCATCCCCATGGCCATTCCTGGTGCGTGCCTCCAGCAGCTCTGCCCTCTCCCACTGTCCCTGGCCAGGGGGTTTCAGCTGCCAGCCCTCAGGACAGGTAAATCACTCACTCCCTGCTGGCCTGCAGCTTGCCAGGAAGGAGATCACGTGGCAATGGAGGAAGCAGGAATGGCAGCACTCGTTCTTGGAAGCCCAGGGGCCTCATCTGTATTTTTCCAGCCCCCAGTAAATCAAAGCCTTTAAGCTGTTGCTGCTAATTTTGGCAGGAGTTGGGACAGCAGTCGTGCACTGCGGCTTTGCTGATGGACAAAGGGCCTGATTGAGCATCTTCCAGTGCATCACACAGTGCCCACCTCGGGGCTGGCATGCTGACACTTCCACAAACTTGGGCAGCAGCAGAGGAGAGCTGGCCTGACTTGCAGCCTGCAGCACCCAAAGAGCAGCTGGGGAGCCCTGGTACCCAGCCCTGAGCTTGCCAGCAGCTGACTGCCCCAACAGCTCAGCCACAGCTCCACCACGAAGGAGAGCAGAGGGCACCAAATCCCTGCAGCCACCCCAGGACGTGGCACCTGGTGGGTGCTGGTGCCCACCAGGCTGGTGTGTGATGATGGCTCAGTGCCCCTGTCCCCTCACAGCACGTCTGCCCCTGTGAACCAGGCAGACCTGGAAAATGGCCCCAGGGAGCACAGGAACCAATGGGAAGAAGAGAGCTGGAAAATGTCCCCAGGGTCTGGCAGCAGCAGCAGGGGGAGCAGCAGGGAGCCATGCCCAACTGCCAGGCCATGCCCAGCTGCACAGGGTCGGGTTATGCCACACTGTGTCCCAGGCTGAGCACATCCATGCCGTGCTGAGCTGTGCCAGCCCAGACTGTGCCAAGCCTTGCCATGCCAAGCTGGGTCCATGCTAGGCTTGGTCGTGCTGCACCCAGTGTGCTGTGCCAGGGCAAGCCATGCCCAGCTGGGTCACACCTGGCTAAGCTGGCCCACGTTGTGCCAAAGGCTGCCCTGTGCCAAGCCGTGCCATGGAACACTGAGCTGAGCAGTGCCACACCACGCTGGACCATGCCCAGCTGGACCATGCTGTGCCAAGCTGAGCTCTGCTCTAAGTTCAGCATGGCCATGCCAGGCTTAGACAAGCCAGGCCCTACATCCAGTCATGCTAGGCTGTGCCAAGTCAAGCTCAGGCACAGCGTGGCAGGCCAGCATTCCCTGGTTGTGCCACGCTCAGGGATGCCATGCTGGGCTGAGCCGTGCCAGGCTGAGCTGAGCTGTGCCCAGCCATGCCCTGGGATGCTGAACTGGGCCAGGCTGGACCTGAGGATGCTGTGCCACATGGAGCTACACCTTGGGATGCAGTGCCATGCCACGTCATGCCATTGCCAGGGATGCTCTGTCATGCTGAGCCATGCTGTGCCATGCCATGCCGTGCTGTGCCATGTCATTACCACTGCCAGGGAAGCTGTGCCGCGCACAGGGATGCCACGCTGTGATAACCACGGATGCTCTATTGTGCTCAGGGATGCTGCACCATGCTGAGCCCTGCCCTGGGATTCCACCCTGTGCCACGCTGAGGCCAGGGATGCTGCACCATGCTGAGCCATGCCCTCAGATGCCCGGCAAAGCTCTGGGGACCTTAAACCACGCTATAGCCAGGGGATGCTCACCCTGACTGACCCGTGCCCTGGGATGCCATGCTGTACCACTAATGCCCAGGGATACCGTGCCACACCGAGCCGTGCCAGGGATGCCACTGCACACCGAGCTGTGCCACGGATGCCACGCCGAGCCGTGCCAGGGATATGACTGCACACAGAGACGTGGCAGGGATGCCACACCGAGCTGTGACAGGGATGCCACCCCGAGCCGTGCCCACCTTGAGATAGTCGTTCTCGGAGCGCAAGTCCTCCAACTCGCGGAGCAGCCCGTCGGTGCCGGCGTCCAGCATCTCCTCGGTGAGGTCGGAGAAGGCGAGCGAGGTGCTGAGCTGCAGGCGGCTGCTGGCCACGGAGGCGGCCGAGGGCTCCTCGGGCAGCGGCGACGCCTCTCCGGCCGAGGGCGGCGGCGGCGGGGCGCTGCCCGGGGACTCGCCATCGCTGCCGCTCAGCCCCAGCTCCAGCGACAGCAGCTTCGCCTCCTCCGAGGCGCTGCAGTCCGACACCTCCGAGCTGCTGTCGGTCAGCCCCGAGCCCGGCCCGGGCGCGGCGGGCACCGAGCGGGGTCCCGAGCCGCTCCTCCTGGCCGCGGGGGCCGCCGTGTCGGCTCCGTGCCGCCGGCCCTTGGGCCGCACCGCGCCGCGCCCCGCCGGCCCCTTGCCGCCGGCCCGGGCCCCCGGCGGGCCCCGCTTGTCGGCTCGCCCGTCCTTGCTGCCGCCCGGGCGCCGCGGGTGCGGGTGCGGGTGCGCGCCGCTCGCCGCCAGCCGCGGGGCCGCGCCCGGGTGTCCCCCGCCGCCGCCGCGCCGGCTCTTGGCCAGCGACCAGCCCGGCACCTCCTTGGGGCGGGCGGGCGACGGCGCCCGCTGCGGCTTCTTCTTCCTCTCGGGGAGCGGCGGCGGCGGCGGCGGCGGCGGCGCGGGGGGACCCGGCTGTGCTGCCGGCGCGGCCTCCATGTCCCGCTGCGCTGCGCTGGGCTCGGCCCCGGCTGCGGCTGCGGCCCCGGCCCGGCCCCGGCCCCGGCTCCGCCCGCCGCCGCCGGGCGGGGACGAGCGCGGGCGGCGAACAAAAGGCGGCGGAGGGAGTGTGGGGGGAGGCGGGGGGCGGCCGTGCTGGCGGCAACAGCGACCCCTCCGCCCGCCCGGAGCCGCACCAGCCCACCCTGCCCCGGTGGATGGGGCATCCCCGGTGGGGAGAGCATCCCCGGGGTGAGGGGTGCCCCGCGGGTGTCTTCAGCAACGAGTGTCTTTGGGGAGTTGTGACATGGCAGGCGGAGCATCCCTGGGGACAGGGTCCCCTCGTGTGTCCCCTGCAGAGCGAGTCGCTGCGGTACCCCTGCGCAGGAGGGTTGCTCCGGGGTATTTCAGCTCCTGGGACACCCCCGAGGGTAAATGTCCCTGAGGACAGGTCTGGGGAAGGAGGTCCCCAGGGTGTCCCTGTAAGCGCAGCTCCCCCGGGGCAGTCTCGGAGGTGAAGGTCCCCGAGGGACACTGAGTGTGACTGTCCCCCGGGGCACCACTGTCAGTGCAGGGCATCCTCAGGGCTGGATGTGCCCCGTGGGTGGGAGCTCCCTGTCCCCCCCGAGCCAGCTCCGCTCCCCTCACGCTGCCCAGGGCCGCTGCAGCCTCCTCCGAGCAGCGGGAGCACAGTGCCTCTCCGGGGGGAAGCCTGGAGCAGCGAGTGCCTGTTCCAGTCTGCTCCCACCCTCCCGCCGCGCCTGCCGTACGTTACCAGCCGGGCCCGAGCCCACTGCGGAGCGTCCAAAGGCTCAGTTTGAAAAATGCTCCTCGGCTGTGTTTGTAAAATGCTCCTCTGCGCTTTCCCGCGTGGCCTCAGCACGGGAAGCGGTGCTGTGCTGCATCACACAGAGCCCGGGACCCGCTCGCTGCTCAGACTCCATTCCCGATGCTGGGCAGCACAGCCCCAAGGCAGCGCCTGCTTCTGCCCGGGGCAAACCCGAGCCTGGCACAGGGGCAGAACCCCCTGCACATCTCGGTCTTAATCCGCCCAAAATAAACACACGTGGGGTTGATTAGCACGTTGCTCAATACCCCTCTCTGTTCAGCCCACAGCCCCCTGCCCCCTCCCCAAACACCCTCTGGACACAGGCTGGGATTGCACTGCTGCTCTGTCCTGAGCCAGCTGTGCCTCCAGCGCAGGAAAACCGGGATTGTACAGCAAACCGGGATTGTACAGCACACCAGGATTGTACAGCACACCAGGGCTGTGCAACACACTGGGATTGTACAGCAAACCAGGGCTGTGCAACAAAAACAGGGCTGTGCAACACACCAGGATTGTACAGCAAACCAGGATTGTACAACAAACCAGGGCTGTACAACAAACCAGGGCTGTACAGCAAACCAGGGCTGTACAGCACACCAGGATTGTACAGCACACCAGGATTGTACAGCAAACCAGGATTGTACAACAAACCAGGGCTGTACAACACACCAGGACTGCAGTGACACCTTTTGTTGCAGGTGTCACTCCCTGCAGCTCGTGGAGCTGTAAATCTCCGTGTGCCTCTGGCCACGGCTTGCTGAGCCCCCCCCCGCCGTGGCTCCAGGAGTGCCAAGGTGGTGTCTCCAGCCTGTCAGCAGCTTGTGAGCATGACAAGGGGGCTGTGGGTGGAATGAGGGACCCCAGGAAGGTGGGAAGGGCTCTTGTGTTCCATCCCCACCCTGCAGCACACGAGAGGGGCTCTGTACCCCAGCCCCACCCTGCAGCACAGCCACTGCACTGGGAAAGGAAGGTTCCTGGGCATCCTGCCCTTTCCAGGAAGATTTGCAGCCACAGGTGCCGCTTTCCAGGCTCTGGCACCACACCTTGCAGCAAAGCAGGCTGAGCAGTGCCAGGCGCTGTCCCACGAGGGATGCAGGGCGGGTGGCACAGCCGTGCCCTTCTGTACGTGCCCGTGGCCAGGGCTGGCGGCAGGGCTGCCCTCCCCAGCATCATTAGCAGCCGTGCCGTGACTCAGAGCTGCTGCATGACTGCACATGCCCCGAGCGGGACAGGCGCTGACCGAGCCGTGCTGCCTGTGCTCATTAGCGATCATCATTAGTCCTGCTCCCGGCAGTGCTAATTGCGTAACGCCGGCACACGGTGGGCTGCCCTCGGGGAGCCACAGAGCTGCAGGGCGGAGAGGGATGAGGGCAGCATGTCGGCAGCCTGGTTCTTGGGAACGGCCCCTGGTCCTTGGGAACAGTCCCCAGGATGTTTGGAACAACCCTCAGGATGCTGGGAACAGCCCCCAGGATGTTTGGAAGAGTCCTTGGTCCTTGGGAACAGCCCCCAGGATGTTGGGAACAGCCCCTGGACCTTGGGAACAGTCCCCAGGATGTTGGGGACAGCCCGTGGACCTTGGGAACGGCCCCTGGTCCTTGGGAACAGCCCCAGGATGCCATAAGGAGGGACAGGACATGCCCCAAACTCTGCTTGGGGCTGAGCACAGTGTAGAAAGGCTTTCCCAGAGCTCAGCCTCCCACAGGGAAGCCCACCTCTGTCAGATCCCATCACTCACAGCCCCCTTGCTGGAGCTGGGCTCTCATCCCTGCCCTCCTAGCCTGGCCCTGGCTTGTCCCCACTCCTGCCCAGGTGCTCTCAGATTGTTGGGTTGGATTATTGACTGGGTTTGTGTGGCCAGGTTTTGGCAGTGAGGAGAGGGCTGCAGGGGTGGCTCCTGCTTCCCCCGTGTCCAGCAGAGCCAGTCCTTGGTGGCCCCAACATGGATGTGAACCCTGGCTGCAGATCTGGCCAACCCAAAGAGGATGTGAATCCCATCAGAGCAGGATGTGCCTCCCATGGCACCTGTGCACCCCCACAGGCAGGGTGTGTCTCACCCCCTCTTTGGAGGCAGCTGAGGGCTGAGCCCCTTCTGGGACTGCTGTCCAAGGCAGGAGCAGGTTTGGGGTGGAAGTGGGAGGGATGTGAACAGAGCTCAGAACATCCCCTGGGGCTAGAGGCAGTGCAGGCAGTCAGGTTTAGGGCTGCCCGGCCCTGGGCTCACCTCCATCACCCTGGCACTGCCACGGAGCTGTGCTGGAGGGCACAGAGCCCTCGATGGCCAGGGCTGTGCCAACTGATCTCACTGATGGTCTGCTGTAGTGGCTGCTCCTGAACTAGCTGTTCCCAGGGGAATTATTCAATAAATTTGAATTAAATGTGGGCAGGCGGCTTTCTGAAGCCTCTGAAAGGAAAGCAATGAGCTTAAGCAGCCCCCTGGGCCCTCGGGAGGTCTGGCTGGCAGCCAGCTGAGCCAGGATCCAGCACAGCCCTGAGCAGAGCAGGGGAGAGCTCTCACCAGCACCGTGCCTGGAGCTGGGGCTGAGCAGGGCTCTGCTGCCCACCCAGCCCCTCCTGAGCCTCGCCAGGGCCTGGAAAGGGACACAGGAGAGGGGACCAGAAGCAAAATCAGCCTGTGCTGGCTCCTGGCACAGGGACAACCCTGCAGATAGACCCCAGCTGTCACCTCCAGAGCCACCAGTCAATGGCACCATTGGTGTGCACAAGGGCAGGAGCACCCCAGGGGCTCAGGCTGACATCCCAAAGGACAGGGCCCAGGGGAGAAGCAGGAACCAGTGAAGGTGTTGACACCTGAGCACCTTTCTGGACCAGGCTCTGCACACTCCCTACTCCTTCCCTGGCTCCCAGAGGCAGTGCTGGCTTCTCTCCAGCCCTGTGATGGGTGAGGCTGTCAGGTGCATCACAGCTGAGGGTGCTCAACCCTGTAGCAAAGTGCAGCAGGGCCTGAGGGGTGGCAGGAGGCACGGCCTGAGCCCTCAGTCCCCAAGGTGCAGATGGACCCAGTGAACCTGGCCCAGGCTGTGGTGAGCAAAGCCAAACCCCCCTCCCTTGAGCTGATGATTCTACAGTTTCTTAGGGAAAAAAATGTAGAAATGGTTGTTATGCTCAGGCACCATTCAGCACCCCCCTTGTTCAAACAGCATCCAGCACTTTATATAGACACTGACACACTGTTGGAATGACAAATATCCCAGGTGCATTATTTTAAACTCCTACATGCATTGTTTACAGTTTACTGTGCTCCCCCTCCCCAGTGCTGCTTCCACTGAGGGGATTTTGCTGCCAGGGAGGGCCCTGAATAAGGACATGAAGCCAAACACCCGAGGGGACTCTGTGTGGCACCCCAGGGGACTCTGTGTGGCCTGCCAGGCCTTGCTCACACCTGGGGGAATCACTTTGCTCTCCAGCTGTGGCACATCTGCTTGCAGAGCTGCTGAACACGATGCTGCATCAGGATGGTCTGCAGCAGCCATAGCAACGGGGCTGCCTTGGATTCCCACCTTCCCCAGCAGAAATGAGGCTGATTGCTCCCAAATTCGCTGCTGCTGCCTGAGAGACACCAGCAAAAACCTCTGGCCAGGCAGGGGAGAGGAGTTCTGGGAAGGTGCCCAGGCTGAGGATCTGCTGTCCCCTGTCAGATGAGGGCTCTGGTGCAGTGAGCAGCTCCAGAGGCTTCAGCCAGTCCCACCTGCACCAGCTGGACCCTCCACAGATCCTGAGCTGCATCCCAAACCCTGGTTCAATCCTCCAGCATCAGCAGGGTGGGGAGCACTGCTCCTCTGCCCTACACTTGGATTCCACAGGAGGAAGGAGGAAGCACCAGACACCCAACACCTCTGTGTGACGGTGTTCACAGGGGTTCCAGGCTGAGGGAGGAGATGAGGATCTGCCTCCATGTTTCAGAAGGCTTGATTTATTATTTTATGATATATATTAGATTAAAACTATACTAAAAGAATAGAAGAAAAGTTTTTTTTCTATTCTTAGCTAGAAGGCTAGCTAAGAATAGAATAGAATCAGAAAGAATGATAACAAAGGTTTGTAGCTCAGACTCTCTGTCCAAGCCAGCTCTGCTGTGATTGGCCATTAATTAGAAACAACCACATGAGACCAATCACAAATGCACCTGTTGCATTCCACAGCAGCAGATAGTCAATGTTTACATTTTGTTCCTGAGGCTTCTCAGCTTCTCAGGAGGAAAAATCCTAAGGAAAGGATTTTCCATAAAAGATGTCTGTGACACCTCTGGGCTCAGCAGCAGCCTGTGGAGGGACAGCTGTGCCAACCCAACAGCACAGCACGAGGGCATTGCCCTCTGAAATGGCTGCTGGCCTTTGGAGATGGAGGCCCTGGGCCCAGGAATGGTCACAGGGATTTGGGGAGTCAGAACAGCCCTCCCAAATGCTGAGGGCTCCCTGGGATAAGGGCAGCACCCAGTTTCCATGGCACAGCACAGGCTTCTCCTTTACTGGCAGTGAAGGATTAAAAACCTGCAGGTGTAGGGAAAAACCAAACATGAGACACTCTGGGCTCTCCTTCCCTGGCCCTGAGCTCACCCAGTCCTGGGCCAGCCAGGATCAGCATCCACTGCTCTGCCACAGCCTCTCCCTGAGCCAATCCCAGCTCCCAGCACTTTGCAGCTCACACTCTCCTGTCATCACAGCTTCCTCACAGCAAGTCCCAGAGCTCCACTGAGCCCCCCAGCCTGCTCTGCCCTCCCCCTGGGCTGTTTGGCTGCTGCTCAGTGCTCCTGGGACCTGCTCTGGGGAGGAAGTGGGGAGCTCTTGCTTTTGGGGTACGAGATCACCACACTGAGCTCCACCCTGCCCTCCCCTTGCTCTCCCCCACCCTGGGCAGTGTGGCTCTGCAGGGACAGCAGTGCAGGACCCTCGGGCTGGCTGTCCCCAACACCAGTGAGGCAGGGTGGGGATGTTCCTGAGCAGAATCCTGCTCCAGGAACACAACACAACCCTCAGCACATCCCACTGGTGTGGGACAGGGAGGTGCCACACTGGCAGGACCTTGGCAGGGCAGCCTGGCTCTCCCAGGATGGATATGGTGGCTGTCCTGGGCTGGACATGGCTCTTCCCAGGCTGGAGATGGCTCTCCCGGGTTGGAGGTGAATGGCTCTCCAAGGATGGACATGGCTCTTCCCAGGCTGGACATGGCTCTTCCCAGGCTGGAGGAGATGGCTTTCCCGGGCTGGATATGGCTCTTGCCAGGTTGAAGGTGGCTCTCCCAGGCTGGACATGGCTCTCTCAGGCTGGAGATGATGTCTCTCCCGAGCTGGACGTGGCTGCCATGGCCTAGGAATGCCTGTGGTAATTTAGGACAGCAGAGTGGCCCCAGAAACACTGAGAGCTCCCCCAGCCCAGCTGTCAGTGACTCCTGTTTGGGACAGGGACAATTGCCATGCGCCAGGTGGGTCCTGTCACTCGTGATCTTCTCCTACCCAAAAGCCCAAAGCAAACCGAGGCTTTTAACAACGGAGTTGTGCAAAAAACTCCAAACTTGCGTTTTCTGCCCCATTTCGGCTGGCGGGAGCTGCGGGGCTGCGTCGCCACCTGGTGGCCACAGGGAGCAGCGCAGCCGCCTTGGCGCTGCTGTCGGGAATGGGGAAAAAATGAAAAAAAAGGAAAAAAAAGGGTGAAAAGAATTTTGAACACTCTGCAGGCACAGCAACGTTGTAGAAGTACGGTTATAAATCGTTATCCATATAAATGTTATTATGTTTGCCTTTATACATAAAAGTGATACAAAGTTCCTTCCGTTTATATCCAGTTTTTAATTTGAATTTTGTATCCCTGTGCTGGATACCTTCAGGGCTTTTGTGCCTTTCTCTTGGAGAATGCAGCTGTGCTCCAGCCCTGCCCAGAGCACTCCAACCTGTTTTAGGCACTACCAGCAACATTTTAGCAGGGGAAAAAACCTTCCCTTGGCTCCCACCGCACTGGTGGGTTTGTGCAAGGAACATTAACATGACAAAGAGTAGGCTCATAGTGAAAGGATACAAAATATTAATTTTTTTTTCCTGGATACCCAATAGAACATTTTAACAAGACTAGAAATGTAAAACCCAGTCAGAGCTGAGAGCACAGGTGTCCATCTCCCCTGCAACCACCAGAGACACCTGAGGATGTCCAAGCTAGGGAGGGAGGACAGCAACTCAACCAAAAGCTGAAGAATACATAAATAAAAATCTAAATAAACTCTTTCCTGTTGTTAACCTGGCCACTGAGAAATTACAACCTCCTGCTATGTGAGGATTTTCAAGGCTGGACTCTCTCATTAATGTACTGACCCAAATTTGGCTTTTGAGAAGTCTCCAGAATGCATAACAAGCATTTAAAAATGTATCTGTCAGAAATGAAAGAACTAAACAATCAAAGCCTGAAGTTTTAGCAACATTATGAAGCCACTGCAGTATTCTGCAGCTCCAGCAGTGCCCAGGAGCTCCGACCCCAGCTACCCTTGCACTCACCCTTCAGAAAAGACTTTGTAATCAGAAACCCAGGGCAGGACTCGAGCAGTGATAAGGAAGAGAGTTCCTGAAACCATCAGAGCTGTTCTGAGGAGAGATCTCCTAAAGAAAAGCAAGAGCTGCACTTTGTAGCTTTCAAAACAAACTGTCAACATTTACTAATTGGATAGAGATAGCAAGTGATCACAGAGGAGAGGAAATAACCCACTCATATTTAATCTTTGCTGTGAGCCCCGAGGTAATTTGGCTTTCTCTGCCAGCTGCACTGACCATTATGGGGGCTCAACTCATCCAAGCAGGGTCATTGCCTGACCAGCTACCCCTGGTGAGCCTGAGCTCCCCCAGATCCCACCTGGGACCCCACTCCCACCCTCCACACGTAGTTTTGGAGTTCTATTTAAATGCAAACCCCGGCTCCTCCTCTCAGGCCTTGCCCGTGGCACTTTCTGGGCTGGTTTCTCTCTCCTGACTGCTCCGGGGTGATGCTGTGAGGGAATTCCTCTGCAGCCTTTATCCACCTGGGCTGCTCTCCAACAGGCAGAGAGTGTTGCAATGGCTTTGCTGTTTGTGAACAGCCACATTTACACACAAAGGAATCGTTTGCAGCTGCCAAGGGCAGTTTCCAGCCCTAACCCAGCTGTGGGCCAGTGCTATTCCAGTGGGAAGCCCTACGGAAGAGCTGTGTTGCAAGGAGCATTTCCCCTACTCGGAGATGGGGGAAAATTCCTGTTGCTGTGCTGCTTTTCCCCTGTTTGGTGAGTCCAGGGACGAACATCCCTGGGCAGCTCATCCTGGAGCTCATTTGGGTGATGAGAGATCTTGATCAGCCAGACCTTCCTCTAGGGAAAATCTGGGTACAGACTGGAAAGGCTTGGAAGAAGCAGTGAATGGTTCTCACACCGCCGTGGGTGAAGTTCTTTGTGCTGAGAAAAGAAACTTTTTTTCAGGCTCAGAAAATAAACTTTCTGTCACCTTGTGGGAAGGGAAAAGGGCTGGGACTGAGGGCTGGGCCAGCAACTTCTGTGGTATTTTTGGTGTCCCCCATTGTTGGGAGGAATGATGAATCTGACTCCATGTTCTCAGAAGGCTAATTTATTATTTTATGATCTATATTATATTAAAGAATGCTATACTAAACTGTACTAAAGAATAGAGACAGGATACAGACAGAAGGCTGAAAGAAAATAACGAAAATTTGTGACTCCTTCCAGAGTCCTGACACAGCTGGCTATGATTTGTCATTAAGTTAAAACAATTCACATATTAGATAAACAATCTCCAACCACATTCCAGAGCAGCAAAACACAGGAGAAGCAAATGAGATTAGAATTGTTTTCCTTTTTCTCTGAGGCTTCTCAGCTTCCCAGGAGAGAAATCCTGGGCAAGGGGATTTTTCCAGAAAATATGACAGTGACAAACTTCCTGCAAGGAAGAGGAGTGAGTGTGTCCATATGTGAGGGAAGAGGCTGGCTGGATGTGAAAAGCAAGCAAAAAAAAGTTTAAATGAGTTGTAAATTTAAATGTGGCAAGGAGATCTCTTCAATCAAGTGATGGGACCTTGCACTGCTCCATTCCCTGTGCCCTGGATGTACCATGTCCTCCTCATCTTTCAAATCTGTTTCATGTGTTGTTTGAAGAGTGTTTCTAATTAGCAGAGCTCAGACGGCAAAATCCAGAGGAGAGCCAGTGCAGAGACCAAACCCTCAGAGTCCAAGGGGATTTAGTCCAGCCAAAACTGAGTGGCACACTTAGAAAATTCTCCTGAATTCAAGTTTTGATCAGTCCATGTCCCAAAGTTCTTGCATTTGGAGTATGAGGAAGGCTCTGTCTCTGGAAATTTTTGAGTTGTGACCTCTGTAGGAGCAGTACTGGAAATGTGGCTGCAGCTCTTTGGCCTGTGCTCTCAGCTCCTCTCAGCCAAGCTCAGCAGCTTTGTGCCAGGTCCCTGGTAACCAGGAGAGCAGGGATTTCTTGGGATGAGTGCCTCTCCAGAAATAAAACTCACACTGGCTTCGCTTTTTCTTGAGAGCTTGACCAAAATGGGATTTTTACGAGTTTTATTCACTGTAGGACCTTCAGACCATGTGAAACCAGCAAAGCCAAGGCAACTTTTCAGCAGTGGGGCTGATCCATGTTGAATAAGAAGCAGGTAGTTAATATAAGGTAGATTCTCAGTATAAGGGATAAGAATTCTCAGATCAGGTATAAGAATAAAATATAAGAATAAAGTAGAGAATTCTCAGTATAAGGTATAACAATAAGGTATAAAAATAAGGTGGATTCTCATTTTTTTTGCACCTTAACCCCTGGGTTGCCTGTCTCAGCTCTGTTACTGTCCCCTGCTCTGTGCAGTGTGGGGAAGGCCACCTTGGTGCTGGTGACAGGGACAGTCCAAGGGAAGGTGCCTGCAGTGTTGTCTGCCCTGAAGGTGGCAAATGAAGCCCCTGTAATGAGCTGGCCAGGGCACAAGGGCACAGCCACCACCCCCAGATGGGCTTGGAATTGTTTGGCTTTGGGCAGCAGCCCTAATTACTGCTCATTAATGGAAAACCCTTTTCAGTTTAATTGCTGAGAGTTTGTGCTCTGATTTAGAGGGTTTGGTTTCTGATCCCCTGCTCCAAGCAGGTCCTGCAGTCTAGGGAGGAACTTCAGCTTCCATCTGTCACAGAAGACTTCGAAATGTGACTGAAGCTTTTCCATGCTGAGCTTTAATTCCCAAAGATCTGGATGCCAACAGAAATCCTGTGGTGGTGTTCACAGGGTCCCAGGACAAGGGAAGAGATGAGAATCTTGACTCCATGTTTCAGAGGGCTGATTTATTATTTTATGATACATATTATATTAAAAGAAAATGATAGATTATAACTATACTAAAAGAATAGAAGAAAGGATTTCATCAGAAGGCTTAAAAGGAATAGAAAGGGATGATAATAAAATCTTGTGGCTGCTCACAGCCTCGACACAGGTGGATGTCATTGGACATCAAGGAAAAACAATTTCACATGCTGGGTAAACAATTCTCCAGATCACTTTCCAAAAACGTGGAGAAGCTGAAGCTTCTCAGCTTCTCAGGAGAAAAGATCCTGGCAAGAGGATTTTTCATAAAATATGGCTGCAACAAAATCCTTTCCATCTTTGCCTCTTATCCACTTCTCTGAAAAACAAAGCATCATCCAGGCTTGATTTCAGTGAGTTTGAGGGGTGGAAGCACTGGGGGGCTGATGGGCTGGTGATATGGTAAATAAATGGGTTAATAAATGTTGGAGAAAGCCCATGGGAGTGGATCCTTGGAATGTTTTGGGAGGTTTCAGCTTGAAGCTGACTCCCTGTGCAGGGAGGTCAGGCTTTCCTGGGTGAAGAGAGCACAAAATGCTCGTGGTGAGACAAAAATCTGTGCAAAACATGAACTAAACAAACTTCCCTGAACGGGCTGGCTCCTTCAGGGGATGGAGGAAGCTGTGGGGTGAACCCTGGGCTCTGCCCTGCTGAATGGAATCACAGAACTCAAAGAATCACAGAGTCACTGGGTTGGAAGAGACCTTCAAGATCCTTGAGTCCAACCCAGCCCCAACCCCTCACCCAAACCCTGGCCCCCAGTGCCACATCCAGGCTTTGTTAAACACACCCAGGGATGGGGACTGCGCCACCTCCCTGGGCAGCCATGCCAGAACTTTATCACCCTTTCTGTGAAAGCTTTTTCCCAATCTCCAGCCTGTATTTCCCTTGGTGCAGCCTGAGGCTGTGTGCTCTGGCTGTGTCAGTGCTGCTGCAGACAGAGCCCAGCCCCAGCTGAGCACAGGCACCGTTCAGGGGCTGCAGAGAGTGATGGGGGCAGCCCTGAGTCTCCTTTTCTCCAGGCTGAGCACCCCCAGCTCCCTCAGGGGCTCCTCTCAGGGTTTGTGCTCCCAGCCCCTCTCCAGCCTCATTGCCTCCTCAAACATCTCAACATCCTGAGCTTAGCAGAGCAAAGAGCATCTGGTGAAGAAGGGGAGGATGGAGAAACCACTGCAGAATCCTTTGTCTGCTGCTCCCCTCCCAGGGCTGAAGGGGCACACAGAGGTGTTGGCTCTGCTCCCTGGGCTCAGGGTGCACAGTGCTTTCTCCACCAGCAGCTCACTCTCTGTGTTTGCAAAAATGAACCATCCTGAAGGTTGGCTCAGCAGGACATCTGGGAGCTTCCTGGCCTGACATACCACATTTCCATGTGCTGGTGGAAAAAAACATAATAAATGGAGAACAAAAACAAAACAAAACAAAACAAAACAAAAAAAACCCCAAACAAACAAACAAACCAAACAAAAAAAAAAAACCAACTAAAAAAATAAAAAAAAAGAGAAAAATAAATGGAGAGCAAAACCCCCAAAATGGAGAACATCAATAACCCTCAGCAGGTCCCCTGGGAGCTTCCTGGCTGCCTGACACACCACATTTCCACGTGCTGGTGGAAAAAAACATAATAAATGGAGAACAAAAAACAACAACAACAACAACAACAACCTTCACCAAACAAACAAACAAACAAACAAACAAAGATGTAAAAATAAAATTCAAAATAAAAGAGAAAAATAAATGGAAAACAAAACCCCCAAATAAATGGAGAACTTCAATAACCCTCCATGGCTGGGCTCTGGAGGAACTGGTAGCTCCTACAGCTCCAAGCTGGAGGTTGAACTCTACTTTTGGGTATGGAGGTGGGAGGTGTAGCCAGACATCTGGGGCTCCTGCCTTTGTGTGCAGGCTGCTGCTCCCAAAGGGATTCCAGAGCTGGGGGGGGGGGGGGTGGGGGGAAGAGGCATTAGCTGCTAATTTGATGTGCTTTATGTCAAATGTTTGCAGCAGAGAACAGCTGTTTGCTACTCCCACTGTTCTCACTGCAGCTAAGAAGGGTGAGAGCTGCTGAAAAGGGTGATAATTTGATTAAAGATGCAGCAGAAGATGTTTTTATGGGATAGCTGTGTGGAGGCCCATCAGGGAAAGCAGTGCTGTTGAAACAGGCTTGGGTGATGCTTTTCTAGCAGGTGGAAGGTGTTGGGTGTCTCCATGGCCCATGGTGGGACTCAGCTGATGTAGTGGAGCACTCTTTCTCCTCTATTTTCCCCAGTATCCACAGCTGAGATGGATAATCATGCTTTTTCCACATAGAAAATAAGAAAAAAATTATTAAACAATGGTTTTTAACATGGTAGTTCCACTTTCCAATGTGGAAACCTCAGGAGGAAGAACAGGCTCCGAGTCTAAGCCTGGAACATTCTCTGGGCAGGATCCTCACCCATACCCAGGGTCTGGATCCCTCTTCCCTGACACCCAGCAGTGCTGCCATGGCAAATCTTGTAAATATTGCAAAAACCATCCCAGCAATAGCTGCTCCACTTCAGTCATGGCCTCCAAAAGATGGAACAAATAGAAACCTGTTCTTGAGATGATGAAGACTTTCTTTGTTCTAAGCTTCTCCTACATATCTTTCAGGCACATGGTTTGGATCTACTGAAAGGTCTCCCAGACCAGCCAAGGAGAGATTTTATGAAATTATTTTATGGCTTTGGGGATTCTTTTGGATTCTTCTCTCACTGATCCTGTTGTGAGACCTGAGCAGGCAGCACTGCAGGGTCTTCTGTGAAGGGTGGAATTGCAGTAGGGCACTTCACAAATGGGCTAAATAGTTCAAATAATTCAATAACTCAATAATAATTCATGTAATCCAATAGTTCAATAATTCAGTTTGGAAAAGCCTTTTAAGGTTAAGTTCCAACCATTAACACAGCACTGCCAAAGCCACCACTAAACCCCATCCCTAAGCACCACATCTACACCTTTTAAAAACCATTTCCAGGGCTGATGATTCCATCACTGCCCTGGGCAGCTCTTCCAATGCCTGGCAGCCCTTTCAGTGAAGACATTTTTTGTAATATCCAATTTCCAATTTCATATTGGAATATCCAATATCCAATTTTGTAATATCCAATCCAAACCCCACTGGTTGAACTTGAGGTCGTTCCCTCCTGTCCTGATGTTTGTTACCTCGGAGAAAAGACCTGGATTTCTTTGGAAAGATCCAGGTGCATTTGTGCACTTCTGGTCCTGGAAATACACACTCAGGGGTGAGGCTGTGCCATGGAGGTGCTTCCCTGTCCCTTTTTAGGGGAAACACTGCAAGCCCTGCAAAGATGCAGTGTTTGTCGTGCTGTGCAGAGATTTGGAGCTGAGGGAAGAGCAGTGGCATCCTTGGAAGTGGATTTACTCCAGGCTGGTGGTTTTGCTGGTGGGTTTTTCCAAGCTGCAGTCTCCCACGAGATGGTGCTGTGGGATAGGGGACACTGTCACTCAGACACGACTGCAGCTTCTGGCTATAACAGAAAATTAATTTGTGGCTTTGTAAGAAACGGAGGGTTTTGTTTGCAAAGTCTCTTCAGGGAGAAAAATGGGGAGTGAGTAACATCAGCTGCTTTCCTTCCCCAGGAGAGCCCAATCAGAGGGAAAGGAGTCCCCAAATCCCACTAAACAATTCACAAATGGCACCTTGTGCTGGTCCACTTTTCACTCAGAAATTAATGCTGCTGATGTTCTGCTTTTCACAGCACCACAGAGGGTTTTGTGTAGGGGAGGGACCTTTCAGATCATCCAGTGCCACCCCTGCCATGGCAGGGACACCTTCCACTATCCCAGGGTGCTCCAAGCCCTGTCCAGCCTGGCCTTGGGCACTGCCAGGGATCCAGGGGCAGCCACAGCTGCTCTGGGCACCTGTGCCAGGGCCTGCCCACCCTCACAGGGAACAATTCCATCCCAATACCTCTGACAGTTTAAAGCCATTCCTCCTGTCACTGCAGGTGAAAATAAGCACATTTATAATGTGAGGAAAGCCTCACATATTACTAGTATGTGAAATATCTTAGTAGTTTAATTGAATAAGTTTTTACAGAAAAACAATTAAAGTATTTATGCATGCACTTGGCTTTTACCCCTCTTCTGTGGGGACAGGTTTATGCTCATCCCTGCCTTATTCCCCTGGCTGGGGAATGAACCCCGTGGTGGTTTCATTCTGGGAGAGGTGAGGGATGTTACAGCAATTTGCCAGTGCCTGAATACTTTGCTAATGATGTGATGTTCTCAGTGGTGATTTTGGTTTCCTTGCCTCGGGCCAGTTCTTTTTTTGCTGACACACCTTTACACCTCTGCTCTTTCTGTGGTGACTTTAGAGCACTGCTGCTTCCTTCATAGTCTGCAGCTGAGTTATATCTAAATTTATCCCATGCACTTTTCATGCATTAGTGGCTGATTCTGCCACTCTAAACCCAACCCTGCCCAGCTTTGGGGCTACATTTCCTTATCTGGCCATTACTGAGGTGTTTGGAGTCCCTAGTGCCAGCCTGTGTCCCATCTCCTGGCACCCCTCTGTGCTGCAGCCCATGGCTCTGTTGCAGTCCTGTGTCACTGTCATATTTTCTGGAAAAATCCCTTTGCCCAGGATTTCTCTCCTGGGAAGCTGAGAAGCCTCAGAGAAAAATGAAAACAATAATTATCTGATTTGCTTCTCCTGTGTTTTGCTGCTTTGGAATGTGGTTGGAGATTGTTTACCAACATGTGAATTGTTTTGGCTTAATGACCAATCATGGTCAGGCTGTGTCGGGTCTCTGGCGAGAATCACGAGTTTTCATTATTATCTTTTTTTAAATTTATCTTTTTGCATTGTTATCTTTTATCTTTTATTATCTTTTAGCCTTCTGTCTGTGTCCTTTCTGTATTCTTTATTATAGTTTTAGTATAATATCATATCATATCATATCATATCATAATAAATTAGCCTTCTGAGAACATGGAGTCAGATTCATCATTCCTCCCTTCAATGGGGATCTCAGAAAATACCACAGCTCTGGGCTTTTCTTAACTTGGTACAAAGCTTTTGTTGGGGTTCCAGGGTCTGTACTTACACTGTGGGATTTCTGTCCCACAGCCCTGCCAGTGCCTTTTTCCTCCACTCACTTTATGCATCCAGCACATTTTTGGGGCTTTTTCAACTCTGAGCTGCTGATCTGAGAGTCTTACTCGGGGAAAATGATTTTTTTGAGCATGCCCTGTCCAGTGACGCTCCTTGTTAATAATGATACCTTTGATCAGTGTCTTGGAAAATGTGGACAGTGCCTAGATTTGGTATTTTGCAGAGAAACTGCAAGAAAGTGAAGGAATGGACAAATATTTGCCACAGGGATTCTGTTTTCTTTTCAAGCAAACATCTGGGTTATTCCAATTAAGAAAAAAAAAAAAAGGTACTGTGGCAAATATGAAAAGATCCAGGAATTTCATGTCAGCCTGTGTTTTTATACTTTAATTTCAGAGCCTCTCCATCTGGAAATAAAAGCATTACTGGGGTTTGATCTGGAGTCCTCTGAAGTCCAGGGAAGATTTCCCCTCCGAGTGCTTCAGTAACAGTAAATGATGGATGGAGAGAGGCTGAATAATTTAAGCAGCAATTCCCAGTGCTGTGTGCTTGCTGCCCAAACACACTGTGAGCCAAGGGTGCCCTGAGATGCCCATGAATACAGAGATTTCCCCTTTCAGTGCCCTGGCTGCTTCCAGCAGCAGCTGAGCCCCTGCCAGCCCTCCTGGCTCCTTAAACCTCCTTTTGTGGCAGCTCCAGGGTTTTGTCCGTGTTCCCACCATGGGGATGGGGTGGGAATTGTCCCTCCTGGGTGTAGATTGATGATGGGCAGAGCTCTGTGCTCTCACCAAGTGATGGTGGTGTCTCTGTAGCCCAGGGGAGCTGTGGGTGACTGCCAGAGGCAATGGGGTGGCACTGTGCAATTAATTCAGTCAGCTGAATTTGCCTTTTTCTGTTTGTTTTTATTCTGAGGAGGAGGCTGGCCAGCTAACAAGTAAAACACAAGTTGGAACCTACTCCTGTAATGTGCCAAAAGCAAAATAATCTTGGTTTGGGATTTTTCTCTTGCTCCTGTTGATTGGCAGGGCCCTTCATTACTGTTCACACAGTTATTTTAAGCTGTGCTTCTACAGCAGTAAAAATGATGATCAGTTGTATTTTTCACCAACAAATGTGATTAATTTATCTCACCCAGTCACTCAGGGGTGACCTTCCCCCAGTTTTTCCTTAATGAACTGTTTTGTGATATAATGCACCTCTGCTCTAACGCTACAGGGAATTGTTACCTGCGGCAAAGGGGGTCATGGTGGGTGGGCTTTGGGTAGGGAAGGTGTCCCTGTCCATGGCAGGGGGTGGAATGAGGTGAACTTTTCATCCCTTCCAACCCAAACCCTTCTGTGGTTCTAAGAAATGCTCAGCTCCTGATTTTGTGCAGAAGAATTCTATCTGTGGTCACTCCACTTGTGTTTCCTCTGTCCACACAAAAATCTCAGCCTGTCTTTTCAGTGTCCTCTGGAGTTACTGCCATCAGCCCAATCCCCACGTGGCAGAGTCCTCAGCCTCTTCCCTGTGCCCTTCCCTCCTTGATCTGCTGCCAATATTGTGATCATCATTCAGGTCAGCTCCCTGTTGCTTCCTCAGACTCACATTTCCCTCAGGGTCCTGATGTTGAAGTTACTTCTGAATTTTACAGAATTTCTGTCTAACCTTTCTATAATTCAACCCTTCTGGTCCAGGGGTGCTGTCAGTTTAGCTAGGAATCCAGTGTTTCTGCCCCAGTGCAGGGGGAAGAATTAAAAACTTCCACAGCTACAGTGGGTCTGGGGTTTCTCCAACTTACTGCAGGTTTGGAGGTACCTCAAGCCAACTTATTTCTCTTAATGAACTTCCAGAGAAATGCCAACCTGGGCAATGTTGTGAAAACTGTTTTCTTCTCCTCACCAAGACTTTTTTTCATTGAGATGGAAAAGAACACCATGACTAGGTGTCCAGTAAACCCAGATATATCAGAAAATTGGGAATGTGACTTCACCTCTGGTGTTGTCCTGTTCTTCCCTCAGCAAATGCAGTCATGCCCCACTCAGCTTGGTTAAAGCTTCCCTGAGAATCTTGTTTCAGCAAATATTCTAGGATCATCTCCCCTCTACCTGCACCCCTGCAGCTCCCCTTCCCTGCCACAGCAAAAGCTGTTGTCTACAGCACCAAAGCTGTTGTTTTCACTCTTCAGGTGACTCTAAGTGCATTCCTTCCCTGATGCTGCTCTGCTCTCTGGACAAGCATCTCTGCAGCCCCTCCTCAGCATTCTCCCACAGCTGGATAAAATCTGCCTGTAAAGAATTCCTGGATTGCTCACCATGGGCCTTTTCAAATCTTGACACCAAGTAGAGCTCCCAAATGGGATTTTTGTCTGTGGGGCTGCTCAGTGTAGTCCCCCTGGCTCCTTATTGCTCCTTTGCTCTCAGTGAGGGCAGCAGGAGGTCATGGGGGAATGACTCATCACAGAATCATGGATTGGTTTGGGTTGGAAGGGTTTTGAGATTGTCTTGTTCCAACCCCCTGCCATGGGCAGGGACACTTTTCACTAGATCAAGCCCTGTCCAGCCTGGCCTTCAACTCTTCTAGGAATGGGGCAGCCACAACTTCTCTGGAAACCTGTGCCAGTGCATCCCTGTTAGCAATTTCTTCCTAATATTGCATCTAAACCTCCTAACTGTGGGTTTGAACCCATTTCCCCTCGTCCTGTCACTCCAGGCCCTTTAAAAACTCTCTCTCCATCGTTTTCTAGACTCCCTTCAGTTACTGCAAGGCTGGAATTAGATCATCCCAGATCCTTCTCTTTTCCAGGCTGAACAGCCCCAACCTGTGGGACTCACATTCCCTGTACCTGAAAGAAGCAGTGAGAGAAGCAGAGAAGAGAATGATTAAAACAATTCTTACCTCATTTGCTGCTCCTGTGTTGTGCCAAAGCAGAATGCAATGTGGAGATTGTTTGCCCACAGTGATGGTGTTTTGTTTCCTTGGCCTGTCAGGGCCAGGTGTGTGCAGACTGTGGGTCAGCAGACAGTCACAGGATTCTGGGCAGTTGAGTGCTTGGGCAGTCCCAGTTGAGATGTAGTGTAATATAGTATAGAATAATATACAATAATAAAGTAATTAATTAGCCTTCTGATATCATGGAGTACCCCTCATCATTCCTCCTGCCAATCGGGTGAAATTTCACCGATACCAACTCTCCCAGCCCTTCCTCCCAGCAGAGCTGCTCCATCCCTCTGGTGATCCTGCTGCCTCCTGTGGGCTCTCTCCAGCAGCTCCACATCCTCCTCATGCCCTGTGATGGAAGGAGCTCACACCAGCTCCCTGCCCTGTGCTTCTTGCTGCTCCCAGTTCCATGGCCTGGAGACCTGCTCCCAGTTCCACGGCCTGGAGACCTGCTCCCAGTTCCATGGCCTGGAGACCTGCTCCCAGTTCCACAGCCCATTCCATGGCCTGAAGGCCTGCTCCCAGTTCCATGGCCTGGGGACCTGCTCCCAGTTCCATGGCCTAGAAACCTGTTCCCAGTTCCATAGCCTAGACCATGGCCTGGAAACCTGCTCCCAGTTCCACAGCCCAGTTCCATGACCTGGGGATCTGCTCCCATTTCCATGGCCCAGACCACGGCCTGCAGACCTGCTCTCAGTTCCTTGGCCTGGAGACCTGCTCCCAGTTCCACAGCTCAGTTCCATGGCCTGGAGACCTGCTCCCAGTTCCATAGCCCAGACCACAGCCTGGAGATCTGCTCCCATTTCCATGGCCCAGACTTTGGCCTGGGCACCTGTTCCCATTTCCATGGCCCAGACCATGGCCTGGAGACCTGCTGCCAGTTCGATGGCCTGGTGACCTGCTCCCAGTTCCCTCTGCCAATCTCACCAGTTTGGCATGTGATGCCTTCATCATGTGAGGCAGAGCCTCTTTGTGCTGAGAACACCCGAGCTACTGCCGTCCTTCCCGGCATTTGCGCAAACCATCGCTAATTGCATCCCGAGGCTCTGGCCTGCTTTCCTGCAGGCACACGGCCCTGGCATCAGCATTGTGAAAACTGCATATTTTATGATTGGCTTTTCACAAATATTAAAATGAATATTATGTGTGTTGTGTTAGAAAATTATGCTGTGTTAATTTTTTAAAGTAATGTGTTAAATATAGTTTTAGGTTATAACATAATGTTAAAATAGAAACTATGCTATGTAGGATACTTTTTTAAAGAGAGGACTTGCACCGAGATAGCCACAGGACACCTGAATCTTTCAGAGAAAGAGAATTTATTGCTCTCTTATCAAGTTCTTACTGCCTCACTCAGCCCTGAGATGCTGTCAGGATTAAGAGGAAGAAGTTGATGATGACCAGACAGAATCCTGTGTTTGAATGGAATTTATGCACCATGTATGAGGTGTATGAATATGCAACAGGCTGTTGCTTTTAAGGGTTAATCCTCTGTTAATGTGTGTCCTTCTTCAGGCTTATTTTGCCCAGAAAAAGGTACCCAGACCATCCATAACTCTTTGTCTCTATTGTCTCATATTGTCCTAATTCAATTTGTCCAAATTATTATTACTCTAATTGTATTACTATTTTATAACCATTTTATTATTATGAAACTTCTAAAATTTTAAAAACAAGTGATTGATGTTTTTCACAAGCATGCAGAGGGAAATTGGTGTGCTGGACAGGGCTGGTGCTGGCCCAGATCTCTCTGATGTTCTTTGTCTTTGCAGCTCCCAGGCTTTGTTTGTCAGTGCTAAGTCACGATGCGAAGCGGAACAGTCCAGACTTAGGGAAACTGGGTCAAACTCCTAAGGAGGAGCACAAAAGCCTAGTGTGTGAGCCTGGGAGGGCAGAACAAACAGGCCAGGGCACAAAATGGAGAGGGAACTGGGAAGGACAGAGAGGAAGATGCTCTGCACCAGTGTGTTAGACACAAGAGGCCATTGGGGAAATGTTGGGCTGGTCCTTGGAGCACAGGGAAGGTTGTGGAGGGGCAAAGCCCAGTTCATTCCTGTTGATGTTGAATTGCTTCAGATTCAACTCAAACGTACAGCTGCCACCAGGCAGCCAACACAAGAAAAAAGAAATTAAAAAGTGTGGATTGTTGTTCTGGAATCACATAGGTGCTGGGGAAAATCACCACAGGGTGATTTGCTCCACCATGGAGCTGCTCACCACTGGTTTTGCAAAGTGTGAAAAATGTGTCTTGGCAAAGATAATGAAAATAAATTCCCATTCAAATGGTGTTAAGGAAGCTCCATATACAGACCAGCAGTTTAACACTTTATCTGCCAGGAAAATATTGGAGCAAACAATGAAAATGTTAGCACGTAGTGAGGAGGTCAGCAGCATCCTGTGGGCTTGTCTAGAACAAGTGGCTTCCAAACAATTTTGATTTTTCTCCTGTGACAGTATAATTCTGTTTTAAGAGCAAAAGAAAAGCAGTGTTTTTTGTATAAATTGACATTAATAAAGCTTTTGATTTTCTCCAATTATGTTTTTGATAATCAAGACAGAGAAACCTCATTAGAAGAAAATTTTCATTTGGTGGTTGAAAAACTGGTTGGAAAGTCATGCTGGAAAGTTGTTTCTTATCAAAAGAGAAAACTTCACAAAGTGGGGTTCTGCAAAGGGTTTGCTGTCAATCAGTGTCTTCATTAATCATCTCAAGGATGAGATAAAGATTGCTCTTATTAAATTTGCAAATGAGGTCAAGCAGAAAGTCTAAGCTGTAAATATGTCATAGAAGAATTAGGTTATAAAACTAACCTGCTCTCTTTGCCCACTGTTCATGGGAGGAGAAGTTATGGGTGTAGGTTCAGCTATTTAGAGCATTGAGTGAGACTTCCCAACAGGAAGGATAATCCAGGACTGGCACCAGCGGCCTCCAGCACAAGCTTGGTGTCAGAAAAGGGAATTAAGCTATTGCTTAATTGTGTAAAGATGATCCTCCTCCAGTGCAGAGAGCTGCTCTTTGAGGTCTCTTCCCACCTCATTCCTGGTCTGTGAGGTAGGAGAGGGCTCCTGGGATCAACCCCAGCATCAGGAACTAGCCCTGTGTGTGGGTGCTGGAAGGCAAGAACATGCAGGTTCCCCTGCCATGACTTCCAGATCTGTTCTTTTTACAGAGAAACTTCTGCTGCCGTGAGGACCACCAGGGCATTTAAAACTGCTTTTGCTGTTCCTTCAAATTTCTTTGGTTGTGGGGGTGCGTGTGGGAATCCATAATGTGCTTTATCAACTACACAAGTTAATAATGTGGATTTTGTGTAATTTGGAACACTACCAAAGGATGAATCAATGATGCACAGTTCTAAGTTCACTAAATCCCCAGAAGTAAAACTTATTCAAAATATATCTGTATCTGGAATAGTGTTGTCTTATCCTTTACACTTGTGTTTCTATTTCTGTACTGATACAGCTCATATAACATTTCATTTCCCGTTGTGAACTTGAAATGCAGCAAGATGAAAAACTCATATTTGGTAAACAGGGATTTTTATTTTGGATTCTATAGAGAGAACAAAATTGGCTGTGCGTGGAAGCGCTTGCTGCTTTGAAGTGGTTAATTTGCCTTTATCTTCCAGACACATGACATCAGATTGGATCCAAGTGTGTTCCTAAGCAGAGATGAAGTCCTGACACCCCCTAACTTGGGGTTCATTTACAGCTGGGTTAGAAAAGTAGAAAGCAATCCTCACTAGGGCCAGGAAAAACCCATGAGCTTTCCCCCAAACCTTGGCTTAAATGGGTTTTTTGAAACTAGACCTGATCTCGATGGTAATTTAGCACTATTTTTTTGTGCTTAAAGGCAATGTATAGGCAAGGAACATATTGTGCTCTGTTGTAATAAGATCTGAGTTTCATCAATATTCAGTACTAGCACATGCTGGGTGGTGTTAGGGACTGAGCAGATACTGCGAGCACCAGCTGCTGCTTTTATGCCAGTTTTTCATGCTGAACAGTAGGAGACTAAACTCTAGCATCACGCAGAATGGAGAGCTATCAGGAGCTGGGAGCAGCACGGGGAAATTCATGCAAATCCCCCTGTGCTCTTTAATGGTGTCTGTGATTGGGCTGGGGGAGGCTGTGAGGGGCAGAGCTGTTCCCCTGTGCTGTCACAGTGGCTCTGCCACCCCAGGCATGTCTCCAAGGCATAATTATTTTGAGATATTGAGGTCCACAGAAGCCTTTACTTTAAGGTTGACTAATGCATTATAATGTCTTCAAAAACTCTGGCCCTCGGGCTTCTTGGTGGTGAGTCATCTGACTAAAAAAGCATCTGGCCATGTGCTGTTCCCTCACTGTGGGAGGGTCTGCAGCTCTCTGGGCCCTCAGCTGGTGACACAGGGCTCCCCAGGGCCTTGTCCCAGACTGTCCCAGCCCTCAGGGTAGGCACAAGCATCCTGCCCAGTCTGCCTTCCCTGCCTCTTCATGCAGCCATTTGTTTGTCTTCATTCTCAACCCTCTTCTTTGCACAATGACCTTGTAGGTGGTTTTGTCCTTTTCCAAGGTACTTTGAGAAGAGATCTTGCAGGTCTCCTTGCTTTAGAAGACTCCAAAAAACCAAAGGAAGTGTTCAAGGATGACAAGTACTGGGGGTGGAGGCTGTGCTTTATTCTAGAGTGACAACCAGTCAAAGACCTTATGGTTGTCATACTGCCTGCTCTGGGGCCACCACCAGTAGAGGCAGGTCCAGTGTTATCACCAAAGGGGCCTCCAGTTATCACCAAAGGGGCCACCAATTATCACCAAAAGTGTCACTAATTATCACCAAAGGGGCTTCCAGTTATCACCAAAGGGGTCACCAATTATCACCAAAGGGATCATCAGTTATCACCAAAGGGGTATTGGAGACAGACAAAGCTGATACAGAGAATCCATCATCAGAAGGCATGAAAAGACACTTTATTATTAGAAATTCACAGTTCTTATACAAACAATGGTGGATCTAAGACCTGATTGGCCTTTAGGAATCTTCTCTCACCTATTGGTCAAGAAGGGACAGCTCCTTCTTGTAAACATCTTTGACAAACAGAGATTGCCTGCCAGGTGCAGAGATTGAGATAATAATTGTTTTAATTCTTTCTCTGAGCTTTCTCACAGCTTCCCAGGAAAATCCTGGGAGAGCTGTGTCTCTCTCTGCTCAGAGGATGTGTGATTACCACACAGTGTTACCAGGAGATACCATAATTGTGTTGATAATTTCTTGACTGACACTGGACCAGCCATCCAGCCCCTCCAGATCTCAGCAGATTTTTGTGGAGAGCAACAGTTGTCATTTTCCACTCTCTGCCTGCCTTGAGCTGTCAAATTGAGGCATCCCATAGTGGGATGTTCTTCTTTCAGTGACTGATCTATGGGAAAGCTCAAATCTTGGTGGCAGTCAAGGCAATTTTAGAGCTCCTGGGGTTAAAGTGTTGGGACTAATGTCTGGAGAACCATTATTTGGTCCTCTAAAATCCAAGCACAGCTGTTCATCCTCTGTCAAACTTGTATTTACAAAGGATATATCATAACCTTAGGAAATTCTCCTTTGACTAGGAGTGGAAGTTGCTCTGAGATTGGAACCTGCTTTGATTATAAGTCTGCAGTGTGTGGTCAGAAATCTCAGTCTTTAATGATTAAGACATTTTCCCCCCAGTCCTGTTATTCTTAGTGGCAGCTTCTTGCCGCAATATAGAATTTCAATTTATGTATATGTGTTTTTGAGAGCAGGTCTCCACGTTGAATGCCTTTAGGCTAACTGAATTCAGTCATCAAATTCCAATTAAATCACAGCTCAGAAATGTCTGTAATTAGGACTCTTTAAGGGTTATTATTACTATTTTTGTAATTCACAATACAAGAGTGACTTCTAATATAATGTTAAGTTTTACTGTTAATTTTCCTATACTGAAAGACAGGAAGCACTGTTGGATTTTATCTCTGATTTGCAGGAACGAGGGAGGTGGCATCAAACAGCAATTTCCATCCTGTCTGGTCCAATGACAAGATGGTGAATCTGCAGGAATGGGAACACACTGGGTTATGTGCCATTTGCCAGGGCAGGAAGCAATTTCCTGTGGAGACTGAAGGCCTCTGTTCCCCCAGCAAGGTCAGCAGAAGCATTTGCTGCCTTTGGCTGCATCATAATTGCATTAATAAAGACAGCAGCTCCCATGGGGCAAAGGCTGCAATTAGCAGCAGCATCAGAGGTTTCATCCCTGCCTCTGCAGTGCTCCCCTGCAAGCAGAGAGGTTCTGCTGGAATTTATTGATGCCATTCCCACCTTTGAATGAGCAGCTCCTGCTGTGCTTTCACCACCCAGCAAATCTCTCCACAGCTGGAAATGGGCTCTGGGGATGCTAATGGGGAAATCAGGTCTGCTCCCTGCAGCCCCCCAGCTGGAGGAGGTGCTGGGAGCTCCCCCCAGGCCAGCACTGAAAATCAAATGATTTGGGGAATCATCTGGTTCTTGCAGGGAAGGGGATGATCATGAGCAGCTTGCTGTGGTTGTCTGACTATGCGGGGTGTCTTGGTGTAACTTCTGCCTTGCCTTGGATGCTCTTCCAAGTTTAGGGTTGGTCGGGAATGGAAATATGTGCCCAGAGCATTCTGCAAGAGTGACAGAATCCCAGAATGGCTTGGGTTGGAAGGGACCTCAAAAATCATCTCATTCCTCCCCCCTGCCATGGCAGGGACACCTTCCACTGTCCCAGGACTCCAAGCCCTGTCCAGCCTGGCCTTGGGCACTGCCAGGGATCCAGGGGCAGCCACAGCTGCTCTGGGCAAGCCTTCATCCACAGGGAAGAATTTTTTCCCACTCTCTGATCTAAACCTACTCCTTGTCAGTTTAAAGAAATTCCCCTTTGTCCTGTCACTCCATGGCATTGTCCAAAGTCCCTCCCCAGCTCCCTCAGAACCCTTTAGGCACTGGAAAATGCTCTCAGGTCTCCCTAGCACCTTCTCTCATCTGTGCCTTCACAGAACCCGCTTAAGTGACAATTCCTTGGCAAACCTTGGCTGGATTGACATCTTCACTTCATTGCAAAAATAAATGGTAGAATGCAACATTTGAAGACCCCCCAATCCATGACATTGGCTGAGATTTTGGAAGTGTGGGCCTGTTTGAGCACACACACACATCTGCACACACATGATCACAGGGAAAGGCACAAACCCCATGTGGCACTGTCGGTGACCTGCCAGCCACGACTCCTTCACCCATACCTGGGAGAGCTCTCCAGGAGAGCTGCTGCCTGCCAGAGCTTCCACTGAGCTTTTCTTTCTGAAAACTCCCTCCTCTGTGCTGCTGCCTGCTCAGGAGCTTATTAACTTTCTCCAAAAATTGAAAATACCAGGGAGCTCTTAAACAGCTTCTTGATCTACCCATTGCATTTTGTGGAGTTGCTGCTCTTCAACATTTCAACTTGAGTGAAACTGCTTTTAAAGCAAAGGAAAGGAGTAAAGTAGTGTGGTAGTTTACTCACTGCTTCCATGTGGGAAGTGTGGGTAGAGCAGAGCAACGTGCAGGAGAGCTGATGGGCTCACAGCTCGTTAGCACTCCCCTCAGAGCTCCAATGAGGAGGGGCACAGCAGGGATGTGTAGGAGACTTGGACTTGACCCATAACTGGAGTAAATCAGCCAGATCTTTTGTTGGATTCAGTGGAACAGAACACGAAAAAGCTCCCACCCAATAGCAGGAGTATATTCCCATCCAGGGCTAACTTTGGTGGGCCTGCAGTGCTGTTTCATTCCATGTCATACTCCACAAATGGAGGAGAATGCTCCTGGTTCCTCCCCCTGCCACATCACCACCCACCAACCTGCTGCACCACACCACTCCTCTCTCCCTTTTCCCCTTGCCAGTCTGAGAAACTTTAAATGGGAAAAAAAAAATAAAAAAAATGATGAACCACCATCTGGTCTCCACGAACAGGATCAGCTCTCAGGCCATTTCCTCAGCACAAGCTGGCACAGTTCCCTCCTCTGCAGCAGATCCACTCATCTTGCTCTAGCATTTGGGTCTGCTCCCATATGGTCAGTGCCTAAATTATTGATATTATTTATACTGCTGTTGTGCCTCAGGTCCAGGGCATTTTTGTGCTGGCTACTGTGAAGAATCAAAGAAAACCAGTCCCTGCTCTGGGATCTAATACCTGTTAGTACCAATTATGCTCAGTATCTGGCTGTATTTTTACATAGGAACTTTCCAGGAGCTTCATACTCTTCCTCTAGACAATGCCTGTGGCTCACAGCTTTTCTTCTGCAGCATTTGACCATTTTCTTCAAGTCCCAGGTGGAGCCATGCACTTATATGAAAATCACTGCTTTTAAAACAGGAAATTGAAGTTTATATCACTATAATTTTTGTTATGAAAACTTCATATCCTAAAGACTCAAACCTCAGGGGTTCCAGCAAATTGAATGAATTTCTTATAAGATTAAGTTTAAGGAGACATTGACTTCGTCAGTCTCAGCCTGAGGTGAGAATTGAGATTAATAATGGCAATTCTGTCCCAATAAAGCCTGTTTATCATGGAATTGTACACAGTATTTAAACTGTGTGTTCTCTTATTTACCTAATAATTTGGGGGGAAAAAAATGTTTAAATGATGTTCATCAAATGAAATATCTGGAACTCTTTGCCCTGCAAAAGTGAATAAATAAGCAATTGGAAATGGATTCTCACTAAGCCACTTGGATGTTCAGGCTGTGGTATGTCTGTTCTTTCAAGATGTCAATAATAATGGGATCTGGACCAGTGGAAATTAAATGGCAAAGAGTTCTACCCTTTGATGGAAGCCTGGGACCTCCTGGTGGCAGCAGCCCCAGCCCATGAACACAGAAAGCAGCACTGGAGCTGTTTTACCTGCAGGAACCATGTGAAAAAATGGATGTTTTCACATCCAGAGCATTCTGAAGGATCTTCCTGACCAATCTAGAACTTGTAGCCAGGGCGGTCTTCCCCATTTGGCAGCTGGAGGGTGATAATGGATAGAATTCATGACAACAGAGAAGCCAAAGCCCAGTGGATGCTGCTCTGGAGCTTAAGTGAAATCTCCACAGCAGTTTGGTAATGGAGAAATTGTCTGCACTGAGGGGAAGAAGAGAGGATTACTACAAGAAAAACTCAAATTTTTTTGTTTTGGTGGATTGATCAAATTTAGTGCAGTTAAATGGCATTTATAGCCCCTGAAAGCAGGAAAATAACTTCAAATTGAATAACCTTTGATTTTTAAACAAACACTAATAATACTGGATCAATGAGTGAAAGTCAATTACAGTTCAGTTAAGCTGTGCCCTTTAAAACATCCCAGAACTGCTCTGCTGTTTCCTCCAGTGATGTGTCACAGCTCCCAGGGCTGCTCAGACAGCAGGAACCCTTCTTTAATTCCAAAAATCAGAAAAAACAGTCCTGAGCCTCTTTTCCTTCTATCTTCTGAAAGAAGGAAGAGTTCCTTAACAACTGAAGAACTGTCAAGGGAAGAAGTGATGAAAAAACCATGTGCCCATCTGAAATGGAATACTTTGACATGCTCCCCTGCCATTCCCCATGGGTATTTCTATAAGTGACAGCCACTTATGCCTTTAGAAATGAAACTCAGTCACTAACAGGGCACAGGGCACAGCAACACAGGACTTTTTTTAAAAAAAGGAAATACAAAAATTAATGATCTTATGACCACAGCCCTTCTGTATAATCTCAGATTCTACTTTTTGCCCCTGTTATATTTATTTACTCTGTGTTTCAAGCCATGTTTTGTAGGTTGTTATGGAAGCTTTTCAGTGGTGGCCACATCTTTCCTTCATGATGGAAGACAGAAATGCCTCCTGGGGATGCAACTGGATGTGGAAGGGCTTGAAAAGGTTGATATCAGGATATCTCCAACAAACCTGTTTATCAGCAACATGCAACAGTCTTTGTAGACATCAGGCAATTTTTTTTCTTGTTTAATTATATTAAAAATCAGTCTTGTACCCACTGAGGAGCCAAGTTGGAAGGGAAGAACCTTGTGAAGCACCCAAAATAAAATCTGCTAATGGCATTGTGGGATCCTTGTATTTACCCAGCACAAGATGAAGTGCTGTAATGATGCAACAGAAAGCTCAAAACTTAGATTTTCTTTGTGCTATTGAACTCTTGGACAGTTTGTTGTATGAACTGCATGAAGGAAGGCTCAGGAGGAATGGGGCACCTTGAGCCTGGAGTGTGGCGTTTCCTTCATTTCATCCCTGTGAACCATGAAAATCCTTTTTCTTCAAGTTTTGCCTCTTGAAGGAGCCACAAAACTCTGTTTGAGAGGACATCATGGTTGAGGGAGTGTGTATGGCACTGCATTGCAATTACCACGAGCCAGCAAGTGCAGGGAGTTTCTGCTAATCCAGAGGCTGAATTTTATCTGTAAATTAGGGGATAATACAGCTACATAAAAGTAGTAGCATGTTACAGTGGAATGATTTTGTGGTTAAGCTTATTAAAGAACAATTTCTCAGCTAGTCAGTGTCCCAGGCTGGATTTGCTGGGAGCCTTTTTCCATTTCCATTTCCTTGGGTGCATTGGTCTAGATGGAAACATCATTTCATGTGTGGGACAGGCTAGGTCCTGATGCTTTTTATGATAAAGAGAAGACAGATATCTAAGGCAGAAAGAGTTAATCCATTAACATCCTTTAATTGTGCTGCTGCCAATCAGCCTGGTTGTGCACCTGACCAAGTGAGCCTGGGATGCTTTTTATGCAGCAGAAAAAGAAGCTTCTGGAAAGTGTATCCACTGTGGCTTTCCAATTACTGCTGCCCTTTTTGTGCTTTGTTCATTTTGCATTAATTTAGATGAGTTCAGAGATATCAGGTTAGCCAGGATGATAAATAAATTAACCTTTATTAATTAGACTCTTTAGGACTGATTCATTTATTTTGTTTCAGCATTTGTGATTCACCACAAATGAATGTGCTCTGTCTCTCTGCCTCACAATCTGTTTGTCTTGAATTTCAGTTTATTGTTGCATCTGTTTGGGATCTTTCAATATGGGACAGAGCTATGATTTAAAGATTATAAACATGTATAAACAGTGTAGGAATAAACTGAGAGGCTTGGCATGTTGCTCTGGGCTCTGTGCCCTGCTAATGTGACTATTGGGTTTATCTGGTCCCGAGCTGTCTCATATCTGTCTGCTTTGGGCATGGTGAGAATAGGCAGCTGTCTGTGTCTGTCCATGCTGAATCATTCCTCCCTGCCAAAATTAAGAAACACTCCCTGCTGAAGCACCAGGAAATAGCCCAAGCTGCCTTCCAGTGGTCAGAATTTGACTGGTTTTGGTTGGATGGACACACACCCTGCAGCATGTCTCTTGGACACACCTGGCACTGAGCACAGCATCCCTGCCTCTCAGCCTTTCAGAGTGGGACTGAGCATGGGCTGAGCTCTATTTCTCCTCTGAGAAGAGGAGCACAGCTCTGATGTCCCCTGGCTGGACACCAGCCAAGCCCCCAGAAGACAGAGGGGAGCAGTCAGGCCGTGCTGCCCTTTTCTCCTGCTGCTGGGGTGAGCCTGTCCCTGCACAGACTCTGTCACACACACTCTATCTTCAGCATGGCACCAGGTTTGTGCCTTGACAGCCCCTAATAAAGCCATTTTTCTTTCCCAGACTCCACCAGGCAGGCCTGCTCTGGAGGCTGATCAACAATTTAGCTTTACTTGGGTGACTTGGAACAATCCTGGCTCTTTCAAGGCTGAGTGGAAAAATGTTCCCAGCATGTCTAAGGGAAGACCTCGAAGATTTGTCTACAGTTCTTATTGCTGGTGCATCTCACTGGGCATTTGATTCCCATGTTGAAATTCTGAGCAGATAGCATTTAGTCTTCACCAGAACAGGGATTTTTTTGCAACTCCACCAGCATATCTGAGAACAATATTAATGCTTTAAAGTGCAAGTCCCTGACACCCCAGCTCTGCCAGGAGCAAGCAGCAGGCTGAGGCATCCAGTGGCAAATAAGCTCAGCAGATTCCTGATGGAAAGTAAGAGAAGAGGCATGTTGGGAAAAAACAACAAAACGTTTGTGAGTCCATTTGACTTTGTAAATTTGCTAGAAAAGGACATGATTTCCACATAGCACTTTTGGTTTGTAATTTGTGTGTCTCCAGCTTTCTGGTTTGCTCATATCAATGTTGGTTTGTCCTTGCCAAAAATTCCCTCACTCTTTAGACAGTGCCATGATATCACTGCAGCCCAAGTAGGAATTCCAGGCTTTGTGTGTGGTTTCACTTTTCCTGCATCTGTCTTTAGACGTCCCTCTAAATAAACAGGTCTAAAATATCTCAGGCAGTCTTTGTGTAGGGAGCAACTGGGCATATAATAGTAGTAGTATTTTGTAAAATACTACTGGGATGAGCACCCCTATTCCCTCTGAAAGTGGATGGGATTAATTACTTTTGGGTAGCAATAGCTGCTGGGCTTTAACTGCACCAATGACTCTGTCTCAAGTTTGAAGTTTCCATTTCTTATTAAAAATTAGCATTAGGACTCAGATAGAGTAAAGTTCTCAGAAACCCAACCTTGGAAAAGGATAGCTTTCTTTCCTGGAGAACACAATAACTCACAGTTGTTTTCTTTTAAATGGATAGCATAAAAATACTTGTAAAAAAACCCCTAATCTTAGCTCTCAACAATTTTGAAAATTACTTGTGGAATGCCAAGGTTGTTTATTGTCAAGACAGGCTGGTGAGACATGAACTTGTATCAGCCATGTTTGTAGTTTTGTGTGTTGAGTAGGTGAGAGGGTAAAACAACATAAATAGAGGTAGTTTGGGCAGATTTGTTAATGGGACTGGTAACTTTCCCCACCCACTCATCCTCTTCCTACAGGTTCTCATAGGTAGAAGTCACAAAGCAGAATTTTTTCTCTTCCTGCCTGTCCTTTACAACTTACCTTGAGCTGTGGAACCATCTGGAGCCATAAAACAAAGAGCAAATCCTCACTGGAGCTCCTTTGCTTCTGTACATGTCACTTTTATGGGCAAATAATTAACGCCACGTGGGATTTGAAAACAAAGGTGATAGTTGCAAAAATATTTGCAAGCTGTGGTTCATTTGCAGCAACCTTTGCTTTATGCCCCAGGACTGAGCAGCAGAGATTGTTCCTCTCCTGAAACAGCCCCAGCCAGACGTGCCTGAGGTGTTTTAGCAGCAATACTGAGGAGGAATTGCTAATGTGCTTTTTCATCTCGAGAGCGAGCAGCTTCTGTTGCGTGTGCCTTGCAATTAATAGGCAAAGAGACACCTTGTATGAAGCTGGCATGCTCAGACTCAAAACACCACCCCTGTTAACCATTCTGCTGCTGCATTTTGGTTGGAATGCCACTTCAATCCCCCCAAAGACAGACACAAACATATGCTGCAATGCAAAGGAGCCCTGAGCCTCACGTCCGCTTCCTTGCGCTCCACGGAAACAAAGAACGAGATTTTGATATGCAAATCTCTCCTCTCATTAAAATATAATGCTGGCTTGTCCTTTATCAACAGGCTTGTTCATCTCTGAGGCTCAGCTTGTCATGTCTAATCGTGTGCTGTATCATCTTTCCTCTGGGGAGGAGGAATATTGAGAGCAGACAGTTGGTGTTGGCCAGCCACATCTACTTAGATCTCAAATATTTCTGCCTGTGCCAGCATCAGTGGCCTTGTGGGATGTCCCTTTCTGGCCTTGCAGCCTCTCTTGCTTCTCTGATTTCAGTGAATTGCTCCTCACTTGGCTGGAGCTGCTCTGATCTGTATCTGTTAAAGCCAGATCAAACTCCAGCACTGCTTTTGCCTCCTTAATTTGATTGATCTACCCTAAAGTTTCAGAAGAACCAGCTCTGTTCCTGCAGACAGGCAGGGGTGTGTAATTGCAGAGAATGTGACATCTTGCACAGGGATCTGTCATCTCAGAAATTCCTCTAAAAAGTTTTTCTGGCATTGATTTCTCTCAGACACAGCAGTTCCCAGCCTCCAACACCACACACCTTAGGGCAGACTGGATTGCAGATTATTTTCCTACCATAACCACTCCTTACACTTTCCTCTGGCCTCTGCTGTGATTCCAGCACGATACAGACACTGTTTAGGAATAATTTATTTTATTAAACTCATCCATTTGTGGCTACAGAAAGCAAATCAAAAGCTTAAACTTCTCATACCACAGGCAGGTGTGATTTGGAGAGCAGCACACTCTCCTACCATCAGGGATAAAACCTGGAGAGCGCCACACAGACATTTCCTGACTGGTTTTATCTACTGGGATGGATTATTGCAACAGCAAGACAAAGGGAGAGGAATATTTCATGTCATGTACATTGTGAATTTGCAATGAGTGGGATTATTTTAGTTTATATGCAGTAAGACTCTCAGCTCCACATTTTCCATGCTGATATTTGTGACCACACTCATCCTCTCTCCTCTCCTATTTATCTACATCCACGTGCTTGGTGAGTTGGTGGCATCACTGCCACAAAAGCCTGGCTGGGCACCAGGAGTGACACCCAGGGAGGCAAAATCCATCCTGCAGTGCGCTGTCCTCCATGTCTTGGCTGAAGGTAGATCAGGCACACAGCCCTGGCCAGCAAAACAAATCCTCCCTGAGCAGCAGCACGTTGTCCAGGTCTGCCTGGTGCAAAGTGCTATTGATCCCACATTAAGGCATTTAGGAATGGCTGTAATACACAGGAATAAATGTCACACTCATAAATAAAGAGTTGAACTAATTTGAATTATCCTTGCAAGACAATTAGAAGCTGTTCCAGCTCTGGATCTGTGTGCCCCATGCTTGAGATAGATAATTTGGAAGCAGACAGCCCCTTTCTTCTGTATTTGTATTTTTTTGCAAACTTTCAAAGGGCATGACAGTAATATTGGATGGAAATGAGAAAGATGCTTACAGCATGGATTGTGCTTTCCTATCAGGCATCTAGGAAAAGCTCTCTCCTCATTCCATGTCAATAAAAAAGCTAAAGATAGAGGGCAGAGAAACAGAGCCTTAAGCTTTCAGAAGCAATCTTTCTAAACTTGCTATCCCATACTGGCTTTTAAATTAAAAATTTATCCTCCAAATTACTTCTGGTTTCCATCTGATTTCAGTTTTTATTTACCTTTTTTTGACTGGCTCCTATTTTGGCACATGCAGCAGCACAGAGAGGGGTGGGGGTCAGTCTCTCCATGGGTGTGGGTGCCTTCCCTGTTTACCTCCAGCCTTGCATCTCCCTCCTCTGCTGCATATGCTGAGCATCTGGCAGCTACCCAAACATGTTTGACTACTGTCTGCAAATAACAGGATTCCAAATATAAAATATTCTGTGACTCGCATTAATTACAAACAGAAAAAGAACAAAAGGGGGGGGGGTTGAAAAAAGGAGAGAAAAAAAATTAAGGGAGGGTTCTAAAGAACTGGAAGTTTTCCTGGGAAGATGAAGACATCTGCCATGAGTCAAGTAAAGAACAAGATAAATCCACAGAGGAAAAGAGAAGTCTCAATTACAGTCTCGAAGACAGTGAGCTGGGTATTTTAGATAATAGATTTAAAATTATACTGTTTTACAGTAGTCTCTGATCACATCCCACCTTGCCTTTCACTGTGCCCTTTTCCAAAGCTGAGAATAAGCCAAATTTATTTGTTGGTGTTTGGCAATGTAGATACTAAACCAGTTCAACTACATTTTGTGAACCCACATTCCTTAAAGGTTGGGGTATCATGCCAAATTGCTGCAGCTGCCCTTTCCTCTGTCCTCCCATGTTAGGAACGCTGGCTTTTCTCTGTCCCTCTCCCAGACTGCCTGGGCTACCTGTTTGCAGGGAAGTCTAAAAACTCCATAGAAAAGCCTGGAGAAGGAGAAGGTCACCCTCAGTGAGAGAAATGTTATTTTCAAGCTTATAGTCAAGTACTGCAAATAATTGTTAAACAGAGCTCTGTATTTATGTAGTTAGTGTTATTTTAATGTGCATTGATTGGTGCTTGCTCCAACCCTTTGCCTGGAAAATTCTGTGGAAGATAATCCTGAAAGGTGCCTGTGCTCAGCTGGGGCTGGGCTCTGTCTGCAGCAGCACTGACACAGCCAGAGCACACAGCCTCAGGCTGCACCAAGGGAAATACAGGCTGGAGATTGGGAAAAAGCTTTTCATGGAAAGAGTGATAAAGTTCTGGAATGGCTGCCCAGGGAGGTGGTGGAGTCCCCATCCCTGGGTGTGTTTAACAAAGCCTGGATGTGGCACTGGGTGCCAGGGTTTGGGTGAGGGGTTGGGGCTGGGTTGGACTCAATGGTCTTGGAGGTCTCTTCCAACCTGGTCATTCTGTGAATTCTGTGAGTTCTGTGAATTCTGTGAATTCTGTGACTTCTGTGAATGCTCATTCACTGTGGTTCCATGGGCAGGAACAGATGCTCAGGTGGTGCAGCCACAATGAGCCCCTTTAAAGCAGGTATTGTTATTGTGTGCTTCTCTCAAAGGCTCACAGGGAGGAGGGAAAGAACACACTGAGACAACAGCGAGCTGCTTCAGGAGCTCCACGTGAGCCAGGCTGGAGGTTCAGCCCTCCCAAGGCCAGGCAAGCATCCACAGCCTGCATGAAATGCAAATGATGTGGATGAAAGGAGAACAACTTGCAGAAACAAAGGAGAGACCAGCAAAAGCCAATTAAAATGAGATGGATGCAAATCTTTGCAGGGGTTTGGAAGGGAACCAGGGCTGAGCTGTTCTGTCAGCGAGGATGCTTGCAGAGCTGTTTGCTGTCAGATTGGCAGCTGGGACAGGTAGTTGGAGTGTTGATTTCTTCAAAAAATGCATGTTTTTGTGTGTTTCTTGGATGTTTTAACAGGCTTACAAGGCTGGAAGAAGCAAGAGACTTGTTCTCCAAATCAGATACTGGGTCAGGCTTTCTGTACAAACACCACAGAGCCTCAGTTAACTGTTTTTATCCAAGGAGGTAACAACAAAAAATTTGTATTTTAAAGGTCACACTAGTTTGTCTTCTCTGTATCACAGTACAGCCTCTCCCTGCGCTGGGAGCTGCTTTTCATAGGATTGGGTTGGGAGGGACCTTAAAGCTCATCCAGTGCCACCCCTGCCATGGCAGGGACACCTTCCACTGTCCCAGGGTGCTCCCAGCCCTGTCCAGCCTGGCCTTTGGGCACTGCCAGGGATTCAGGGGCAGCCACAGCTGCTCTGGGCACCCTGTGCCAGGGCCTGCCCACCCTCACAGGGAAGGATTTCTTCCTGACATCAATTCTAACCCTGCTCTCTGTCAGTTTAAAGCCATCATCCCTTGCCCTATCACCCAATGCCCTTATAAAAAGTATATATTTGGATTATAATGGAAACAATAAAAAGTGCATCCAAATGTTGCACTACCCTAAATACCACGGGGAAATGGCAGCACTAGGCAGAGAGGTGATACCCCAGTGTGCAAAATCCATGGAGGTGTTTTGGGGTGCTCAGGATAAACGAGGTGTGAAACACTCTCTTGAGTCAATCCTCACTGAATGAAACTCTTTTTTTGTCCTGAATGCCCTTTACTTATTGAAGTAGCTAATGACTCGGAGGGGTTGAGAACTCGAGGATGTAATTAGATGTGCATTCATCACTCCTGCTGCTAATTGTTTTCTAAGAATGCATGAGGAGAGCATGGATTGCTTTCTGAAGTGCCTCATCCCGCTGCAGGTACCACTCAAGCAGCACGTGGAGCTGTGAGCCCAACCCTGTCCCTGCTGGGGCTCATCTCCAGATAGGCCCCACTGCTCTGTGTCCACAGGAAACCTGGGAGCCATGGCAGGAACAAGGAACAGCCCTGGGAGGGTTTGGTGGCAGCATTCCAGTTCCTACAGAGGGCCCTCAGAAGGGATGGACAGCGGCTTTTGGCCAGGGATAGGGCAAGGGAGAATGGTTTAAGGTGAAAGAGGGTAGATACTGATTCTTTATCTTCTTTTCTACCTGGGTCAGGGTCGGGATTGAAAGTGCCAGAGATGATATTTCTTGTTTAGACTCAGATGTTTATTAATTCTTATCCATAGCACAATCCTACAAGTGGTGATTTCTGCAGCATTTCACTAACAAGCTACAAAATGGCCCCATATCTATCTCTGCAAGGCTTTTTAAGGATAAGCTGTCCAATTAAGAAATGACACCTAATTATTTTTACTTTTAACCCAATAACTAATCACCCATGTCTCGCAGTGTGGACTTTTCTGTCCAATTACATAAAACCACCCAAATCTCTGAAGAAGAATGTGAACAAGAAGGTAAAGAAGGAGAAGAAGGAGGTGAAGAAGGGCTAACCACCACCCTAAAACCTCCATCTTGCTTTATGTCTATTACTGTATTCTAAACCCTTAAACTCTAAATATTCCACCCTGTGATATTACACACTTCTATTCAAACTCCACACCCACAATCCCAGTTCTGTCATTCCATTTTGGAAGCCTTCTCCACGGCCTCAGGTCAATGCAGTGTTCTCTTGGGGGTCAGTGCCTAAAACCACAGAAAGTCTGAAATTCTCAGCAGCCAGGGTTCCAACAGGCAGATTCACCTTGGATATTGGGAAGAAATTCTTCCTTGTAGGGGTGGGGAGGCCCTGGCACAGGAGGAAAGGAAAAGGAAAAAGGAAAAGGAGGGGAGGGGAAAGGAAAGGAGAAAGGAAAGGAGAAAGGAAAAGGGAGAAAGGGAAAGGGAAAGGGAAAGGAAAGGAAAAGGAAAAGGAAAAGGAAAAGGAAAAGGAAAAGGACATAAACCAGGTTACTTTATTCAGATTTGTGATTCAGCCTTTGCCTTCATTGTGAGAGCATGCATCAACCCAAATTTATTTTAGAGAGCTCAGACTGCAAATGATGCATTTTGTGATCTGTCAGGGAAGGGTTTAAAAGTCTTGCTGTAAAAATGAGGCCAGTTGATCTGTGCCTTGGCTGTTTATTCCACAAAATCAAAGTGTGCATAAAATGCTCCTGAATCAAAACAGCAACACTTGCTATCAGCAGGAGAGAGCCTCTGATCAGTGCCCCAGTGCTCATGTCTGCCCTGAGGTTTATCTTCTGCTGGGTGACCCAAAATGGGCTGCAGATGTGGTCTAATGATGACCAAGATGGGGAAAAGTTCTTCCTTTGAGTTGCTTCTGTGGCTACAGCAGGGACAGCCAGCCTGGGCTGTTACAGGGTTTTCCCAGGTCAAGAATAAATTATATAAAATTATATTAAAAATATAAATATAAATTATATAAAATATGCAAAATTATATTTTAATATATTTATAGATAAAATTATATTATATTATATTATATTATATTATATTATATTATATATATTATAAATAAATAAAAATAAAAATATAGACAATATAAAATATATAAAAATATTAATAGTGAAGGATTTTGCCCCATCCATTCTCCCCTTTGTGATGGGGCTGCCCTGACACTACCCTGCCCACTGGCTGCAAAAACCCTGGGAGACACCAGAAAGAATTAAAAGTATCACTGGATTTAACAACAAAACCCCCCAGACTGTAAACAAATACACAAACAACCACCCCATAAATAAATAAATAGCATGCTGCCCCCTCAAGCAAATCAGAGCAAAACATCAAACCAATAACAGAACATCAAATAACATGATAAACAAATTTAAAAATCAATATTCAAGCAAGTGCTTCTCCTGGCAGTCTGAGGGCAGGTCACTCAACACAGCCTGGAAATGATGGATCCATCCCTCCATGTGTGATTCAAGCTCCATTTTTATAAAAACTCTTCTGTCTGGAGCTGACAGAACACAGGGTAACCTGTTCCTTCTGCTGGTGTTCAATGAGGTTATGTCTACCAAAAAAGTGCAAGCCAGTCTTTTGTTTCATGACCCTTTTAATTGGCTGCACAGTCCATAATGTGCATTATTGCACTCTGGAAATGAGGTTTATTGTGTGTTGCATCAGGTGCCATTCCAAGGGGCTCCCTGTGCCCCTGTAAATGCTGAGTTCAGCTCGTGATGTCGGTGCTGAATAGAAAAATCTGTTTCTCTGTGAGCTTTCCTGCCACTGTGATATTTTCTGAAAAATGTAAATAATAATTATCTGATTGCTTCTCCTAGTGTTTTGCTGCTTTGGAACGTGGTAGGTGATTCTTTCATTGGTTCCATCTGAATTGTTTTAACTTAATGACCAATCCCAGTCCAGCTGTGTTGGGACTCTGGTCTGTCACAGGTTTTTATTATTCATTCCTTTCTAGCTTTCTGATGTATCCTTTCTCTATTCTTTAGTATAGTTTTAGAATATTTAAGATAATATATGATATGATATAATATAATATAATATAATACGATATACGATATGATATGATATGATATGATATGATATAATATAATATAATATAATATAATATAATATAATATATAATATCTGCCTTCTGAGAACTTGGAGTCAAATTCTCATATCTCACCTCATCCTGGGGACCCATCAACACCACATTTTCCTTCTTAATAAACTCTAAAAAGCTGCTGAACAGCATTCAGTGCACCAGTTGAGAAACCGGCCTGCAATGGGAGCTCCTTGGAGGAACCTGTCACTATAGGACATGAAACACAATGGGCACATGCTGATGTTCTCAAGGTGGAAAAAGGGAAGTTTATTTTCTGACTTAAACATTTATAGATTTCTAAAAGTGACAGTGAATTGCAGGGTGAAAGTGCCACCTCTCCAATAACACTGGACAAACCAACAATCTATTATTTTTTTTCTCTTCTATAAAAGAATGCAAACAATGAGTTATTTACAGAAAGTGTGTGAGAAAGCTAATTACAGGAATGTAAACATCAGAAGGCTTAGAAAATCTCAAAAAATCAGGGTGACAGGCACCTGCCTGCAGTAGGAGCCCCTTGGAGGAACCTCCTTGCAATAGGAGGCCCTTGGAGGAACCTGCCTGTGACAGGAGCCCTTTCTCTGAGCCCCAGCCCTGCCAGAACAGCAATCCCTGCCAGGCACGACAGTAGATGGTGCTCTTGGTTTGCTTTAGCTGCTTTAGCAGACACAGCACCAGGAGATTCTCTGCTCTCAGGCCTGTTCCCACGGAAATGTCCTGCAGAAAACAACACCTGGGATGCACCAGCATCTTGGTGAGTGTCCCAGTGGCCACAGCCCCCAAATCACCCTGTGTGCAGGCCAATATGTGTTTCAAGAACTGCTGAGGCTAAATGTGTATTTCCCAGAGCAGCTGGGGCTGTCCCTAGATCCTTGGAAGAGTTCAAGGCCAGGTTGGATGGGGCTTGGAGCAACCTGGGACAGTGGAATGAGATGAGCTTTAGGTCTCCCAAACCAAACATTCTGTGACTCTGTTAGTGTTCAGGAACACATCATCATGCAATGATTCCATGCAGGTTCTTTTATTCAGAGTTCTGGGTGTCAGGGGTACACAAACCCAAATCTGACTCTGACATGGTTTCAGGCCCATGTTTTATATCCTATCATTATATCCCTTACATATTAATTATTAAACTTACATTGTTCTATTGTAGACATTGATTTCATCCAAGTATGGATTTCTCATGGTCCGCCTCAATCCTCTAACGTAGTTGCTCATGATTCTTTAAACAATAATTATATCTAATCACATCTAGCAATTATATCATTTATCGTATACTGACTACACAAGTGCAGTTTCACATGATCTAGCAAATACAAGGCCTAACATTTCCCAGGGCCTACCTTTAACATTTCCCCAGGGCCTACTAAGCCTAACTTTCTTTCTAACTCCCTGAATTTTCTATGATTTTAAATTCTTTTACTATCAACTCCCTGATATAGGCAACAAAGCAGCTTTTCCATGGCTTCTTTTCCAAGCACCATGTCCTGGAGAGGCCTATGGGTGAAGGAGCTCTCCCTGCTCAGCTGATGAGTGGTTACAGCTCTGCAAAACCCTCCAGCAAAACCCCATTGACAGCAGGAATAAGGCAAGATTGCTGGTTTATGGTTTTTAATATCTGTAGGAAAGGCAGTAAGGATGGGTGTGGGCAAAGCTTGGTGTGGTGAACACAGCCCCAGCAGCATCCCCAGCACAGAGAGGCCGCTTGGGGCTGGTGGTGCTCTGCACTGAGAGGATCTATTGGCAGGCAGGCAAGGGAAAGCCTTAAAAATACTTTCCAAAAGGATAAACACATGTGTGAAGTCTTCTCTGGGGACTCAGAGCTCAGGGTGAGAATGTGATAAGGCCTTAAAATGCAAGGTGAGCTGTAAAAGGCTTGGCTGCCCAGCGCTGGTATAAACAGCTCCTTCTCACTCCAAACATGTGCTCCAGAGCAAAATGTGCTCTCTGAGCCTTATTGATTTATATAAACTCCATTCACCCACTATGGGCCATGGCTGAGCAGCACCAGTTTAAGATTACACATAATCTATAAAAATATTTCTACTTCAACAAGTGGTGTTCCATCATCAAACAGCACAGCTGTGCCTGGGTGGGAAGGAGAAGAACAGAGATGATTTTACACACACAGATGTATATTGCCTGGATGTGCCTTCATGCCTGTGCACAGGCACAAACTCATCTTTTAAACCCCGTTGCCAGGACATTAAAAGGCTTGAAAAAAAGTAAGGAAAAATGAATGCTTCTGCAGCTTCCCTGGCACTAATTGAATTTCTGTCCATAACATTTACAGAGTTTAAGAAGAACCCACTTATTTACCTTTTCTCTTGGATTTTTTTTTTCTCTCCATTTAAAACTCATTGTGTTGTGTCATTTTATAGGCGCCAGGAATAAATCTTTTGTCAACTCTATTGCATTATTATGCAAAGTACACAAAAAGTATAGGAATAAAACAGCCCAGGAGAAGCTGAGTGCTGTTCCTTTCAGCCCTCCCAGTAGCAAACTCTCCAAGTTTGCTAACACAATCATTTTCTCAGGAAAACTTCCTCACCCTTGGTCATTGATTGCAAAAAGAGTTCACTTGACCATGCTAATGCCGGATGCAGGGAAGTGAATTTACTGAGGGAAGAAAGGCTTGGTGAAGGAGCCATCAATTAAATCTGCAGAATTGATCCTGGGGGATGAAGGAGCTGCTGGGCACTGGGAGGATTTCTTGGCAGCAGGAGAGAGGTCAGCTGCAATAAACTCCCTTCTTCCCAGTGCTGGAGATGTGTCCCAAAAAGAGTCAATTTAGGGAAAACCAAAGTCATTCCTGTTAAAAATATTTCAGTGGGAAAACCTCGAGGCACAGCTCAGCTCCTACAGGTGCTGTGGTTTGTGAGAGGGGCTCAGGGCCAGACCTGAGCTGTGAGAAGAGAGACCTGAAGCTGGGGGTGACCCTGCTAGCAAACCCCACATTACTGGGGGGCTTCAGCTTTGCTCCCACAGCTCTGACACCAAGTGGAATTAAGTAACTAAATTAGGCTGGGAGAAGCGCAAAGAGGGATTGAGGAGTGAGGCAATAAACTCCCTTCTTCTCCAGTGCTGGAGATGTGTCCCAAGAAGAGTCAATTTAGGGAAAACCAAAGTCATTGCTGTTAAAAATATTTCAGAGGGCACAGCTCAGCTGCTACAGGTGCTGTGGTCAGGCTGTGGTTTGTGAGAGGGGCTCAGAGCCAGAGCTGAGCTGTGAGAAGAGGGACCTGAAGCTGGGGGTGACCCTGCCAGCAAACCCCACATTACTGGGGGGCTTCAGCTCCTCACCCAGGAGGAGTTAATATTGCTGGGGGGCTTCAGCTCCTCACCCAGGCTTGTTAACATTGCTGGGGCAGAACTTTGCTCTCACAGCATAGCCACCAAGTGGAATTAATTAGCCTGGAGTTGAGGAGTGAGGCAATAAACTCCCTTCTTCCCCAGTACTGGAGATGTGTCCCAAAAAGAGTCAATTTAGGGAAAATCAAAATGATTGCTGTTAAAAATAGTTCAAAGGGCAAAGTTCAAGGCACAACTCAGCTCCTACAGGTGCTGTGGTTTGTGAGAGGGGCTCAGAGCCAGACCTGAGTTGTGAGAAGAGGAACCTGACCCTGCCAGCAAACCCCACATTGCTGAGGGGCTTCAGCTCCTCACCCAGGCTTGTTAACATTGCTGGGGCAGAGCTTTGCTCTCACAGACTAGTCACCAAGTGGAATAAAGTAAATTAATTAGGCTGGGGGGAGCACAAAGAGGGATTGAGGAGTGAGGGGACTTGGCTGCTCTCTGCAAGGTGACGTCAGGGGCTGCTGGAAAAGCTCATCCACACAGCTTTGACCCTGGAAATTCCCTCTGCTGGAAAAGTGCTGGAGAAGGATGTTTGCCCGTGATTTGTTTGGTTTGGTTTGTGTTTTTTTTTTATTCTGTCCTACCATAAAACATTGCAGGGAGCAGGACTGATGGTATGAGAAAACCCTGGCACTCCTGCCACCCATTTCTCTTCCCCTCCTTGTTTACATAAATAAAGGCCCTTTGCTGAGGAGAAGGCAAGTAGAGCAACTGTCTGTGTTGGTGGAAAAAAGAGAAATGAAGGGAGAAAAGAGTCAGGAGGGAGCCAACAGTGAACTTGTATCTTCTGGCAGGCAAATAATAAATCTATGGTCACCTGGGGAGCTCTGTCCAGGGGGTTACTCAAACTTTCACGGCTCTTATCCACCTATTATTGCTCATTTTTTCAGTTGACAACATGGAGCTTGCAATGATGGGAGAAACAACCCCCTGCCAAATGGAAAAGTGTGAAATACTTTATGTTATTTATTTACTCAAGTATGTGTTTGAATGGAAGGCTGAGGACTCCACACACACCTCCTGGAGCCATCCTTGGAGCACCTTTCTGGTGGAGCAGAGACCCTGGACCCTGCTCAGTGCCTGGAGCTGGATCTGTGCAGGGTGGGATGGGGTCTGGGAGCCTGGAGCTGCTGTTGGCTGTGCAGTGCCTTGTCTCCCTTCAGAGGTGCCAGAGCACCATGGGAAGGGTGGAGGAGCTGCCAAGGGAAAGGTCTCACTCCATTTCTTGGACAAATGTGATGCTTGTGGAAGTTCAGATGGAGACATGCATCCCTGGGAAGGGTATACCACCAGTGCAGGCATTAATCTCCCAGGGATGAGTTGCACAGTGGGGTGGTTGGGTTGCTTCACCTTTCCTTGGCATGAGCTGATCAATTCTGATCCCACAGGGATCCTTGCCTTGAGCCAGCTTGCTCCTCTCCTGCCCCACATACCCACAGCCCCAGCTGGCTCCACTCCTCCTGCCCTGGGGAGCTGTTTTAGTAATTTAAATTCCTCCAATATTTATTCACTTTATTCATTAAACACCAGAATGGGTATTTTTTCTGAAGATTTTTCATTATTTTCTTTCATCATCCCCAGCTATTTTTTACCTTCAGTCGAGCCCCTTATATGTAATGTCACCTGTCTACACCTCTGCCTCAGGTATCCTGGCACCCCAGACTGTACTGACAAAACATCCCACCTGCAGACCTGAACAAATGAGGAGAAACCACCACGTTTTAAAGCAGGATGATGAATTTAAATTCATCAAGCCTCATGACATTACCTTATGTGACTTGACAGATCACCCCACTGCGAGTCCTGAGCCCTGCCACTGAACTCTTTATCAAATCAAACACTAATGAGAGCAGGCTAATCCCATTTCTTTGGGATGGAAAGACATTTATTGCTGTGCCTTATCTTGCCCCTTTCAGTACAGCTGGCTGCAACTGTTTGCTCTGCTTTTATGCTGCTGTTTGCAAATAGAGATGGAGAAGGGGCTGGGAGCATCATTGCACCAACAGGTTTCTGTTTGTGGAGCTGTGCTGTGCATGGCCCCCAGGATGAGCAGAAACAAGTATTTATGAATTATTTACATTTCTTTAGTTGCTGCTCATCATTTTGCTGTTTAAACAGTTTGTCCTCTGTTCTGGGAGCAGAAAGAAAGCCAAAATGACTTCAGTGACAGCTCAAAATCCCACAGAATGACTAGTAAGTAATCAAAGTAAACAACTTGTGAGGAAAATAGAGCCTGAAAAATTATTCATCCCATCCACCCAACAAATCGGTCATTGAAGAGGAATTTTTATTCTACAGAAAACCCTCAAAATAAAAAGCAAAGAGAAGAAAAATGGCTTACCTTTTCCACCACAGAATGGGCATGTTCCAAAAAAAGTAGAATAAATATTCAATATTATTGTGGTTCTTTGTCTCTAAATTGTGAGGACATCTGAATCCTGCAGAAAAGTAAAGAATTGGATTGATTCAGCTAAGGAGGTGAATTTTTCCTTATCAAAATGAGACAGAAGCACTTTATTTTGACTTTTCCCCATCAAAAATGTTATGGAAATCAGTGATGTCCTTTGCAAGATTTCGATGAAGATGAAGATCCCATTTGCTAATGAAATACCAGCCTGCAGTGGGTGCCTACCAGTCATGGGGCTGCTTCTGCTACCAGCTTCCCCTCAGCACAGGCCTGTGGAGTTCTCTGGGGCTGCTCTTGGCTCCAGCAGCTCAGAAACACCTCACAAAATCCTCCTGAGCTCTGCTCATGGCTCATTATTCCCCATGAATAATTCAACCACTTCTTGTCATTGCTGTGCCACACACCATGCTGGATTTTATCACTGACACCTCCAAGAAGAGCTGGGAAGGGCAGAACAAGATTCCCAAGGCCTGGTTTGGAACATTCCCTGTGGTGTTGGTGTGGGGTGGAGATGAGAATTGCAGAACTGCAGCAGCTCAGGGCTTGCAATGCATCCCCCAAACCCAACCAATTTCTGCAATGCATCCCCCAAACCCACCTAATACCTGCAGTACATCCCTCAAACCCAACGAATACCTGCAACACATCCCCCAAACCCAACCAATGCATCCCCAAACCCAACGAATATCTGCAGTACATCCCTCAAACCCAACGAATACCTGCAGTACATCCCCCAAACCCAACCAACATCTGCAATAAATCCCCCAAACCCAAACAATACCTGCAATCCATCCCCCAAACCCAACCAATACATGCAACACATCCCCCATACCCAACCAATACATCCCCCAAACCAAACCAATTCCTGCAACACCCCCCAAACCCAACCAACATCTGCAACACATCCCCCAAACCCAACCAACACATCCCCCAAATCCAACCAACACCTGCAACAAATCCCCCAAACCCAACCAATACCTGCAGTACATCCACCAAACCAAACCAAATAAGGGCTGTGGATAACTACAGCATCACTGGGCTTGAATATTTGTATTTCAGCCAAATTTACTGAAAAAAAAAGAAACCCAAAAAAACCCAAAAGCAATAAAAACTAAAATTAAATCAACTTGTTTCTGCACATAGGCAAGATACAGGTATGGAGAAAATGGCATTTTTATGTAAACAAAAATTGCAGCAAAAAAATCCATTCTTGTATTTGAGGATAAAGACTCCAGGGTTTATTTTGCAGGTGAGCTGCTGGAGCTTTAACTCTATAAATAAGCCTGGCTCCATTGATCTCAATGACACAATGCTGATTGACACCTGCTGAGGATACATGCAGAACTATTTCCCATAACGAGCTCCTTCTGAGTGCCAGCTGATGTGGCAATTACACATTAATACCTGTGACTGTGCACAATCAAACTGGGCCAGAAGGGATGCAACCTTTTGTTTTTTAAAATTAATAAAATATTTATTGCAATAAGCTCATACCTCCCAATTTGTTGCCAATTAACTAAAGTGTTTAGTGGGAAGCTGATTGAGGCTGCAGCCACAGGGCTGCACTCAGGGAACAAATTGGAGGCATCTTGCCCTGAATTTCTCTCTGTTTCATTCTCTCCAGGTAGGAACAGAACAGCAGGAGCTGGGAAATGGTGAGGACTTTCCTCCCCAGGGAAAGACATCTCCAGTCATCAAGAGGAGACAAAGCCAGCAGACAGCTAAAACACCCCACAGATTAAAACTCTGAAGTGCATCAGGCTAAAATCCTGTTGATAAGAATTCAGACAGTAAGATGAAGATGAAGATGGCTTTTAAATACGTTGGGTTTTTTTTTTTTGGTTTTTTTTTTTTTTTTTTCAGGGATCTTGATTAAATGTGGAGCTGCAGAACAGAATGACACCAAGCTTTGAAATATGTTTGCCATGGAATTTCAAACTTTGATTTTTAGCTGGTCTGGTGTATGGGGTCTGTTAATCTAGTCTGAGGAGATCCCTGTAGTGTGGGACCTCAAGGCATGGCAGAAGATTTATATGATCACACAGAGGCCAAGAAAGGACAGGAAAAGTCCTGGAGATGGTGTCTTGGGTTGGCAGAGAGCCTCCCCAGCTGTCGTGGGCTGCTCTAATGCTGCTGGGAAGATGACTTGGCTGCTTGGATGGCACGTGGTGTAAATCTCTTCTGGAAGTCAGCAACAACAGAACTGCCTTGAACTGGAGATCTGATAAACATCTGCTCCTGTCCAATACTTTGCTCCTGCTCCTTTTGAGCATCTTTCTCCTGGCACAGCACAGCTGATGTCCCTGGGCAAGCCAAAAAAAGCCCAACCCCAAACCCCCAAAGGCCAAGTTATTCCAATACTTGAACTCTCACTTGTGTCCCATAGAAGTTCATTATTTAAATTACATTCACAGCCTCGGTGCCTTGATGACTTCTTCTCAGAGCATTTTCTTCCCGTTTGTTTATTTTCAATTTAAACCAATGAACTATTCCTGCATTCCTTCCCTCATGTCAGAGAGCAGGACAGACTTGTTAGAACTCCAGTGAACTCTGGAAATGAGTTTATAAAACCTTTATTGGGATGTTTTAGAGGAGCACAGGCTGTGTCAGAGGGAGAGCCAGGTTCTGTGCCAAGAGAAAGAGCAGGCCCTGGGTTTTGTTTATGGCTTTTGTTCAGCTTGTTCAAACTCTCTAATGAGGGACTGTCTCTTCATCACATCTGTCTAATGGGATCTTTGATCTCCATTAGGAGCTGGAGCTCAGTGAGAGCAGAATCAGCATCAGTAACACGTTTTATCTGAAGCTCCCCACTGATACAGAAAAGGTGATTCATCCCCAAACTGGGCCATTTTTTTCAATGAGCTTGCCATTCATGGGAATTAGGTCTAGTCGTGGCTGCTGCAGCTTACATAATTAGTAATAAACTGAATGTCTGCATCTAAAACAAGATCAAATCACATCTACTTTTCTAAGAATGACTGGGCAGAGCAGAGCTGGCTTTGTTCTAGCTGAAGGGCAGCAGAGAGCCAAGCCCCAGCAGAGGGAACATTTAATGGTGGCTCACACCAGCAGAGAAGGAGGTGCCAGGGACACAGGAGGTGGCAGCAGTGTCACAGGTTCCCCACTTTCATCCTTGTTGGAGCTGGCATGGGTTGGACAGGGCTGGATCTCTGCTCTGTAGCATCCCCCAGGGTCAACGTGTCTTCTTGGAGCTTCACAAATGTTTGCTGTGAACATGGGAAGGGACATGATGGGTAAGGAGCTGGAAGAGGTTAGCACTTCATCCTCTCTGCACAGAAAATTATCACCCACATGCAGAAATACCCTGTTGGCACAGGACCAAGGCATTTTTAGGTGATCCAGGCTCAGGTGGAGCTCAGCAGCTCCAGCCCTATCCCCTGATGGTGCTTTCAGCCTTCCCAAGGGTGCTGAGAGCCTGGAGCTGCTCCCTAAGCACAGCTGGGGAGTTCACCCAGCACAGACTGAGACAGGCTCTAAATCCACACGTGCAGCTCCACTCCCCCTGGAAATGGGCACAGATTGGGTCCACGACAGCAAGATTAATTGCAGTGTGAACAGTGGGGTAGAGGGAGAAAGAACATTGGGAAAGAAACCTCTGGCCAAATATCTTGATCTGCTTCTTTCTATTATTTTGTTGCAGAGTGAATAATGGTGAGGCAAAAAAATCTTGCAGAAATATAAGGCAAAAAAAAGAAAATTTCCATCATTTCACAACTGTTAGTGGAAATCTAGGGAGTAAATAAATCCCTGTCCTAGTGCAGGGGTCATTTAAATGGAGTCAGTGCTGAATGCTGTCATGTGGGAAAGAGCTGTCCTCCACTGCAGGGGCTGCAAGCGGGATCAGTGGGATTCTGCCTCCTGAAACTGTGAATGTTGGAGGATTTCTCCCAGACAAAAGCTGACAAGGACAAAGGGTCTCTCTTGCCCTAGTGTCCCTGGGGATGTCTCTCTGCTGCTGCAAAGACACTTGAGCACCAGACTTTCCTTCCTGTGGAGAAGAGCTGTCCTCCAAGGCAGGGAGCCTGGTGCCACAAGTGGGATTTCACCTGAAACTGCCAACATCCAAGGATTGCTGCCAGACAAATGCTGCCAGATGGGTCTGGCTGGCCTTGGCCTCCCAGGGGCCACCTCAGGTCATCAGTTCTGGGACACTGAGGGGCCTGGATACCTTCCTGTGGCAGAGCCATCCTTCTCAGCTTTTTCATCCTTCTCATCCTTCTCAGCCACGCATTCATGACCCAAGGTGGGATTCTGCCTCCTAAAATTGGGAATTTCACTGACCTGTTTCAATTTATTTCTGAGAAACTACAGGTAGAATTGTTGAATCCTAGAAGAGTCTGAGTTGGAAGGAACTTTAGAATCATGCAGTGCCAGGGGCAGGGACATGGGCAGGGACACTTTCCACTGTCCCAGGTTGCTCCAAGCCCTCATCTGGGACATTTGCAGGGATCCAGGGCCAGCCACAGCTGCTCTGGGCACTCTGTGCCAGGGCCTCCAACCCTCCTCAGTAAAGAATTTCTTCCTAACATCAATTCTAAACCCACTCTCCTTCGGTTTGAAGCCATTCCCCTTTGTCCTGTCCCTACAGCTCCATGTGAAGAATCCCTCTCCATCTTCCCTGCAGGCTCCCCTTGGACAGGTTGATATTTGAGGTGCATCAGAAAAAGGGAGAAATGCAAATATTGTACTACTCATCAGCAGATCAGAGAGAGAATGACACAGTTACCATACACTGAATTTCTCACTTCGAAGCAAATATTAGGAGATAAATATTTCTTTGAGGGTGGGTTTGTACAGAAAAAAAAATAAACTTGCAGACAAATTCAATATCATATTAAAATAGAATTACAGTTACTAGCTGAAGGGGATGTGGTGGGTGTAGTCTATTTGAAATTTAGAAAAGCATCTGATGCAATCTCTCATAAAATTTTAATCTCAAAATAAATTAAAACTAGCTTTGATATAAGCACAGCGACGTGGATCCATAACTGGCTAAAGAATCATAAAAGTAAGAATGAAAAGTGGCATTTACATGGCACTGGAGGAAATCATCTTTCTTACTGCAACTCTGATAAGAATAATTGCCCTTATTTATTATCTGCCCAGCAATAGAGAAGGGGAAGCATTAACAGCACATTGCCAGACTAAACAGGGGAGGCATTTAATGCTCATGAACTTTGGGCAAGAAGTAATGCAGTGGTTTTCTGTCCGTGGTGGGCAGTTAGAGAAGGAAAGGTGCTTTAAATTCATGGCTTTGCTTGCTCCGAGGTACCTTGGGCAGCTGAGGAGCAGCAGGGAGGCAGTTCTCCTGCTCTGAGCCCACAGGCAGCAAAGTGAAATGCTTGTCTTTCCCAGGCTTTATTGCGCATGGCATTCATGATATTAACAGGGTTATCAGTGTTTCCCCTTAATTGGATGCAGCCTGCAAGAAGGAGCCTGCTGAGTCTCATTAGGAGGCTCTGGGGCCCTGCTGGGGCTTGGGGCTGGCCTGTCCCTCTGTCACCTCTGTTTGGGGGAAATTGAGCTGTTCTCCCTTTTGGGGGGTCCAAACTGGATGGGCTGGAGCTGTCAGTAACTTGTCCATAGAGAAGGTGGGAGTGAAAAGCCATTGGTGACTGATCCTACGCTGCAGCACCTGCAGTTTGGGAGTTGGCTTAGACCTCCTTGCTCTAATTAATCCATATGCACAACTGAGCTAGTTTGCCTGGGAAAAAAAATAATTAAAAAATCTTTGAAAGTTCTGGGAGAGCAAAAATTGAGCTGGAAAGTCTAGATGAGGCAGAAGGAGATATCATCTCTGCACAGAGGTAATTGACTTTGAAGACACTATTCATCTGAATTACTCAGTTTGCAAGGGTTTCCATCCATTCCGTCTTCACAGAGAAATTCAATATATTTAAGAGTAAAGATGTACGAAGAACTGATTTTTCTGTCATTTGCACAACCCAAATGAGGAAATGTAAAAAGAAATCATTCACATCAAGCTGAAGCAATTTATGAAATTCATTCAGGGAAATTAAAGTTAAAAAAAATCTTTCTCATGAAACCAAAGACTTTCATTATCCATTTTTAATTAATTTAAAATAAAATAGATGTCTTGTTGTTATATAATGTAGAAATATTTCATTCAAAGGCATTGAGAAAAAATACCCTAGTTTAGATTTTTCTCCAAAGGAGTTTTTTCCAAAATAATTTCTCAACCCAAAATTTATTCAAAACGTTACTTCAATTAATGGCTTCATTTTTCTGATGGGAAATGTTCAGAGCAAATCCTTCCCCAAGTCTGGCTGATCTGGATGTTCCTGGGTGCTTGTTTCCCTCTGTGCAGTGATGCTGTGCATGAATGGGCACTGCCTCCTCACGGCTCTTCCTGAGGGCCAGCATCATCATCCTCAGCACCCAGGAGGGCAGAGGCAGGTGCTGGTGACTCCTCAGTGGTGGTGACCCCTCAGTGCTCTCCACAGCAGCGTCTTCTCCAGGAATGTCACCATGATCTTTTCTGAAAAATCCTTTTACTAGGATTTTTCTCCTGAGAAGCTGAGAAGCTGCAGAAAAGAAATGTCAACAATAATTATCTGATTGCTTGGAATGTGGTCTGGTGCATCTTTGATTGGTTCCATGTGAATTGTTTTTAATTTATGACCAATCCCAGTCCAGCTGTGTCAGACTCTCTGGTCAGTCACGGGTTTTTATTATCATTCTTATTTAACCTTCTGATGTCTCCTTTCTCTTTCTTTAGTATAGTTTTAGTATATAATTTTCATATCATATCATATCATATCATATCATATCATATCAATCATATCATGTCATATCATATATCATATCTCATATCATTTATCATCAATCAGCCTTCTGAGAACCTGGAGTCAATTCTCATCTCTCCCCTCATCCTGGGCCCCTCACAACACCACAACAAGGCACAAGCTCCCACTGTGTGTTGGGGCTAACCCTACACTGTGCTGGTTGGAGCTATCACTGACCTTCCTTCCTGTGGGTTTTGGGGACCATTCCTTGCTTTGAATGGGCTACATGGTGCAGACAGAGTTTGGAAATTCAATCACAGAGAAGATCTCTGCAGTGGAGGTGCTCCAGAACCTCACTGTAGCCATGCAAGTCTACTTCACACTCATGGGGATTTCCACAGAGCTCTTAACTCTTGGCATTCCAGCCTTCCTCTGTCCCAGCCTTCCATGCCAAGGATCCCACTGAGCCTTGGATTAGAGCTGGGCTCGTTTTTATTGATGCCACATCCCTGGAAATGTCCAAGGCCATGTTGGATGGGGTTTGGAGCAACCTCTTCTAGTGGAACGTTGTCCCTGCCCATGGCAGGGCGGAGGAATGAGATGTTCCTTCCAACACCCAAATCATTCTGGGATCCCATGCTCCCACAGGGAGCACATTCACTCACTCTGCTCACCTGGATGAGAAGAAATGTGGGCTCCTGGAGCAAGCCTGTACCTGCTGTGCCACCTCAGCCTGGTGCTCCATCTTCCTGCCCCATAAAGCACCGCTGTCACATCTGGAGCTCCCTGCTCCAGCAGCCTTTACTGCATCCTTCATTTTGATGCCTCGTTCCAGGTTTTAAATAGCTGTGAGTCCCTCATTGCTCATTAGCAGGCTCAGAGAAATGGCTTTTATAGACCCATGTATTAAACAAATAAAAGACGTCAAGGAAACTTAAAAACACATCCAGCTGCTCGCAGATTTACTGCGCCAACATTAAACTCTCATTAAATGCACTTTTACAAGGGGTGGCTCTATTTTTTGACTCTGAATACCTGTGACAGCGGGAAGTGGGGGTTATCAAGATCTACTGGCTAAATGAGAACATTTATTGGTGGAAGGTTTATTGGGCACGTCGAGGTGACAGTGCAGAGCATGCCAGGTGTTTTGTGGGCTGTCACGCAGGAAGGCCTCACTAACAGGGAGTTTATGAAGCAAATAAACATTTTCTTGCTGTCTGGCTTCCTTGCTTCTCCCCCCCCACAGTCTCTTTGTCTCCTAGGAAGTTATGCTAAATGTTTCAGGGCATTAAAAATTTCACTGTTTTATCCAGAGGATGCCTTTGTGCATTCAGGAGTAACCTTGTCTCAAATTCCACATTTGGAACTCTGAGGTAGTTGAGATGGGGATTTCACAGGAGCATAGAAAAAGTTTGAGTTGGAAGAGACCTTAAAGATCAACTCATTCCATCCCTTTCCAAGAGCAGGGACAACTTCCACCATCCCAGGGTGCTCCCAGCCCTGTCCAGCCTGGCCTTGGGCACTGCCAGGGATCCAGGGGCAGCCACAGCTGCTCTGGGCACCCTGTGCCAGGGCCTGCCCACCCTCACAGGGAGGAATTTCTTCCCAATATCTGATCTAAACCTGCCCTCTGCCAGTTTAAAGCCATTCTCCCTTGTCCTATGACTACCCCACCAGGGTCCACCATTTCCCATCAGTCCTGCACCAGTCATTTCTGCCTCTGGTCCTTACTGCAGCAAAGCCCAAAGGTGCCCCATGAGGTTTGCAGAAGGGCTGGCTCTCACCTGGCCCCCACAGCCTGTGGGCAGAGGTTTTGGTGGACACACCTTACAGGACAAAGCAGGGATACCTGTGTTGGCACCTCTCTTTCTCCCTCACTGCCAAGGTGCTGAGGCAGAGCAGGGAATCTGCTCACTGCAGCACATGTACTCATCAGATTCTAGATTGATATGGACAAATGTGAACAAACCAAATTGGTTTATGCCATATTTGAATTTTTATCTGCAACAATAATCCGTTTATTACTGAATAATTCAGGGTATTAAATACTAAAACCACATATTTGATGCTGAAAGTCACTGAGCCCCGGAGTGCTGGAGGCTGAGGAGTGTGCTCAGCCAGGCCTGGGACATGCTGCTCCTCTTCTTCATCCTTCAGCTGGTGCAGATGTGGTAAAAGTATAGACAGACCTTCACTCTGACCTAATGTGACCATCCTAGTTCTCTGAAAATAGTATTTTTTCTGATATAACTTATTTATATTCAATTTCTTGTTTCAAGTACAAAGTGATTTGATGGCAGAAGAAAGGGTTTATGTCTTTGGGGCCCAATTTTCTGACTGCTGCACAAAAATATACATGCAATTCTTGGCAATAATTGAGATTTTGTATGCAAATTGGGTCATTCTGTGTGTGTAATTGCCCTTTCAATGCATAATTGCCCGTGGGCAGGTTTTGCAGAAGATCATATCAACTTCATGTGCAGATAAGTCACACATTTTTATTCACTTCAGGAAATGTGCACAAGCAGGAATTTAAAACCAGACACCCAAGAGGGCTGGGGACTTCTTAGTGGTCTGGAAACAATGAATGCTCGGGCTGTAATCAGCAGGCAGGATTTGGTGAAGATTATGAACCTGAGAAACAGAATAAATATTTGTGATGGATGCTGAGAACATGGCACTGGAGGGGACAGCACAGGGATGGATGCGCTGGGAGCCTGGCTCACCTTAACTCTTCCTTCCTCTGTGCAGGAGACAAGGGAAAGGCAAACTCCCCTTTATTAATTAGCACCCCTTAATCACTTTGCAGGGAGGATGGCATTTGGACAAGCATTCCATCCCTCATCCCCTATGGAAACCTGATTCTCCATGCACAGCAGAGAGTAGAGCCTGCTGAGTTAAGCCTGTGCTTAACTTTAAGCATGTTTGTTTTCTGTTCCAATTAATATAAATGCTGATTACTTAAGAGCTTTGCTGAAATGGGTCCAAAGCACCAGAATGGCCTGAATGGGAGAAGCATTTTGATATCCTGATTAGAGAAAACCTGTTCCAGGCTCTTCAAGGAATATCTTGAGAATTTTTGTGAGCCATTTTCCCTTCCGCAATCTTTCTACCTAAGTTTTAAAGACACTTTTACTGAAGATTTACTGATAGAAACCTTCTACTGAGTGCATTTGATTGCTCCATATTTCAGAAACAATGTGGGAATGTAAAAATCTCTCTCTTTAGGCTCCATTATCTTAGACTCCTGTTGTTGGCATGGAGTTATAAAGAACCAATACTACCTTTAAACACCGAATAGCTTAACTGCTCAAAACATAAAATGAAAGCACTAAACATATCAGTTTTGTGTAAAAAATCCTGCACTTTTTCCCTTGTAATAAACAAATAGATATATAACAGCAGCCAAAATAAACCAGGTAAAAGCTTCAGCTCCTCTTCTCAGAGTGCTGGGCTGTAAGTGCTGGACAAAAATCCATCTCTGTGTGACTTTAGCCTCCATACTGGGAATGAGGGTCGCTGTCTGTTCACAGCCTCCAGTGACAGAGTGGGTCATTTCAAGGGTTAGCAGTGAGGAAATACTGTCCCTGGAATTAGGGTCCCCTTGACAAGGGTGTGTGTCCAGCAGAGCTGCAGGGAGCACAGCCTGCCCTCCCATTTTCTGTTGCAGTCACGATCGTCCTGGTTGGTGATTAAATTCTTCTGGGCAAACCCTGTCTGTTTGTGATAAATTTGATAAGATAAATGATTTTTCTAGACAAAGGAAATGCAAGATATCTCATCTATCTGGACCAGAGATGCCATTTGATATAGTGCCACATGGGAAATTATCAGCTCAGCTGAAAGCACCGAGAATTTATACAGGAGCTGTGAAGTGGGAACAGCGCTGGCTAAAGGGGAGCCCATGACAGGGAGCAGCAAAAGGGGAATTATCACTCTGAAGTGAGGTTACCAGCAAACATCCCTGAGGATCAGGACTGGATCTGAGCATATTTCATTTCTGCATTGACCTTGGAAGGGAATGAGGAGAGTGACAATGACACTCGGAGCTCATGCGATGGTAGGTGCATCCTCAATGCAAACCAGGATGGGGCTGTTAACTTGAAAACTGAACTTGGGGACTGACCTTGGAAACTGAAGCAATAGAAAATGCATAAAATCCAATAATATATCATGTATGGAGGAGTACTTACGGAGCAGTAGTGAGAATTCTAACTATTTGTTAGAAATGACAGAGGAAGAGAAAGACCTGAATGTACTTGGGCATCACAGGTTAATCATTAAGTGGCAATTATATGGTTTGAAGGGAAAAAATGATCAGATATACCCAATTCACTTTTTTCAGTTAAGGCTACAGGTCTGGAGAAGCACTAATTCAATTTCACAAAGGTAGGCCTGACCTCATCAGAATAGTGTGTACAGTTCTCTTCCCCCAAGAGTGAGAGGGAAGAATTCAAACAGTAAATGGTGCCATAAGGGGATTTAGGACAATCAGAGGAATGCAGGGACTGTCCAGCATTTCCAGAGAGGAAAAAACCACTTAGTTTAGTTAGGTAAATACTGGGAGTATAACATATGGAGGGGCAAACACTCAAAGGAGAAAATTGCTGCTGGAAAGAAATAACAGTGATGGCCACGAGGACAAATGACTTAAATAAGCCAGGAGTTAATTTAGGCTTGAAATTAGAGGAAGATTGATGTAGGAACAAGTGGGGCCAAACCCCTTTAACAGTAATGTGAAATAAAACATGAATGCTGTATTACAAAATTTTTAATGGAGCTGGAGGAGGATTTGGGTGCCAGGAGCAGGGACATGTCCCTGTGTGGTGTTTTATGGGCAGGACTGAGCATTGTGGCTGCAATGTGCTGTGCAATGGCAGCCCAGGGGCATGTAAAGATTTCTGTCTAGAGGGAAGCTGGAGGAATAGCAGCTCATAAAACAGACACCTTTGAAAGTAAGCCTGAGGAAAACTGTTTGGGACTACCATTGTACACTTGGTTTTAAGCCTCTAAAGCATCCACTGAAAGAGACAGAGACTGGATTGTGAGAGTTACCTGTGTGACTGTGCTCACAGGGGTCCAAGGATGAGGGAAGAGACAAGGATCTAACTCCATGTTTCAGAAGGCTTGATTTATTGTTTTATTATATATATTACATTAATACTATACTAAAAGAATAGAAGAAAGGATTTCATCAGAAGGCTAGCTAAGAATAGAAAAAGAAAGAATTATAACAAAGGCTTGTGGCTTGGACTCTCTGTCCGAGCTAGCTGGGCTGTGATTGGCCATTAATTAGAAACAACCACATGAGACCAATCACAGATGCACCTGTTGCATTCCACAGCAGCAGATAATCATTGCTTACATTTTGTTCTTGATGCTTCTCAGCTTCTCAAGAGGAAAAATCCTAAGGAAAGGATTTTTCATAAAAGATGTCTGTGACATACCTGCCCCGACTGAGGGCTCTGTGTAGCCAACAGCCCTGATGGGCAGCCCGTGCTCAGCGTCAGAGGAGAGGATAATAACAGAAAATACACATTATTGCCAAAACTTGACTCTGGCCATGAATGATTCATGACTGGAAAACAAGGCTACATTCATCAGATAATTTATATGTAAACCACCAGTTCCAGCAGACCCAGATGCCCGTGGGTCAGAGCTGTAATGAGCCTGTGGCAGAGGGAAGGATGCTCTGCTGGCACTGCCCGGGGCTGTGTCCCCATTAGCCTGGCACAGCCCCTCGTGGCAGGGCAGGGGGTGCTGGTGCTGCTGAGCTCTGTGGCCCTTCCTGGCTGCCAGCAGCTGCTGCACAGCCTGGGCTGGGCAGGAGCTCACTGCAGGAGTGTGACCGTGTTCACAGGTGTCTCATGTTGAGGGAAGAGATGAGGATCTGACTCCATATTTCAGAAGGCTGATTTATTATTTTATGATATATATTACATTAAAACTATACTAAAAGAATAGAAGGAGAGGTTTCATCTCAGAAGGCTAGCTAAGCTAAGAATAGAAAGAGAAAGAATGATAACAAAGGCAGTTGTCCCAGACTCTCTGTCTGAGCCAGCTGACTGTGATTGGCCATTAATTAGAAACAACCAACATGGGCCAATCACAGATGCACCTGTTGCATTCCACAGCAGCAGATAATCAATGTTTACATTTTGTTCCTGAGGATTCTCAGCTTCTCAGGAGGAAAAAATCCTAAGGAAAGGTTTTTTAATGAAAAGATGTCTACAACACAGGAGCTTTGAGTTGAGCAGTGGTGGCAGAGCTCACTGAAATCCAAATGCCAAAATCCTTTTTCCCACCATGACTGGGCTGTGCTGGGTGGGAAGGGAATAATGGACTTTTCCCATGGCCTGGTCAACTAGCAAACAAAAAATAAGCTTCACTAGCGGAAAAAGTAACCTTCTCTAGTATTGATCTGCCAGTTTAGTTGCAGAAGAGTGCTGAAACTGCTGCAGGACATAATAGACAGCAGAAATGCATTTCACCTGCAAGTAAAGGGCTTGGAACCTATGAAATTTAACTGCATGTGTTCACCCACCCCACTCACCTTGTACCAAGCAACCCTACCAATCAGCTTTTTAAAACCTCTTTCTTTATAGGGAGTTAGATGAGATGGACATCTGGTCTGACCCAGTAGTGCTGCTGTTATTTTTTTTATTAGAAATAGGCTGAGTTAATAGCAAATTTATACCAGCTTCCAGCTCTAGCTGCTCCAAGGCTGTGCAGCTGCAGAATGATGTGACAAGGGGGGGGACACACGTTCCTGTTGGGAGTCTGACTTCCCTTCTGCATTGCAGGACCCCCAGGAGGATTTTGCAGAAGAGGCAAAAAGTCTTTTAATATCACCGGGTGAGCCAGACAAATCAGTTGTCCATATCTACCTGCAGATTATCAGTGTTGGATTTAGGAAATGAGCCAGGAGGCTTTCTGGGCATGAATAATGGCAATGTGATCCAATGCTCTGCTTCCTCCTGGCTTGGAGAACAGCAGAGAGGTGACCCCACTGTCCTGACCCCACTGTGCAAGCTGTCCCCACTGGGAAGGCAGAGCTCCTGTCCTCAGTGCTGTGCCCAGGCTGGAATCAGCACAATCCAGACCACAAGTCTTTCACATTCCTGTTAAAGGGGTTTGGCCCCACTTGTTCCTACATCGATCTTCCTCTCATTTCAAGCCTAAATTAACTCCTGGCTTATTTAAGTCATTTGTCCTCGTGGCCATCACTGTTATTTCTTTCCAGCAGCAATTTTCTCCTTTGAGTGTTTGCCCCTCCATATGTCTCAGGCCACAATCAATTCAGTTTGTCCTTTGTGCCCTGCCCCACCCTGGGGCTGCTCCTCTACCTCCTCATTTTCTGCAGGGCATTTTTACTTCTCCCTTTCCTTTGTCCTGGTCTCTTCCCTGTGAATATGGAGACTTCCAAAATGTCTCACCTCACCTGGTTTTCCTATTCTTGCTTCCTGAACTGATTCCCTCTGCACCTGCCCTTCCTCAGGGCTCTCACTGACACCAGGGTTCCCTCCATGGGCTGGTTCCTTCCTCCTCTGGTGCTTGCAGCTCCCTGCTCCATCTCTCCCTCCTGCCCACCCATTTATTTTTAGCTTTTCTCACACCACTGCACTGATTTCAGCTCTCCCCAGCAATTTTTAAAAGACATTCTGTCTCCAGCCTACCTTTGCATGTAGCTCATACAGTTAAACACAGTAAGTTTTCTCCTCTGAAAAGAGGCTAAATAGAGTTAGAAAGGGACCTTTTTGACACTTCCCTCACATCTTCTTTTGGCTCTCCAGATGTGGGCAGATGTGTTGACTTTCTTCTTAGCAAACACATCAGGCTGTTTGCTATGGATAACTTTAGAGATCTGGTAATTCCCTGAATTTTAGAAATAAATTATATTTGCTATCAAGAGTTTCTGTGGCATTTGCTCTTAAAGCTATTTCGTATCTGCCTATATCCACTATGGATTTTCAGTTTCCACATTCATATGTTAAGAGAGAAATGAAAAAAGGAAAAAATGCCCTTTTGGATGCTAATCTACAGAGTTTCAATAACCAAATATTTCTTTTTAAGATGGTAGAGGCAGCGACCATCTTCTAATTCACAGCATTATTTCCTCTCTGAAATTTTCACAGCACAGGAGATTGTTGCTGCCAACACATGCCAAGGAGTTTGTTAATTGTCATCCCTACCTTCCAAAGCTGTTATTGAGCCTGAAACCACTGCAGTGATAGCTGAGCTTGTTTGCAGCATGAATATTACAAGTATTTTCCCCACAGCTCTGCATTGCCTTCTGGTCCTCACTTCAGTGTTGGCTAAGCTGTCATTTACAGGAGTGATGCTGTCATTACAATATTTGATATTTTTCTGAGTTTAGCTGTCATTGTAAGCACATTATGTACTTCCTAAGGAAACTTGCTATTTGTCTCTTGCCATGAAGTTGGTGGCTCTGCCAGGTAGCAGGCGTGGATAAAGTCACCTCTGAGTTCAGCATGGCTGAGCATCAGGCAGACAAGCTGCCACTGGGTCAGCCTAGCTTGGGACAGAGGCACATCTGTGTTTGTGTTGTATTGCACCTCCAGATATCCCAGATGTGCTGCCATGGGCACTGCCAGGTGGTTTTTACAATCTAGACACTATCTGATGGTAATTCCCTGAGCCTGGAGACTGGGATCTTGATTTCTGGGCTTTTAAAAAATTATAACTTATCCTGTTTTGATTTGTGCTCATGGTTTATAGAATCATTGACTCATTTAAGTTGGGAAAGCCCTCTAAGACTACAGAGTCCAACCACTAACTCAGCACTGCCAAGCCTAGTGCCACATCTCCACATCTTTTACAGAACCACAGAAATGTGTGTTCTTATGGGTCAAACCACAGTACTCACCCCACCTGTCCATAGCCAAGTCCTTTAGTTTGGTGAGAAAGACACTGCAGATCTTCCCAGTTTACCGGAACATTTATCTTTCACAGAATTCCCAGAATGACCAGGTTGGAAGAGACCTCCAAGACCATCGAGCTCAACCCAGCCCCAACCCCTCACCCAAACCCTGGCCCCCAGTGCCACATCCAGGCTTTGTTAAACACACCCAGGGATGGGGACTCCACCACCTCCCTGGGCAGCCATTCCAGAACTTTATCACTCTTTCTGTGAAAAACTTTTTCCCAATCTCCAGCCTGTGTTTCCCTTGGTGCAGCCTGAGGCTGTGTGCTCTGGCTGTGTCAGTGCTGCTGCAGACAGAGCCCAGCCCCAGCTGAGCACAGGCACCTTTCAGGAGCTGCAGAGAGTGATGGGGGCAGCCCTGAGTCTCCTTTTCTCCAGGCTGAGCACCCCCAGCTCCCTCAGGGGCTCCTCTCAGGGTTTGTGCTCCCAGCCCCTCCCCAGCCTCGCTGCCTCCTCTGGATGTGCTCAAGCATCCCACTGAGAGATTTTGTTTGTTCCTTGCAGGGCTTTGCTGGCTCCAGGTTTTGCAGAGCAGTTACAAGATCTCCTGTGTTCTGCCATTCCAGCACATGTCCTCATTCCAGTAACACTGATGGACTGCAACTTTGGGAAAGCTGCTGTTGAATTTTCTGTGTAGTGTTTAACTCTTGTTTTTCTAAATGCTCAAAGTTTATTTGCCAAAACCAACAGCTTCACGCAGTTTCTGTTTGCTGCTTTCTAGAAGTAGTTTGTCCACTTAACTTTTGCTTTTTGCTGTCAAGAATCTTCCATTGTTGATCCCTGAGATGGGCTCCAGCTGCCATAACCTGACCATATAAACCTTGGTGAGTGAATGTTTTCCTCTCATTTATTTGAAAATCCCCTTTGCCTTCATGATCCATCTCCTTCCCCTTGTCTTGATTTTTGTGGCATTTTTCAGCATTGCTCTTTGTTTTATGAAGGATTTCTTCTGCTGCTTTTGTGAGGATATATTGGAGAAGCTGATAGTGCTGTTTCAAGCCTCTCACACAGTCTCAGATGACCTCACCTGCCCTGACTTTAGGTTCATTTACCTGTAAGCTGGCAGAGGCTGGTGCTGCTCGATAACATCTTGCAGGAAGATGTGTGACCTGTAAATCAAAGCCTTGTAGCAGCTGATTTATTCTTTAGTTCAAATTGAAATTGATCCTGTGCTTGTCTTACAGCTTTCACTGTCAGTTTGGTTAATGAATTAGGATTTTATTTGGGTCTGTAGTTTAGTCCCATACCTTTCCATGCAAACTCTGGTTCCCTCTCCCCTCACTCAGTCCATACCAGTGGTGGCTGTGCAGCTGCAGCTGACAGTGGGGTAAATGTTACCAATCTCTCACCGTGTGCATTTTCATAATCAACTCAGCCATTTGATTGCTTTTCCTCACAGTGGTTGATCCTTCTCAGCAGAAATCTCCTATTGTTTAGAGGAGCTCATGCCTGGGTTTTCATCAGTCTGGAGACAGCTCCAGCCCTGACCCTGCCTCCCTTCCCCACGGCTCCTTGGAGGTGTGTGATGGTGGATAAATTACAATCAGCTGCCTGGAAACCTGGCTATGAGCAATTCTTCTGACATGCAAATTGCTGAAAATTGTTGATTGTGCTCTCCTAACACCAAAGCATCCACATAACCTAAACATTTAAAGCTCAGTGCAAACTGCTGCAGGGGCATTGCTGCTCCCAGCAGGACTGGAAGGGAGTGCAGCAACAGATATATTTACTGTTTTGTGGGTCTTAGGGCTCAGCATAGGTCCTATAGGTTGAACCAGTGTAACTTCCTTGGCATTTTCCTGTTGTTCCGGATTGCAATGCAAGATGTTTTCCATTACCATCTGTATGGCAGATTATCTTTTGTCAAGTGGGCAGTTTGCCTTATTTCTCTCTTTGAGTGACCACAATCACTCCTCCCTTGGGAGGGGACGTTGCTGATAACAGCTATTGAATGTCCCTGCATGGCTGATAAGAACTACAGCATCCCATTGGGAGATGTGAGCCCAGAGGGAGGAGCCAAGCATTCCTATCTGGATATAATCTGGAGGTTCTGGAACACCAGCACAGCTTCTGCACTGGATTTCCCAGAGGAGCAGCAGCTGCCTCTGCCACTGGATCTTCAGAGGAAGAGACTGCACCTTTCTACAGGATCCCTGCTCCAGCAGAACCAGCCCTGACACTGCAGGAGGGCTGAGCCACAATTCCAATGGGACTGCTGCCAGCACCCTGACCCACAGGGTGTCAGGCTGGGTTCTGACTCTGGCAGTGTTGTTCTAGTGAACTGCATTGTTTATTTTATCCTTTTTTTTTTTTTTCTTCCCTATTAAAGAACTGTTATTTCCTGCTCCCATATTTTTGCCTGAGAGCCCCTTAATTTAAAATTTATAGCAATTCAGAGGGATGGGGAGGGTTTACATTCTCCATTTCAGGGGAGGCTCCTGCCTTCCTTAGCAGACTCCTGTCTTTCCAAACCAAGACACCTGCCTGCTGGGATTACAGGAATTCTGCCTCTCCCTGGGATGTCTCTCACTTCATGTTCTCCTTGGTGGTGTCTCTAGTGCTCAGGCAGCTCCACACCCGCAGCTGGGAGGTCTGGTTTGTCTCTTCAGCTCTTATAAGAGTCTCAAGAACTGAACCTGTGACACAAACCTTTAAAATTCTCCAAAATCAAAGATATTCTTTCTGTGGCTTCACGAATTCTCAGGAGGAATTGCTGCCTAAAATAACCTAGTGGCACCCAACCAGGAGCACATAGTACAAATCAAGTCTTGTTATCTCAAGTTAGAGACATAAAATGAATTCCAGAATGGTTTGGGTTGGAAGGGACCTTAAAGGCCAACTCATTCCATCCCTTGCCATGGGCAAGGACACCTTCCACTATCCCAGGCTGCTCCCAGCCCTGTCCAGCCTGGCCTTGGGCACTGCCAGGGATCCAGGGGCAGCCACAGCTGCTCTGGGCACCCTGTGCCAGGGCCTGCCCACCCTCACAGGGAAGAATTTACTTCTAATATCTAATGTGTTTTCAGTTTGAAGCCATTCCCCTTGTTCTTTCACTATCTGACTGTAGAAAAAGTCACTTTCCCTCTTTATGGCATTCAGGGAAACTCTCAGTCATCTACAGAAACTGTAAAGCAGAGGCAATCTCCTAAAAGAGTTATAAAAAAGGGGGAAAGCTGAAAGTTGTGTTGAGATTGGTACTGAAACATGCTAACTTCCGTTTTGCTCTGGGGTCAAAGTTCCACACTAAGCTGGTGCCAGTGTGGGATTTCCTGCAGATTTCCAGTAAACATCCACAGGGGAGAGCAGCATCCTTGTCAGCCTCCTCCTTCAGAGCACTGACTGAAAGGTTAAACTGGACCAAATCTAAGAGTGGACCAAGAGTTTGCAGGGGTCCCAGGATGAGGGAAGAGATGAGAATCTGACTCCATGTTTCAGAAGGCTGATTTATTATTTTATGATATATATTATATTAAAGAAAATGATATATTAAACTATACTAAAGAATAGAAGAAAGGAGACATCAGAAAGGAATAGAAAGGAATGGAATGAAAATAAAATCTTGTGACTGACCAGAGAGTCTGGGACAGCTGGGCTGTGATTGGCCGTTAATTAAAACATTCAACATGAGACCAATCACAGATGCACCTGTTGCATTCCACCGCAGCAGATAATCAATGTTTACATTTTGTTCCTGAGGCCTCTCAGCTTCTCAGGAGGAAAAAATCCTGTCAAAAGGATTTTTCATAAAATGTGACAGACCAAGTCCAAGAATGGACCAGCAGCTGAACCTCAGTGTCAGATGCTGTAAGAGCAGCAGGAAGGCTTTACCTGGCTGCCTCTGCTGTATTTCTGTTGGTAATTTTCTTTCCCACTGTTTTGGAAGTGCCCCTTCCCCCAGCCCTCCCCAAGTGTTAAATCCTGACACTGCAGCTGAAGCTGTGCGTGCAGCATCTGCTCTCCTCCCCCTTGCATCACATGCACGGCCTCTATTTATAGCAGGAACGAAGTTTTGTTCTTGTGCATCATTCCAGCCAGCAGAAAGCAAAACAGGAGGAGAAGCTGATGCAGGAAAATGTTCCCTCAAGTCAGATTTTCAACAGAGAAAGGAGCAACAGCCTCCTGCCCTTTGCAGTGCCCTCACAGCCCAGAGTGTCCATCCAGGATCCTCCATGGCCAGGTTCCTCCTGGAGGCCACCATGCCACAGTAATGAGCACATTCAAATTGAGCCAAGTGTATTTAGTTTTTAGAAGACTGGCATAAGTCATCTTTATTGAATATAATTTAGTTTTAACATATTGCTCTGTGCTTGAGTTATTATCTTCACTGTGCTTGGAGAAATAAATTACATTGAAGCCTTTATTTTTGACCTGTGACATCAATACACGCCATGGACAGATTCCAAAATCTTATCAGCTTTGGCATGGCTATTAAATTACAGTGGTGAACAAACCTCTTTAGAAATGAAAAATGCTTTTGGAGCCTTGACCTTTTACATTTCAATTCGTAAAGAGCCCAGTGCAAATGGGAAATGCTGATCAAAATCCAGTTACTTTAATCTTCTGGGGTGTCCTTTCTGCAGAAGAAAAGAACAAAATGTATCTTCTTGCTTTGTGTGTAGCCCTTCAGATCTTGACACCAAACTTTGCCTGCAACTCTGAGATTTGGTGTTGGAAGCAGAGCTTGAAAGCACAGAACATGGCAAATCAGCCAGAGTCACAGAATTTCCACAAAGAAACCCACTGCAAGATAAAGATATTAATTAAAACTGGACAAAGGCACACAGCTGTTCTGCTGCACAAGGACTGTGTTCAGTGGTGTTCCAAGGGGATGTGTGAGGATCTGCAATATTTTTACCTCTGCCCCTCTTCCCTGAGAATGCACCGAGGCTTTGTCTGCCTGAAAGATGAGGAATTGTACCCAAACTACAATTTTATGTTCTCTTAACCCAAGTATTTCAGTATTCTGAAGCCAGCACACCAAGATTTGGGCTGTTTTCTCACTTCTCCCACTGTCTTCACAGAGCCATTTTCCATTTTTTAAAAAGTTCTGCCTGATTCCTTGTGCAGCACATGGTGATGCCCTGTCAGAGGGGGAGGGACACTGGGCTCCAAGGACACAGTTTAGGAGCAATATTGCACCTGGCTGAGGGAGCTGCAGGAACAGGTCTATAACAAAATGAAGCAGGTTACAGAAATATTATTCACATCACTCATGGTTTTTACCTTCCCTTGCTCTTTTCCATGAGAAGCACAAGGTTTGGCTGCCTGTGCTCATGGGGGAAAGATGAGGAGGTTCCCAAATCTCCACAGTGGAAGTAGAGATTCAACCCAAGTATTTCAGTATTCTGAAGCCAGCACACCAAGATTTGGGCTGTTTTCTCACTTCCCCCACTGTCTTCACAGAGCCATTTTCCCATTTTTAAAAAAATCCTGACTTATTCCTTGTGATGCCCAGTCAGATGGGGAGGGACACTGGGGTCCAAGGACACAGTTTAGGAGCAATATTGCACCTGGCTGAGGGAGCTGCAGGAACAGGTCTATAACAAAATGAAGCAGGTTACAGAAATATTATTCACATCACTCATGGTTTTTACCTTCCCTTGCTCTTTTCCACATGAAGCACAAGGTTTGGCTGTCTCTATGATGGGGAAAGGATGAGGGGGTTCCCAAATCTCCACAGTGCAAATGGAGATTCAAACCAAGTATTTCAGTATTCTGAAGCCAGCACACCAAGATTTGGGCTCTTTTCTCACAAAACAGGGGGGTTCCCAAATCTCCACCTGGCACAACTCTGAGGCACCTTTAGACTGCTGAAAATTCGTTCCTTTCTCATCAGTCCTCTGGCTGTGCTTGCTTTCAGCATTATTTAATAGAGCTTTCTGTATTTCTCACAGCTTTTGGAGAGGGATATTTTTTCTACTGCTGATGAGAACAAAACCACAAGTTACACTGAAATTAATGAATACAGCTGGACAAAGACCCAGTTGCTCCTTATTAAGCTTTAATTAAACTGTAGCACTACAGAGAGGCAGAGGAGATTCTGGGTTGTTTGTGATGTTTCAAGTTAGTAATTCCACCCTAGGACATCCATCAGCAATGCTCATTTAAATTCCACTTTAATCCTACATTACCTTTGCAGAGCCAGGGAAAATCTTGACATCCCAAAGAAGAGACAAGCCAGCTTCTTTTGTTGAATCAGAAAACAAGGATGGCCCCAACAGCCTGGGGCACAGAAAGGTCCCTAGAGCTGGGAACGCAGAGAAGATAATTGAGTTTACTGATGCACCAAATGGGATTTACATTTCTAAATGAGTAATTATGGTCAATAAATTCACCAAGAGCAAGATGGATGTTATTTTTTGGTTTTGTTATATTCCAGGTACCTTGTTGGACCTAAATTATGGACAGCAAGTGGTTAACAAGTCTGCAAGGCTGGTCTGTTGGACAGAGAGCTAAAATAAAGCACCGTGCTGCAGGAAAAACCTAATGTATGTAAATTGAATGCCAATTGATTAAACATATTCATTGAGGTTTCACATCTAGGTCATAAGTAATGTATCTATTACATACTTGTTAAACCTCATTAAATAATTGCCTAGTGGTATTTAACATGCAATAAGTATCTCCTGAAATTCAGCTAAAATGTATTCCTGCATTTGCTTAGGAACTTGCCCGAGTGAATTGATTGAAGATTTGAATAAAGGGGATCTGCTGTATGGTGGTGTGAGATATCCCAGTAAATCTGCTAGAAGACACAGAGTATCTGCACAATTATCCATGTAATTCCATGCAGAGGGAAGGATTAGTCTCTGCAAAGCTGAGCTCAGGGATGGAGAGCTGGAGCCTGCAGGACAGAAGCAGAACAGGAGACCTTGGAAGAGTTTTTCCAAGGTATATGGACTTGGAGCTGCAAATTTTACTTTTATTTTCATAGGTGAAAAATGTTTTCTACAAATCTAAATGTTTATCCCCAGGTACAGGGCTCACTTGTTGCTGGTGAATTATTAGCAATGTCTTGCAGTTACAGGCTCTGGAGCGAAACAGCTCCAGTCGCCTCTCCAACATAAATTAAAGACTCATGGGGTCTGTGGGAGGCAGCCACTTTATATCATCCATTGCTCATCGAAGGCATAAGCAAACTCAGGCACTGAGTTTAAATTATTTGCCTAGGCTGTCTCAGGAAAATCGATGGGGAACATCAGCCAGAAAATTCAGACACATCTACCTCTCACCCAGGGCTGTGCCAGGTAACCCCCAGCGAGTGCTGCAGCCTGGGTGTGCAAATCCTCTGCTCCTGCTCCTGCAGAACAGCCTGGAAACTGCCCATTCCCCTCAGCCCAACGCACCTGGGCTCCTCTGCAGACAGAACCAATCATGAGCAGCAAACTAAAAACAAAAACAAAGCAAAACAAACCCCCCAAACTGTCGGACCTCAGCACATCTCTACGGGTTTCCAGAGTTGCCGAGGACCCTGTCAGGGGCCTCAGAGACCCTGGCACGCAGCCCAGAACACCTGGGGATTTGATTTTGACCCCTGGAGCAAGTTACCAGCTTTGTATGAGGACATGAAAGTCACACAGGTTTGAATAGCGAGGTAACAAAATATTCACGGGGTGAAAATGTAGATTTACGGATTTTTGGTATGGGGGTTATGGGGACAACATGGAGGAATCAGGGCGTGTCCAGCCTTTCTTCTTCTTCTTGTTCTCCATTTTCTGCAGTGATGTTGGCACTTTGGGATTGGTTTAGAGTAGAAGTGCACGGTCTAGCATAGGTGATAGGTATTGGGAATTAAGTGTAAATATGTTATACATAGTTTGTAGTATAAAAGGACAACACAGAGTGCCTGTGGCTGCCCTGCTGAGCAGATCTCAGCTGGGCAGAAAGAAAATTTTATAGATGAGAATTAATAAACAACCTCAAGACCGAAAAGTGAAGAGTCCAGACTCGTTCTTCAGTTGTGTGGGCTGAAACAGAGACACCCTGCACATCTCGGGGCAGCAATTAGCAACAGCAACCCGAGACCAAACCAACAAAAGTAAAAATAATTTTATCAGCTACAGCCTAATTTTTGATGGATCACAGATGCCTGCTTGTGGCACAAATGACCAGCCTGGGCAATGGATGGTCCTTCCATCCTGCTCAGGATGTTGGCCAGGATTATTCTTCACAGGATCTTCCTGCAGAGCCCCACTGAGCCCCAAGGCAAGGGGAATATTCCCCTTTTCCCCCTCACTGCTCTGAGCTCTTTCCAGTCACCAGGGAGTCCTGGGGGCATCCAGCTGGAGATGAATTCCCATTAGCACCTCTCCCATCCCACACAGACCTGATCGTGTAATAAAACCACTTTAATCATCCCGTGGAGCAATTCAGACTGATTCCTGAAAGACCAGAGAGACAGAAGTGTGACAATGACTAAGAACCCTAAATATCTAAGTTGCTTTTTTTTTTTTCCTGTGATATTTTACAGACATGAGTTAGAAATGTTGCTGAAACCTGCTGATTTCCCACCCTCTACAGCTTTATCTAATATGTTTTAAGCTTGTAGGGAATTTCTAGCTAAAACTCTAGTAGAAGGATGAGAGCAAACACACGGGGGAGCACTTAGACTGTAACATCTGGAGTACTCCATACACCCAGCTCGTGTACCTGAAATGCCCATTTCAGTGGAAAACCTGCCTTTTCAAACAGCCCCATTTGTTCTGAAGAGTTCACCGTTTCCCAGAAACCAAAAGTACCACGTGGGATTTTCTAAATGCCAGGACCACAGGGTGACCCACTCTGTCTCTCTGTGCAAGAAAAGAGGAGCACTTTTAGAAACTCTCACTATTCTCAGCAACAAAGAAATGCTGAATTTTGAAGCCTGTTTCCACTAAGTGCCTTTAAAAAAAAATTTGATTCTCAGCTCTATAGTTGGAAATGTCTTTCAACAAGCTTTGCATTTATATTGGGTTGCCAGTTTGCCTAATCTTCGATGTCCAGCTCAGCAAACTCCTCTGTTTGGAAAGGTATCTCCTAAAATGCAGATTTGAGACTTAAAAGAGGGTATTTAGTGTGCCCACCATATGAGTGAAGCACTTGGCCCTCACAATAAATTCCCTGCATTTGCAGAGTTTTTGTCATGTTTGCACAGTAAACATTTGTGAAATCGATTTAATGGTTTAATTTTTCCAGTGCTTGTGGAGATAGGTACTTCAGGAACATTGCTTAATACACAGCCAAAGCATAAACCCAGCCACTAAACAGTATTACATAATTAAATTTCTATTTAATGGTGTTTATGCTTCTGTTTGGAAGCTGGAAATGTGATATATGCACACACCTCATAGCAGGTGTGTTGTAATGTTATTAGCAGGCAATGATGCTAATGCTTCAAGTTCCTTTAATTTGTGCATTATTAAAGAATCCTTGCCTCATTCTCACATAACAAATTCCAGAATTACCTTCACAGAGGTAAATACCACAATGCTGGAATAACTATTGCCTCTTTGCAGCCATCAAAGCTCTCTGTAAGACACAGGTGCAGCACTTCTCCATCCTCCCCAGCCTTGCCCACAACTCAGTTTGTGTTTAATGGGACCCAAGAGGGAGCAGAGATGAGGAAAAAGGGTTTTTATGCACATACTCACAAATACAGTAAGGAAATAGCACAGGAAATAAAATCCCTCTGGCTCTTTCCTGGAACAGCAAAGGGTTCTGAGGCTGAGGAAGAGTGTGGCTGAAGGGAGAGGAAGGCAGGCATTTTTATTACCTGGTAAAGTGAGGAGTTAACTGAAAGGAGTAGCACATTTCACTTATTTTTATAATCTGTTGTATTTAAATGTTAGCATTAAAGTTTGGTAACTCTCCAGAAATGGGATAAACATCTTATAGTGGCACCAGGGACATAGAACTTTTAGCATGTATAGGATTATGGAGGTGAGGAGTTCTGGGCTCCTTGGAATCATGGAATATTTTGGTGGGAAAAGCCCTCTGAGATCACCAGGTCCATCCACTAACCCTGCACTGCCACGTTCACCTCTGAACCATGTCCCCAAGTGCCACGTCCACACATCTGCTGAACACTTCCTTGGAAGTCCACAGGCAGGCTATTGTGTTTCAACACCTCTGGATGCTCCTAAGGCTGTGTTTATGAAGGTTTCCAAATGGAAAATAACAATATCTCTCTTTCTTGCACTGATGCTTATTTACAGTCAGCAGGGTTAATGGAAAATTGTTATCGTGATGATTTAAGAATGGATTTTACAGAAAAACAGAAAGATCTGGTGGCTTTTTCATCATATGGTTAGAGAAAAAAGATCTTTACATTATTTTTTGCTGTGGATGGGTTCAATATCCTTAACAAAACAAGGTCGATATCGTGATCTGCATTGTTTAAATGTGAAAACAGAGCCAAAGTGTGCTGCTTCTCTGGGGTTATGTACAATGCAGTGTCACAGGCTGCTGATGGAGTGGCAGGTACATCACAGTTGAGAATTTCTCATTAGGAAATACCTGGAAAGCAAAGAGAAATGGTACTCACTTTAATCAAATAAATAAGCTAAAAATATGGTGATGATAAAACGCTGCTTAATCTGATCTCATGGACAAAAACTGCTCCGTGCTGTAAAAAATAATAATTTCTCTCCAGCCTATTACACTTCTTTGTGTTCCTGCAGCAGAGCGGAGAGAGCAGGAGTTTTCAAAAATTTCCATCTGCAAGGAGGTTTTAAATAGTCTCAGACAAACCTTTCCTGGCAGAGCTCCCTTGTGAGGGGAAGGGGAATAACACAGACAGGGCAGGGCTGGAGGTGGGATGCTCCAGGACCAGCGAGCCAAAATAAGGATTTCAACAGCCAAAGGCATCAGTGAAATGATAAATCATTCTAGGAGTCTCTAAAAGAGCTGGGAGGAGTGCGTTCCAGGGATCAGCTCAGCTCAACTAAGCAGAAGTGAAGCGTAGTGAAAGGAAAAAGAAAACAATTTAAACTGCTCACGTGTGGTAAATTAACTGTAGGGAGGCAGGAGAGCAACAAGGTGTCACTGCCAACGAGGCATCCCTTCAGTGAGCAGTGGTGGCCAGAAAAGCAAACAAAATGTTGGTTTGCATTAAGAAAAAGCTCGAGGAAAGCACAGAATTATTCCTTATCTGTAATATGAAGTGACACCACACTATGGATCCTCTGCTCAGCTTCGCTCTCCAGTCTTGTGGAAGGAGAGAGCAGAAATAAAACAGGTCTGGGGAAGGCAATGAAAATGATTAAGTGAACAGAAAGTTGAAGTGTGTGGAAAGATTAAAATATTAGAACTATATATCTTAGACATTAGAGGAATAAGGGGCGATGACAGAGAGAAATAAAAAAATAGCAAAGTGATGATAGAGATATAAAAAATAGCAGAAGGTTTAAAGAAGGTAAGTCAAGCACTCCTCTTCCTTGAGCAGGAGGTGTATAAGATGAAACTAAAAAATCAATAGTTTAGACCTTCTTTACACATTGAGTGATGCTCAAGAGAAGATTGATGTGGTATTTTCGGGGTCCCCCATCGTGGGGAGGAAAGATAAATCTGACTCCATGTTCTTAGAAGGCTAATTTATTATTTTATGATATTATATTATATTAAAGAATGCTATACTAAACTATACTAAAGAATAGAGAGAAGATACTTACAGAAGGCTACAAAGAATGATAATTAAAAACTTGTGACTGACTCCTCAGAGTCTGACGCAACCTGTGTTTGGTCATTAAGTCAAAACAATTCACATGTTGGATAAACAATCTCCAAACCACATTCCAAAGCAGCAAAACACAGGAGAAGCAAATGAGATAATATTGTTTCCCTTTTTCTCTGAGGCTTCTCAGCTTCCCAGGAGAAGAAATCCTGAAGAGATTTTTCATAACATATGACAGTGACAGACTGACATCTGTATAAATGGTGTCCAAGGGTACATTTGAACAGTAACCTGCAACAGGTAAGAACCCTCACAGTCCTGGGCTCAGCTCAGCTGTGGGTTCTTGAGGTCTGAATGATCAGAAGGTGTCTTAGCTCATGAATGGATTTATTGCCTCTGCCCCTGGATCAGCAGGCAGAATGAATTTCAGAGAAAAATACAATATTATGTATCTCTGCACTGAGATAGAGATCAGGGGTGGTAGTTTTTTTATTCTTTGGAATTAATGAAGTAGAAACCTCTCTGTGTGAAATCCACAGCAACAGGAATTATGCTCAGTGCATGTGCCAGTAGATGTCTGAGATACATCCCAGACAGACACCACACCTTTCCCAGCAGACTGTTCTAAGTGCTACAAGATAACAAAAAGCAGATTCTAAAACACTTCCAGAGCTGTCCAGAACAAAATGAAATGGATTTTGTGTGTGGATAGTGCTGGGAGAGGTGAGCTGACATCACACCGTGTACCACAGCCCAGCTTTGAGCCAGGAGAAGGCTGAGCTTCCCAGGAACACCAGAGGAAATCCTGTGCCCAGCCCCATCCCACGGCCCTGGCTGCTGCCCTGACCCTTTGGCATGGTGAAAGAGAGATGGGAGACTGATGGGAGGCACTGCCATCATCTCAGAATGTAAAGCTGGCCCTACTCTGTGGCATTTATTACAAAGTGTATTTCACTGCGCCAGCAGCCCTCTGGGCTGGGCATTTCCAGGGAATTGTTTCACTTCTCCAATGGCTAATCACTTGGCCTTTGTCTCCTGCCTTATAACTCTGTTTGACATGTGCTGTAATTACTACTTGGAGAGTTTTATTACTTAATTATGCAATCAGCTATTGCTGTTTAACATGCCATCAATCCCTCCCCACCAGCCTCCCCATAAGGCCCCAAACAAGTTTCCCTTTTCAATCCCGTTTCTCAAAAATTTTCCACAAAGCAACGAACTGCTGAATTTGTGTTTTGATGAATAAGGTGTAAAATTTTCCAATGCACAAAATCCTTGCTGATTTTCAGTGTTTCTCCCACTCCTCCACTCCTGAGCCCTTTGATTTCAGGCTGTGATAATATATGTAGTCACATCTACCAATGCTGGCAGAAAGCAGAAAGATCACCTCATCCTTTTTACTGCAGCTCCTAAAAACAAATTAAGACTCCACCAGACAAGCTGTTGGCATGTGTGAACATCTGCCTGGCACTTTGTGGGCTGCTTGCAGAACACTCCCAACCCCTGAACCGTGTCCTCTTCATGGATTTGTGGCTCAGCCCTTTCCACCCAGCGCACATTTGCTGCAGCCATGAACCATTCCAGCACACTTTATACACCAGGTTTGCTGCTGTTGTGTCACTGGAAGATGAAGAGAATGTTGCCATGCCATTCAGGAGGGTTTGGATTTGGGGAAGAGCTCTCAGCCGCTTCTTATTCCATGGTCCTCCCACCAGGAGAAGCAAGGCTGAGGTTCTGCAGTGGTTCCTGGAGGCAAAAAACCACAGTGAAAAATAATTTTAAACCAACATGGTTGTCATCCCCAGTCCCCAGTGCAGGGTGTGCTGATTTATGACAAGCTCCCAAAGCTGCCCCCAGACTGTTTGACAGCCCAGACAGACAGAGATTCTTAATAGCATGAAGTGCAGACCCGTCCCCTTCCACCTCCAACATCTCCCCTGCACCAGGACCTCAGCTCCACATAAATCTGCCATGCCTGTGCCAGGGGAATTGTCTCCTGGCCTCCTGCAGCTTGTAAGGGCTGTTTCAGGAGATAGAATTAGTACCTTGATGCTTGGTATTGATCTCTGTTTGATTTATACTCCCCTGATCTGATTTTCTGCTCGGCGTCATGAGTATAAATCAAAAATAATGCCCACAGGAGTCAGGAGTTACGCTGGCTTTAGACTTGTGCAAGTGAAATTGAGGTTCCTCAACTCCAGGCTGTTCTGGTGAAAAGGGAGGGCAGAGTAAAAGATCAGCTGCCTGACTCATGGGAAAACAAAATAGCCACTCAGTGTAGGATGGAGTCTTCAGCCATTCCTTTATTTCACTTCCTGAACCTGGATTTCAGGTGAAAGAATTCCTGGAGTCTCTCTCCTACGGTTAGTTTGGAAACATCCTTGTCTGCAATAGCCAGATCCTCCTTTTTGGACCTCAAATGGGAGCTGAGTTAAAATTTCCTTGTGGGATGTGAGGAGGGATCCTAGGAGAGGCAACAAATGTCCCTTTGCAGTGTGATTTCTAATGTGTGACCATTTCATGTTGTGTCACTTGGGTAAAAACCCACAAAGACACCAAAACTCTGTTGTCACAGGCATCTTTTATAAAAAATCCTTTCCTTAGGATTTTTTCTCCTGAGAAGCTGGGAGGCCTCAGGAACAAAATGTAAACAATGATTATCTGCTGCTGTGAAATGCAACAGGTGCATCTGTGATTGGTCTCATGTGGTTGTTGCTAATTAATGGCCAATCACAGTCAGCTGGCTCAGGCTCTCTGTCCAAGCCACAAGCCTGTTATCATTCCTTCTTTTTCTATTCTTAGCTAGCCTTCTGATGAAATCCTTTATTCTATTCTTTTAGTATAGTTTTAATATACTATATATCATAAAATAATAAATCAAGCCTTCTGAAACATGGAGTTAGATCCTCATCTCTTCCCTCATCCTAAGACCCCTGTGAACACCACCTCACTCTGTCATCATTTTTATTGCCAAGGCAGTCTTTGATGGTCATTCATGGTCGTATTCAAGGGATTGGAGATTTTCTTTACAAAATTTGGTCCATTTTTCTAAGACCAATCTTCAGATGTCCTAAAATATCCATTAATTTATCCTGAAGCTCTCCCTTATGTGCTGAAGAGCTGCTGAGTAATGGAAAGAGCAGGAAGAGTGGTCTTCATACACTATAATTCTTTATTTTGGCAGATGCAGAGAGGGTTGAGAGAGGTCTGGGGGGATCAGGCTGCACCCTCACAGAGTGAAAGTCCACTCCAGGTAATAGAACTGGTGTGAAAAATTTATAAAGGAGAAAGCTTCCAGGGGGTCCCCTGGCAGCAGCCCGGAGGTTCTGATGTGACTGATGGAAAAGTAAATGTATCTGAGCAAAGGCCAGGGACCATAAAAGGCTTTGTAGAGAAAATGGACCCTCTTAATTAAGTTCTCTGTGTGTTTTTGCATAGCTGGAGGCAGAAGTGCTGGACTGTCAGGAGGAGCCACACAACCTCCTCCTCTTTATTTCTCCTCCATGCTCAGGTATTCTTCAGCAGCTTCCTCTCAGCACTCTCTGACAAGGCACAGAGTGAAATTTTAGTAGAAGCATTGAAAGGATTTTTTAAAAAAAATTATTTATTTTTAAACCCAACAGTTAAGAAGCAAGTACCTGTGGGTGTAGAGCCAATTATTCATATAGTATCAGTATTGCCATAGCTTGCTTAAATTTAATTTAAATATAAATGGTCTACATTTACAACACTTGCTTGGGGAATAATCCCAGCCTCTTTCAGTCCTTTGCCTTTAAATTATTGACTGTCATGCTTTGGCCTCAAGTGAAGGAATAAAGCTGTTAAAGAAATGCATTTGCATGCCAATGGTCTGAGACTGCATCAAACCCAGCTCCACAGATTATTTTGAGGTTTTGTCTGATTTTATGTTTGTTACACCACGCTTTGAGAGAGCCCTGCTGTTGGGCTCCAACACGCCCTGGGGGAAGGCTCTCCACACTCAAACACCACCTCGGGGCAGGAGCAGCAAACCAGGGAGCACCTGCACGAGATTTTTGCAATATAATGCTGCAAGTATCATCTCATAGCCTTGGGGAGAGAGAAGGGAATCAGTGCAGGCAAAGCAATGCCTTTTCTGTTTGTTGTCAACACACTGTCAGCTCTTTCTTGTATTCCCTGTCGCCTGTTAATGACAAAGGGAAAGGGAAGTGATGAGGGATGGGGGTTTTTGGGTTTAAGCCTTGCTGCAGCTCCTGTGAGCAAACACACACACACAGCACTGTGAGGGGGAGGTCAGCAATGGGACAATGGGAAAGAGAAGTGATGAAGGATGGGGGTTTTTGGGTTTTAGCCTTGCTGCAGCTCCTGTGAGCAAACACACACACAGAGCACTGTGAGGGGGGTGTCAGCAATGGGCTCTTTCATTTCCACGAGGCCTCATTTCTTAGGGTAAACAATAAACACGTCTGGTGAAATTCCAAAGAGCTTCTGGGATTAGTTGTAGTCTCTGCTGGTAAACCAATTACTCTCAAGCTCCAGAGCTCTTTCAGATTGCCACACTTGCTAAACTGGGTTCAGGGAGCGCTGGGTGGACACAAAGGTGTGTGTTTTTGTTATTCCACATCAGAGAGCTCCTGTGTGTGTGTTCTGTCACAGACATATTTTATGAAAATCCTTTTGCTGGGATTTTTCTCCTGAGAAGCTGAGAAGCCTCAGAAAAGAAATGTAAACAGTAACTGTCTGATGGCTGTGGAATGTGGTCTGGAGATATTTTACCAACAGGCGCATCTTTGATTGGTTCCATGTGGATTGTTTTTGCCTGATGACCAATCATGGTCCAGCTGTGTCAGACTCTCTGGTCAGTCACAAGATTTTATTTTTCATTCCTTTCAAGCTTTCTGATGGCTCCTTTCTCTTTCTTTAGTATAGTTTTACTATAGCACTTATAATATAATATAACATTATAATATACTATGATATACTGTGATATAATATGGTATGATACAATAATGTAATATAATATAATATAATATAATATAATAATATAATATAACATAACATATTACATAACATAACATAAGCCTTCTGAAACATGGAGTCAAGATTCTCATCTCTTCCCTTATCCTGGGGACCCTCAGATACCACCACAGTGTTCAAACAAAGAGGCGGGAGACAGAAAAAAGCCATTTCCTACCAGCCTCCATCTCTGAGTGATATCAGACAGAACAGAAAGAGATGCAGGGACTGGAGGAGATTTGAGATGAGTTTGGCTCGTGGCTGCAGGATGGAAACAGGAACGGCTGCCTTTGATTAATGTATGCCCAAGGTCACACATGCAACTGGAGCAGTCAATAGCAATCAGATTAGTGTAATGTATTATTCAGTGTTTATAATGGTGAATTTGTATAGCGCCCGTGAGGCGGCTTTGATCTCCTTGAAATGTTTCCTGAATGCCATCTGGGAATGCCTCAGAGCCCAGGCAGCCCTGTGGCCTCTCCAGCTCACCTTCCTCCTGTCAGCAATGCAGAACTACCCACCTCTGCTGCTCCTGTGTGGACACACACTCATATTTAATTGGTCTGTAATTGGTTACCAGCCTGATTTTTTTTTTTTTTTTTTTTTTTGCCACTAGGTGTTAGGGAAATAAGGGAAATAATAAAAAGTAATGCATTTAATTGAAGGTCCCAAGTGCTTTCCAAATACTGCTCTATTAGGCTTTGCTATGAATTGGTGATAGCTTTATCCATATTCAGTCCTGGCCCGTGGATGAGCACACAGTGCCCTGTGGGATGCAACACCACTCTGTGGGATAGGTAGATAATAGAGCATAATTTATGCTTTATTTATCAATCTTGCTCTATGGAGTCTTGAAATCATTTTCAGCTCCCTTCACATTTTGAAAAGATTTTTCTGAACGATTCTACAAATAATTTTTGGGTTTTGTTTTATTCTGTTTTTCTCAGTTCTTTGCAAAGGGATTGAGGAGGTGAAGAGAATTTACTCACATACAGGACATCTCTGAAAATGAACATCAACATTTTGACAAAAGTGAGCAAATTTTTGGGGAGTGGGATGTAAAGCTCATTCTGTTCAGTTTTATTGCACTCCACCTCGGGACTGGACCAAATTCTGGTGGTGTGGAGGCACCATTGGGCTGGGTTTGTCATAGGGTGAGCTGCACTTCTGCAGGAGAAACTCAGCATTACCCTTCAGCCAAAAGTGCTGCTGCTCCCAGCCAGACCAGACAGGGCAGGATGCTGACAGGAATGGGAAACCTTGAAAAGGCCTGGAAGGAAGCTGGCATTCCCTCTGGAAGGGATTTGGAATTGCATGGTCTTCAGGGTCTTTCCAACCCAAAGCATTTTGGGATTCATTCAGGTAAATGATGCACAGTCCACAAGGGGACCTGCATAAATCCCAGAGGAGAGGAGGATACAGAAGGGAGAGCAGCTGATGTTTCTAGCTGAAAGGAGCTTGCTGGGTTAGTTGTTTTATTAAATTTGCACGTCAAACCTTTATTTTGTCATTTTTGGACTCCAGTAAATAATTTTATACAGTGACTTACAAACCCTTACTCAAAAACCAGCTCTGTCTAATTCCTTGGAGTGATTCCACATGGATTGAGCATTCCCTGGATTCTGTTAGCTGTGCCACATCAGCCTGCAAGGCCTAGTTAGGGGAAGCTGTGCTAAGGCTACCTCAGGGACTCCTATTATGTCCAGTCTTGCTCAAATTCACAGTTACTGACCTGGAAAAGCAGGTAGATAACACAGTAATTAAATTCCCAGGTGATGCCCAAATTGGAAGGCATAGCAAGCAACAATGGGGAAACCATTCTGGGGAAAACACTGATGGACCAAGAGAGAAAAGAAATGAGGCAAGGTGCAATGAGATGAAACCAATGGAGGGAGGGGTTCTAGGAGGGATTGATTGGTGCTGGTAGGTGGGACACACTCAGCAGGGGGAGGCAATATGGAAACCCCAAATATCTGATATTTCAGAATATATTTTTGGCAATGTAGCACAGCTGCAAATAAGTCCACCAGACAGGTCTGAAAGAATTGAGGCTTGAAAGGGAGAAAAGATGTGAATATTGTCCATAAAAGAGCAGCTGGGCATGTGTAGAAAATTATATTCTGTTATGACCACTTCAATACCAGGAAGAAGCCAACAAATGAGAAGCAATTAAGGAGTGACAGAGAGTTATGTGATAAATAAAAGCTGTATTGTGGCAGTGCTGCTGAGCTAAAATTTGGATGGAGGAGGGAGAATTATAGTGAGCAACAAGTATTTAAGGTGTAGATAGAAGCATTAACATGTAGATAGAGAAAGGGAGGGATTTCTGGCGGCAGCCAGATAGTGCCCACTGGGGAGGAGAGGAAATATTGGCTGAACATCAGCATCAGTTCCCTGTTATCCGAGCAATTAGTCCTGTGGAATGAGCTCTGGAGAAACGTGCTGACTGATTTTAAACTGGTACAGTCAGAACCGGAAAACAAACCATCCAGCAGCAAACAGCCTTCCACTGGCACAGGGATTAAAAAAATCCTCCTTTTCCAGAAGTTTTGTTTACAGCTCTTGACAGTGAAACCATCCTGACATCCAACATTGTGACTTCCAAGGACTTTGCTCTTTACCACTTTTATTTTAACACAAAGGAAGGCAGCAGTTAATAAGGAAAAACCTCCCAGAGTGGATGAAGGACCTTTCCTATTCATTCTTGGTAAAATAATGTGAGCAGAAGACTAAACCAACTTTCATCAAACTTTGTGATGCTCTGGGTTGGTGGGAACATTTCTGCATCTCCTTGGTGTCCTGTGCCACCCCGTGCAGCCCAGGCACCCCTGGGATTATTTGTGGAAAGCTGCAGGACATAACAAGACATATTTCAGCTGACTCTTGTCGGTCTTTGGTTAAAATGACATAAAAGTGGTGCCTACTTGCTATGCAGAGTGAAACCACAGTGTAAGATATTCCTTTGTGAAGAGGGAGAAGGGTTTCTCCAGCTCTCCTTTTTGTTCCCTCCCAGGGATTACGAGAAACTGAGCACTTAAATCAAGCCCTGTGTCTTGTTTCAGCAGGAGGAGATGCTAGGTGCTGAAAACGGGGACTTCAAATGGTGATATATTTGTGTGGAAAGAGTCAGATGTGAATGCAACACCCATTTTCAGAGCTGCAGGAGAGAAAAGGCTGGTTAGATACAGGAACAGCTTTTCCTCTAGCCTGAGACAGAACAGAGACAGATAATAAGGTCCTGGAGCTCATGCAAATGTGCTTCTTTTTGAATTTATGCTACTTTGAAGCTAGCCCAGCTCTGAGAAGTGGGTTGGACAGAGTGACCTCTAAAGTCTCTTCCAACCTGAATTATTCTGGATTTGCCATTGTAATTCTGCACTTTCATCTCACAAAGATGTGTAGTGTAGGCTGCCCAAGGAGGATCAGGACTGCTCCCAAAGCATGTCCTGCTGACCATCTCCTGCTGGGGAAAGGACATGTCTGCTCCTGAGGCTTCCAGACATTTTTAGGGAGCTCATTATGTTCTAGATAAATTCACAGCATTTAGCATTCGTCTGCCAGTGCAATCTGTTGAGTTTGGATCAGAAAGAGAATTTGACCAAAATGAAACTCGGGAGTTTCATGAGAACATTCACAAGCGAGTGTTGAGTTCTGCCTGCTGATGCAAGGCTCAGATTTCCCAGCACCAATCCTGCCCCAAAGGCTGGATCAGGGTGCTGAGCCACAGATTGGTGCTTCCACCCACCACAAGCCATGGCACTGCCTTGCACAGGGCAGGGTGTGCCCCCAGCCCCTCCTGCCCTCCTTGTGCCACCACTGTCCCCATCCAGGGCTGCTCCATCCCCAGGGCTGGTGCTGGACCAAGTGTCAGCCAGCACCAGCAGCAAGAAATGCTCCTGCAATCATTTCATTGCTTACACAATGATTGTACTGCACTGCAGGATAAAAAGGTTCTTTCATATCCAGTGCAGGAGCCAACCTCAATCCCTATTGTACCTTCTCACTCACTTTATTAAGTTTACTTCATTTCTGCTCTGCCTCTGTACCTCTGTGCCCTCTGCTGTGTGTACCAAATCTTATTGACATTTTAATATTAAATTATTATGACAAGAAGATATTCCACTTGCTAAGTAATTTGTTTTATTCGGAGGAAAATTGGAAGCTGCAGAAAAACCATTATGAAAGATTAAGACAATGGAGTGATACTGACTGATACAATATAAATTATTATTTTGTCGGCAGCACACCCAAAACCTCTACTAAAATTTTAAGCAATAAAGCCAACAAGTTAGAAAATTAAATTTGGGGGATGAAAAGAATATTATGCACACAGAAAAAAAAGAAAATAACAGCAGACAGACATTATAGAAAAACACATCCCAGAGAAATCTGCAGGAACCAGAAGGGAATCAAGAGAGGAGCCTGAACTGGGCTCATCCAGGGTGGGGCTGTTGGAATTGTCACTGAGTTTGGGACAGAATGCATTCTCATAAAAACAGATTAATGAGGATAAGGAATTTCCTTAAGTGATTGTTGAAATGTTTGTCCTTATTCTGTCATCCCCCCTTGTCCTTCTCAAGGCCTGAGCACCAGCCCTGATGGGGGAACTTGCAGTTCCTGTCCCTTATTTCTCTCTGCCTTCCATCTCCAGAAGCTCTTGAGATGCTCCAAGAGCTAAAATAAGCTCTTGCCTCCTGCATTGGGACAGTCAAACCTCAAATATTGGAAAGGAGGTGGCTTGAGAAGTGCCATGTCATGGTTCGCAGGCAGCCTGGGGAGTGCAGCACACGTCCTTGCTGCTCCTGTGCCCCTCTCAGCAAGGGAAGCAGCTGGCAGGGATCATGCTCTGGCACTGAGCAAAGCTCCTGACTTTTGGAAATGCCTTCCTGCTTCGAGGTAGACCCAAGCTCACAGGAAATCTGGGAAATAGGGAGCCAGGGAACATGGCGGGTAAAGAAAGGATAATTTTACATGCAACTTGTAGGGTTTCAGTTAAGATGTGCCACCTTTTGAGTAAAGAGCAGTCAACCAAAGTATTGCTCCCACCTGGCAATTAATCTCAAAAGTAATAGAACTGCAATTTAAAGCAATGTAACTTGTTCTTTATCATCATATTTTCAAGAGTGAGGTTGCTGTTGGCTTTCTGGACACTCCTGATTTGACATCACCGTGTGTGTTCAGCTTGGACACAATTTCCTTTGTTCGAGCAACCTTGATAACACATGAGGGGAACAGAGGTTTTATATGAGTGTGTGAAAAGATTGTACCTTGCAGATACACCCAGGAATGAAATGCCAGGACTCTTCCCACCTCTCAGGGGTCTGGGATGGGTAAAACTGGCAAAAGCCTCTGACCTTGTGCAGAAGCCAATGTGTGGTGTTGTGAGAGTCCCCAGGACAAGGTGAGAGATGAGAATCTGACTCCAAGTTCTCAGAAGGCTGATATATTATGTTATGTTATGTTATGTTATGTTATGTTATGTTATGTTATGTTATGTTATGTTATTACATCATATCATATCATATCATACTATGAAAATTATATACTAAAACTATACTAAAGAAAGAGAAAGGAGACATCAGAAGGCTAAATAAGAATGAACAATAAAAACCTGTGACAGACCAGAGTCCTGACACAGCTGGACTGGGATTGGTCATTAAGTTAAAACAATTTCACATGCTGGTTAAACAATTCTCCAAATCACATTCCAGAGGAGCAAAACGTGGAGAAGCTGAGGCTTCTCATCTTGCCAGGAGAAGAAATCCTAGCAAAGGGATTTTTCAGAGAATATCACTGTGACAAGCCAAGGATACACATCTTCCTGGTCTAACTTGGCTGGGGAAGCCTAAAGGCTGTAGGATTTCAGGGGAGCCAGTGGAGCAGGCTGGGGAGAGACAAACACCAGTCACTAAATCCAGTCAGGCTTGTACTGGAAATCAGAGCAAGCTGCAAAGCTCAGTGCCTGTGTGGGTATCACTGTCCCAGTGTGTTCCACACCTCCAGAGAAACCTGAGGATTACCTGTACACAGCTGCTCAAAGAATAGCCTATAAAAAGCCTTCCCAGAGGGCACAAGTTAAGGCACACACACTTTTTTGAACCCAGTAGATCATGGGCACCAAAATGCTCACGTGGCTGCAGTCTGTTCAAGGAGGGTGAGCTGACAGCAGAGCCATGACCTGACTCCTGCCTCTGCTGGGATTTATTTTTTCAGATGATTGCAGCAGCTATGTGACTACAGGTCAATGTATAAGCAGCTTTATCCTCTACTAGCTGGATTTGTCCGTAAACTCACTCCAGATTAGAAATGAGCCCTCACTACTCACACTCACTCTCTGGTTTATTCAAAACCAATGGAAACTTCCTACTGCAAATCTGAGAAGGATGGGGCTCTGCAGAATTTTTTGGGTGTCTGAGGTGTTTCATTCCAGGGTTTACTTGCTAGCAAGAGAAAAGTAACTATTGTCAAGGGAAGTAATTAATTCTTTAGCTAGGGAAGAGGAGCTGCTGCCAAAATGGAATTGTGGCCAGAATGCTTCCAAACTGGAAGTGTGTCCTTCTCTGTGAGGGAGCTGAGGCCCTGGCACAGGGTGCCCAGAGCAGCTGTGGCTGCCCCTGGATCCCTGGAAATATTCCAGGCCAGGTTGGATGGGGCTTGGAGCACCCTGGGACAGTGGAAGGTGTCCCTGCCATGGCAGGGGTGGCACTGGATGGGATTTAAATTCCCTTCCAAACCACACCATCCTGGGATTTTACAATTCTTTAGGCAGCTCTTCAGAGTTTGAGGTGCAAGATTTTACCTTGCATTATATCAAGACACCAGAAAGGAGGCTGTGGATGGAGCACTCTCAGTTCCCAAAATGAGCCCCATGCCTGAGAGCAGCATTTGGTGTCACCTCCCCTGGGGAAGGAAAACCACCCAACAGCTGGAGCTGGCTCCTTCCACCTCAGCCTCTTGGGAACACCAGGGTAAGGTGACATTTCACACTGAGTCATTTAGCAATTAGTTCTTCTCTCCTCTGGGCAGCCTGGAGTTGTAACATTCTCCCTTCGTTCGCTGTTTAAGGCGGGAGAAGAAAAGGCAAAGTCGTGATTTGTTGGGAAATATAAATTTTTGCAGCAGCTGTAAAACAGGGGAAGGATTTGGTTCATGGGCCTGTTGTATGTAATATCAGACTCTGAGCATGTGAGGTATTTGACTGACATTTGGAAAAAAAAAATTCATTAACTAACTGGGAAGTTGATGTATTTCTTGAAGATCTTTCAAAAATTCCTATTATAAGGACAACATTCTCATGTACTAGACATGGAGTCCCTAGACACTTAACAGATGGAATTAGATCACAGTCTCTTTTTAATCTTTCAATGATGACCTCAATTGCAAAGGTAGTGCTTCTCATCTTGTCCTGGCACTGATCTGGCTCCTCCTAGCATTTCACACTTGATGCTCAGTGGTACTGAATACAAGCTGAAGAGAAAATAGAGAATTAAAAGTGTTAGCTCATTTTTTAAGGCTCACAGGAACACCATCACTGCCAGTGGGAGACAGAGAGGGAATTCAGGAATCCCTGTGTCCATAAAGTATTGTTATCATACTGAAGGCTAACTTTTGTAGGTCTGTGCTGATCAAGTTTTGAAGATAAAAGACTGGCCTGTAGAAATTACATTATAGAACAGACATTAAATATTAATCATTGGGTATCAGAGAGATTTCAGATTAAAATTTATGATCTAGAAACATCTCCACATAAAAATACCGATTTTCTTGGAAAATGCAACTAGTTTTGAAGAGAGAAAACAATCCAGGTGGAGAGCCCAGCCAAACATCTCTGTGCAAAGCCAGGGATTTTTAGTCGAGCACCAGTGACTGTGGTCATGGCATGTCCACGGGAGGGCAGCAAGGACACGTCCTCATCTCCTGTGTGGATTTTCCACCGGGATCCCTCTGCTCTCCAGGGGCCACCAAAGTCAATGCTGGGACTGTGAGGAGCAGGGAGGGACTCAGAGGAGCTGCTGCTGCTCTGCAGGAGCTGTGAGATGTGCAAAGACACAAAAGCTGTGGAATAGGAGATTTCTTGGCCGAGTTTGCAAAGTGGAGCGGAGTAATCATCTGGGGTGAAGCTGTAATTAAAGGTGTGCCGGTGTTCTCAGTGAACGAGAGTAGAGGAAAAAAACATCACTTTGGGCTGGAAGGTTAATTTAAATGCCAAGTTTCCCTTCATCTTTTGAAGTAAAATTGGAATTAATCTGGAGATTAAATGTCACTTTGAGTACGTGTTAAAAAATGAGCCAAGCTTGCCAGTGCTAGTGTGTAACTGAGCCAGTGCTTTCAGATTGGTTTGCCCTGCTTTTGGTTTGCTTTTATTATGGCCATTTTTCCCAAGTAAAAACTGAATTCCTGGAATATTTCAGGAATATTCCTGGGATATTTCAGGGCTTCTGTAAACTTCCCATGAATCAGGAGCATGAGAGCACCTGGAGCACCATCCTGTGACGGTGTTCACAGGCGTCTTGTGTTGAAGGAAGAGATGAGGATCTGACTCCATATTTCAGAAGGCTTGATTTATTATTTTATGATATATATTACATAAAAACTATACTAAAAGAAGAAAAAGTTCTCATCAGAAGGCTAGCCAAGAATAGAAAAGAATGAATAACAAAGGTTTGTGGCTCAGACAGAGAGAGAGCCAGCTGGGCTGTGATTGGCCATTAATTAGAAACAACCACATGAGACCAATCACAGATGCACCTGTTGCATTCCACAGCAGCAGATAACCATTGTTTGCATTTTGTTCCTGAGGCCTCCCAGCTTCTCAGGAAGAAAAAATCCCTAGAAAAGGATTTTCATAAAAAGATGTCCGCGACACCATCTCAAACGCAGCCCCTGCTGGTTTCTCTCTCCAAGCCTTGCCTGGGTCGGTACCTGCACATGGCACAATTGTCCCTTGTCCCCTGCCCCCTCCCAGGGCAGGGACCCCTCATGGAGACCTGATTCCCCAGCCCTGCTGTCTGGCAGCCAGTCTCCAGGGATAAGTGTCAGACAGACCCTTCCAGGCAGCAGCTCTGAGCTGAAACAGGAGGAGAGGTTTCCAGAAGTGACGTGCTTGGCAATCAGGCACGAAGGCTGAGTGGAGAGAGATGTTCAATAGGGCTCCAGTGGAACAGAAATCATGGGCTATATGATTTTTTTTTTTTTTCATTTTGTATCGATCTCAAAGCTTCCACACACACACACAAAAAAAAAAAAAAAAAAAAAAAAAAAGAGAGAGACTGCAGACTGAACAATAATTGAGCCTTATCTTAATTGAGCATTAGGAGATGTTCCTGTGGCCAGCTCGGGGCTTCTGCTGGTTCAGCACTCAGGATGGTATCTCCCAATTACTGCCATTAGCACTGTGCTTAAGAGAAACGTTTTAACCTTTCCCAGGGAGGCTGAGCACCTGGAGGTGTCAGTGTGGATGAGCGAGGCTGCAGAACTGCAATTTGTTCTCCTCTGTTGTAAGTGCCCTTGTGCCTGCTTTTAACCTCTCGTAAATGCAATGTAGCTCACTTTTTAATTTTTTTTTTAATCTGTTGAGTAAAATGTCTGAAATTCCTTCAGAGAAAACCACAGGGTTGGAGGTTCTTTATTGAGGAGGTGGGGAGGTCCTGGCACAGGTGCCCAGAGAAGCTGTGGCTGCCCCTGGAAGTGTGCAAGGCCAGGCTGGATGGGGTTTGGAGCACCCTGGGATAGTGGAAGGTGTTCCTGCCCATGGAACTGGTTGAGCTTTAAGATCCCTTCCAACCCAAACCATCCTGGGATCCTGTGGTTCTGTGTGCAGGCAGACTCTTAAGTTACTCTGGAGAAGAGAGCAGCTGTAAATTCACAGCCACTGGAGCTGCCGTGGTGGCTGCACTACTGAGAGCCAGCAGGCTCAGGAGTGATTTTCTGCAGGCAATTTCTGGCTATTTGCACACAGGAGCTTTGCTGGTTTATTGATTTACCCATTTCTTCCAGCCAGATTCATTCCAATACCAGAAATCCAGTTTGTCACATTACAATTTTCCCTTCAGAAATGATTTGTGACAAGAGCACTACAAAAGTATATATTGACTGCAGTGTTATAAAATTATAGAATGGTTTGGGTTTGAAGGAACCTTAAAGCTCCTCTTGTTCCAGCCCCCCACCTCACATAAACCAGTTTGCCCAGTGCCCCGTCCACCCAGGACTTGAACACTGCCTGGGAAACATCTATTTAAAAATATGTATTTTTTACCATCCAGAGCTTAGGGAGATGATTTTTCATTCATCCTCTCCTTTCCCTGCTGGCTGGAAGTGCTGTGATACTGGAGATGCCTTACATTACGCACAGACTCGAGGAAAGCAACACGTATATTTTCCTGGTAACTTCACTCTTTTTTTCTGGGTTTTTTGGGGATGTTCCAGTGTGTAGTAACTCTCCCCAGCTTTGTTTTCAGAATGCAGGCTGCTCCAGATGAAGTTTGGAGTGTGCTGCAGGGAGTTTCTGCTGCCAGGTTACGCCGTGCGGAGACGCAGAGATTTTTGTTTATCGTGTGGTTTCCTTACCCAAACACCCAAGATCGTGTTTTTCTCACTTCTCTTCCGAAGACATCACAAAGTGAGAGATGATTGTCATTTTGCATAGCTGATTGCTATCCCAGGGCCTAAAGTGGTTGCTGGAGCTTTTTTGGAGAGCTCTGCCACGCATTGCTGCCTGGGCGAGCAGAGTGACACCTCTCAGAGGAAAGCTGAATATGACAGAGGAGAAAATGCTCCTAAAGCCCTTCCAGGAAGGACATGAGGATGTAGAAAGCAAAAAAAAAAATATTTTTATTTTTAATTTGTTTCCCCAACACCCAGGAATGGACAGTGCTGGCTTTGCTGGAAGATCGCAGGGGAGGGAGCTCTTTCCTCTGTCAAATGTTCTGCAGGCAGAGCCAACTTGGTGCTAATTATATGGTGTTCATCTACCACCAGGGCCAAGAGTTATCCAAGGAGACTTTTTATCCTGTTGTTCAGCTTTAATTGACTGTGCCGAACTGAAATTTGCCTTTGGAAGTCTCTCCATACACCCAGTATCTTGGAAACAGAACCTTTTCAAGGAAGAAGCCTAATAATATATTTTCCTTTTCCCAGCCAGAGCTTAGCTTAACAGACAAAAATTATTAAAATCCAAGTTCTAAGTAATTACAATCAGTCAAGATGTGGAAGCTCTTCCAAGACTAAGTTTTGTGTGTCTTTTTGCTTTTACACAAATTCCCTCTGCTCTCTCTCCAGACTTTAAAGATTTAAGCAATCAAGTTTCCTGTTTTCTCTTAATGCTCTGCATTTTAGCCACCAGTAATTCTGGATCGTACTTTCCAAGCAAATGTTTCCAAGAATAGAAATAGATATAATTTTAATTAGGGGGAAAAAAGGCTGAGTTGCTTAAGGAAAATGAATGGAAGCAATTTATCCTGCGATTCCAACAGAGGTTGATATGGAGTATTGGACAAATCTTGAGTTCCTGTACAAATTCTCTTGTTCTGTTTTTAGTTTTCACTTAGAGCTGAACACAGGTGGCAGGAGAGAAGATGAAACACTTGGAGTTTGTAAGGACCTGTTCCTGTCAGAAATCTCTCTACTCTTCCTTTCCTTCCACTGACAGCATTCCTCATGCTGATGAAGAGCTGCATAAATCCCTCCTCATTCCCTTCCTTATTTTCAGGTAATTTCAGCTCTGCTGGAACTTTTCTGCTGCTCCCATCTTCCATTTGGGATATATTCCTTAAATTTCTCTTCACACCTGGTAATGTGCAGTATTCAATGATCTCTCAGGGTCCCAAGCACTTGAAACATTGTCTGTATGCACTGCCACATGTGCAACTGCTTCTGCTTAAAGGAGCATGAATTTCCTCAGCATGTCCAAATCCCTGTTTCTGAGAACCTTTCTTAGTTACAGTCCCCAGTGCTGTAGTTACTGCCTTTAATAATTGTCTTTCTCCATTTTTATGTTGGGGAGTTCTTTTTAAGGCTCTCCAGGGGGGAACAAAAAGGCCATAAAATTCTTTAGTCTCAGGGTCATTTTCAGATCAGGTACAAATTTTGTAGGCACCAGACTGGTGCCTTATTGCTCCATCTGCAGAAATTCACTGAGGTAATGGGAATAGCTCAGCCCGTCCTCATGAGATCAGCTGAATGTCCTACAGAGCTCTGTGTGGCACTGCCAGGAGGAGCTGGGAGCTGGCCATGGGGTGGCAAAGCTGCCCTGCATCCATCCCCTCTGTACCTTGCTGCAGGTACAGCCCCAGCAGCTTCCCTGGGGTTGCTGTGGCCATTCCAGAGGCTGGGATGCCACAAGAGGTGGGAAGTGCTGGTCACCACCTGGCTCAGATCCCCTGTGCTCCCTCCCCAGTGCAGCTCCCAGAGAGGGCCAGCTTGGCTTTGCTCCCTGGGAGCTCTCCAAGTGTCACAGACATGTTTTATGAAAAATCCTTTCCTTAGGACTTTTTCTCCTAAGAAGCTGAGAGGCCTCAGGGACAAAATGTAAACAATGATTATCTGCTGCTCTGGAATGCAACAAGTGCATCTGTGATTGGTCTCATGTGGTTGTTTCTAATTAATGGCCAATCACAGTCCAGCTGTCCAGACTGTCTTGGTCAATCACAAGCCTTTGTTATCATTCTTTTTCTGTTCTTAGCTAGCCTTCTGATGAAATCCTTTCTTCTATTCTTTTAGTATAGTTTTAATATAATATATATCATAAAATAATAAATCAAGCCTTCTGAAACATGGAGTCAGATCCTCATCTCTTCCCTCATCCTCAGACCCCTGTGAACACCATCACACTCCAAGGAGCAAGAACCATCACAGGGCACTGCTGTGGGTGCAGCTGTGCCCAGGGATCTGGGATCCCCTGATGGAACCCAAATTATTCACTCCACAACTTCTGGAGGCCACAGGCTCTTGTCATTATAGTGCAAGAGTTCTATTGCATTACATTGCAAGGGTTCCATATTGTTAGAGCTTTGTACCTCATTGATGTTTCTCATAGACAGCTCCTCTAGGCACCAACTCTTGTCCTCACAGCAGCCAACGGGCTCCAGGTCCCACCAATCCACTCTTCTATAACACTCTTCTTATTGGCTACAGGTGTGGCCTGTTAACATCAGGCCTGTTCCTCATCTTTAGTAATTGGTTCAGCTGCAACTCTTTAGGGATAAGATTACATTCTATACTACTTTTATTTACCCATACTGTGTCCCCCTACAACAGGCTATGAGGGAGCTGAGGGAATCACAGAAACACTGAATGGTTTGGGTTGAAAGGAACCTCAAAGCTGATCCAGTTCCTCCTCCTGCCATGGGCAGGGACACCTTCCACTGTCCCAGTGTGCTCCAAGCCCTGTCCAACCCGGCCTTGGGCACTGCCAGGGATGGAGACAAACCATTCATTGCATTTCAGCTGCCTTCTTTGTGCCTTTAACAAAGCCTCATCCTTGGAAATGGCTTCCTCCCCCGGATCCTCACAAAGCTCTGGTTGCACACAGGGTTTTATCCTGCAGAGCTGCAGAGCCAGACACTCTCTTGCCTTGCTCTGCATGGGCTTGGGAGTAATGGAATGAGTCATCAGCTGGGAGCTTCAAATTATGATGTGTGACACCGCTTGTGAAAACCTAAAGAGATTAATATTAAAAAAAAAAAAAAGGATCCAGTTCACTCAGTGCTGTAATGAAGAGGTATTATACACACCAGGCACCTGTGTGAAGGTATCCCTGTAACAATCTATTACCATTTGAATGCAGACAGATTAAATACACACTAGAAACTGAGCACTGGGGAATTTATAATGTTTTCTCCAGGACTGCACCATGAGAGAGAAGAAGCAGCAAGGAAAAATGTAAAAAAACCCCCAAAATGCTCTAAAAGGATATTGCTGCCCTATATTTTGTGTCTCCCTGCTGCTCTCAGCACAAGAGATCTTCATGTAAAAACCCAAAATACTGATGCCAGTAGGAGTTGGGTCCAGGGCCTTCCTTGCACATTCAGGGACTGTTTCTAATGATCCTTAATGGAGATGCTCCCAAATGAATTTTCAAAGCCTCAGCTTTCCAAAATCCTTATCCATATCACTGATGGTCATGTTGTGTTTGAAACAGCATTCAGAAGGGAGTTCTGTAACAAATAAATCGCTGCCAAACTCCAAGAAACCAATACTCACACACAAAGTCATCTTAGTACACACTTTCAAGCAAGTACTTCCCTTGCATTTTCCTTCCCATCATTGCTGATAAATAAAATAATGTTACTTTTATCTGCTGCCTTTGTGAAGTGCTGCACATGTTATTTGTGCAAGGAGAATGCCAATGAACTCATTCTTTTTTTTCCTTTACTTTCATGAGAATAAAGCTCAGTTTTTCAATAGAGGCAGCATCAGATTTCCAGTTGCTAGATGGGGCAAACCAGATATTTTTGTTGTTGTTTTTTAATTTTTTACTTGAAATTTAGCAGAGCTGAGTTTTCTAACACCAAACAACAAAGCTTTTGGGATAGATCAGTGACGTAAGGAAGTGCTGCCATTCCTCAGGTGCCCTGCAGATCCCCCACATATTAATGTGCCAAAGCATCCTGCAGCCCAAAATAGGTTTTACTGGTGGTTCTTTAGGTTCTGCTTTTGTTGATGCTGTGCCTGACCCACCAGAAGGTATTTCAAAGGAAGCTCTTGGCGTCTTTAATGAGTTTGCCCTATTTGATGCTCTTTTGAATGCCAAATTATTGGGGGATCATCTTTGGAGCAGAAAAAAATTTTGTCACATCTCTGTTTGTTTCTTAGAAAGTGTAGATGCCAATCCAAGCTGAACTGTGGCACTAGGTGAGGCAGAACCTTGGGATCACAGCTATTTCTTGACCTGTATTTTCATTTATCCCTCCTTGTCTCGAGTTCTCTTTGTACAGCAGAGTTTTATCAGGATATCCCCAAGCTCTCCTGCAGATTTGATTTGTTGCTTTATTTTCATCAAGAAAAATGGGTGGGTGAAGAGGGAGGATGTTGATTTCTCCTGCATTAAAGCTGGCAAAGAAAAGCAGAAAGGATCTGAAACCTAAGGAAATTGCACCACTAATCATATTTTCGTAAAGCCATCCTCTGTAGCATTACAGTCGCAGAGTATATTTATAATTTGGTTTATATGAGCAACAGTTTAAGTTAAGGGAAATTGGTTTCCTTTTCAAAATGTCATGTTTCTCATTTCCTCACCGAATCTTGGGCTGCTCTGAGCTCATATCAGACTTTAAATCATTCAAAACCACACTCCATAATTAAAACGCCGTAAATCCTCATTAATCAATTTAGCGGGTTTGATTTGTTCTAAAACACATTAAAACCAAGCTGAAAGCTCACTAAAAATCTGGGTAGCACATACACAGGGGCAAAGCAAAGGAAAGATAAATCCACCACTACAGGAAGGCTGCACAGGGGTGAGATTGGACTTGGGATTTTTTTATGCTCTGTCCTGACTAACCCTGGGTTAAAGGCTTCAGTTCTCAGCTTTGTTTTGCTTGGGAATTGACCTTTTCTTTCTGGAATACTTAATGCTTTCTGTAGCACTCACAGTGTCCAAACGCTTTCCTGACTCTTCAAACTTCCCTATTTTATCCCATATTTTCCCTATTTTTTTCCTATATTTTATTCCCTATTTCAATCAAAACCTTTGTCTTGATTGGTGAGGGCTCTGGGATTCTTTGTTGGGTGGAAATGGATTCAGTTCTGCCACAGTTCACAGATGTGAAATAGATATTTTGGACATTGTTCGCCATGAGAGCCAGAAACAAATCACTGATTAACACAAGAATCTTGCACAGCCTTGTAACATTTGGTCTGGGGTTTGGACTTGTCCCGTTAGTAATTATAAGAATGTGATAAAATCACAGCATATCAGAAGACATGGAGACAAAATCTGTTGATTCATGGATCAAAAATTCTGAGTTTCACATTGCAGTGTTGGTCAGCTGCCTCTTCCTTAAACCTGCTTTGTGTGAAAATGAAAATAGGTGGGTTTACAGTGTTATAGAAGTCCCTGCTGAGGCTATATCCAACTACTGGTAATGGTATTTAGATTTATTCAACCAGAATAGTTGCCTTCAGATCTCCATAAGTGTTAGAGTAAGGGAAAATAAATTAAAATTAAAGCAAAGAGAAATGAAATAGGAAAGAGCTGACCCCTGGGCTCCAGGAACATATTTGCTCACTGCAGGCCTCATTGCAGAGGCAGGTACAGTAACAAACTGGTTGCATTAGAAACAGCAAATAAAGGTGCCACCCTAGAGGGAACAAACATTAATATTTCAGAAAGGATATCTCCAGAAAAAAAAAATTATTCTTGGCCTTTTTTTTTGTTCAGAGTATTCACGCTTGTTGTTAGCGCAGGTAGAGCCAAAGCCAATAATTACACCTTATGTAAAGATTTAATGCTTTTGCTGGAAATTTAACAGCAAGAAAATGTGGCAAGGGAGAAGCAGGTTGTTGAGGATGAACAGTATTAATACAGCACTTCACGGAAGAGAAAAATGAGGTTTTCTTGGAAAGGCAGGGAGATCAGGGTCCTTATATGTTTCTATTAAAGAGTGATAAAGCCCTACTCTCCCAGGTTGTGGGACGTTGGCAGGCTCCTTGCATATAGATTTCCCTTTTCCTGCCAGCACTCAGCTGGATGAAAGCCCAGCAGTGCATTCTGTTAAGGAGCTTATTCATACAATTAAGTTTAATTGTCAGCAGTTTTGATACTTCAAAGTAAAATGAAACCTGGCTCCCTTTCTGCAACTCAGATTCACCTGCAGCCTGGGAGAATTCTGATGGTATTCAAATTAGAGTCTTGTATTGCTAAAATACCAGCCAGCTGCAGGGATGAATTCTGAACAAACAGGTTGTTTCCTCCCAGGTCTGGGGAACAGAGCAGCAGGTCTTCAACAGAGTCTATTTATTTTTCTTAAGCAACAGTTAGTCAGGTGCTGGAGCAGAAAGAAGGTGTCTTTTCTGCTCATGTTGGCTGTGTGGTCCTTCCCCAGCTCCATGGGCTTCAGGAGAGGTTTTTGAAACATAGACAGACACCATATTTCATCTTTTCCTGAGGCTGAAGGATGTGACCTCCTGCCATTATCACCAGACTCATCACAATGTGCTAATGTACCTGAACCTCAGTGCTGCCCCCAGTATAGAACAGAGAATTTGAGGAATGTTCTACTTCTGCTGTTGCTTCCTCTGACACTTGATCTTCCTGATCTCTGACTCAAGAATTTCTGTGCTTTGTTTCTCTCTCATCCCTGGAAATGTTCCAGGTGAGGCTGGACAGGGCTTGGAACAACCTGGGATAGTGAAAGATGTCCCTGCCCCTGGCAGGGGGAACAAGGTGGTCTTTAAAGTCCTTTTCAATCCAAATGATTTGGGGATTCTGTGTTTTTGTGGTTCATTTTAAATCAGAATCTCAACAAGTCAGTGTCTGTACTTCTCCAGTGTCAGTTTTTGCTTTAGGAATCTTGGTTGTGCACATTCTGAGCTGCCTGGGATGAGGATTTTATGCAGTTAAAAACAGTCCTGGCTCCCACACCAAAACAGGTGGGTGTGGTGACACCATCTAAGCTTTACTTTGATGGAAGCATCAGGAATTCATTATCTAGCCTGTCCTAGGTCTAGGGTGAGGTTGTGACCATGACTGGGCTGTTTGGCCTGGAGGATAAAAGGTGAGTGAGATGTTCTTTATTTGAACATTGATTTAACCAAAATGCACTTTCTGTACATGAGTCCCCAGCCCCCAGGCTGGAGCCATGGATGGTGAGAGGCACACAGAACTGTGGCAGAGGCTTTGTCAGTCTCATGACTGGGATGCTCTCATAAAAAAGCAGGATTATCTGGGTAAAATTGCTGCCTTAAATCAGTGCAAAGGAGGATTTGAGCCTGAAGTTCTGTAATTTTGGATGAGGCTTTTAACATTTGGTATGTAAGACCAGGAGAGTGGCATTCTGCTTTCCCTCCTGCTTCGTAAATGGTGGCAAGGCCCTTTTCTAGCTCCACCACTCTCCTTCTATTTTTCCTTCACCTTTCAAAGTACCCAAAATCAAAACATTGTATTTTGCTTCATTTAAATCAGTTTCACATGTTCATACAAATTGCTGTCTCCAGGTGATCTTAATGGACTGTTCCTTTTCCCCCAGATCTCTCATTATAATCATCTACTACAACAGTGATAATTTCTTTGTGCTTTACTCAACATTGACAGGAAAACTTCAAGGAGCAAGAGTTTGGTGCACAGCCCAAGTCACATTTCTGTGACATGAGCAGTGATTTGCAGAGGCAGGATAGCCACAACAAATCACATATTGCAATTCATGAAAATTGTGACATTACTTAATTAGCTGCTGCCACAAACACCAAAACTTCTGTTCCTCTTTTTGAAACCAAATTACACGAGAAGGAATTTCATCCGAGCTTTACCTGTCTGTTACAGTGCTGCTGGATCATTAGAGAGAGTAATTAAACATCAAGCAGAAATAATTATTGTAATTATAGGACATTTGAGATTTCATTTGCTTTCATGAAATATGAGTTACATAAACCAATTCCTTTTGTAAGGTCCTCTCATAATGGCAGTGAATGTCCAAACAGCTCCGGTCTTTGCCTGCTGATTTTGGCAGCACTATTGGCCCAACCTTATAGTAGCTATTAAAAACTCAAAAATTACCAACTATTATGATACCAGGATAGCCAAATGGCCTCTGTGTAGTTAGAAAATAGGAAATTACCATAGTAATTGTACTTGTTCTTTCTGTTCCTGCTTTCAGAGCGAGAAACTCTGGGAACAGTCCAGTATTTTCTCTACCACACTGAAAATGTTCAGTTCCTGATGGCAACTGCCACTGCTATTTTTTTTTTATATTGTATTTTATAATTTGTTTACAGCTGGAATTTGGTGGCTGCAGCCCTGTTGGAGTGATAGATGTGGTTCTGTTGAAGCAGTGATCCTGTAGAAGAGTTGGGTCTTCCTCTGAATGTCCTGTGGTGGCTATGTGGCTCTTGCCCTCTGGGAATGCAGTGGGAAAAGGCTGCTGGGGTGCTCCAAACCTCAGATTGTATCCAGGTAGGAATGCTTGGCTCCTGCCCTGGGTGGAGCTTCTCCCAATGGGATGATGGAATTTTATGAGCCATGCAAGGACAAGTCATGTCCCATTAGCAGAAGATACCTCCAGGGGGAGTTATCAGGGATAAGTCATGGAAGAGATAAAGAACACTGCCCCAGCTGTTTTTAACAGCTTGTGAAGATGGGGACAGAATACATACTTTTGGTTACATCTTAGATTGAAACCTAAAAGACGTATGTACAGAAAATACAGATTTTGCCAAAAGACTGCATTAGGTCTGGACACTCACACTTACGCATGTTATTCGCCTCTCTATTTACCTCATACACCAGGTGATGATGTACTGGACAAGGCATCTAATTCACAGAGCCCTGCCCTATAAAGGCACTCCTGGTGCAATAGAAAGGGGTGTGTGTAGTAACAAAAAGTGGAAGAAGTCACACAAATATCAAAACCACCATTTTAATGCTGTCTTATAATTGAATTTCTCCAAGAAAGGGAATGTGTCAGAGTAGTGAGGCAATGTAAATGATAGAAATTAACCTAGAGAGATTGCATTTATGTAAAAAGTTTAAAATAGGGCTGTGTCTTGGCTAAACAAATCCTTTGGATCTACATCCAGAGCAATTGCAAGCAGACATTGCTATTATTTCTTTTAAAGTCCCCTCCATCAGTCTGTGACTGGCAGGTACTTTACATGCAGGGTACAGGGAGAAGGACACAGGCTTGAAAAAATGGCCAGAAAACACCACCAGCAACAGGAAAAAGTGACTTTATGTTGTTTAATTTCTGCTAGACACATTAGTGGCAAATGTCCCCAAACTCTGCAGAATTTGTTTCCTAATTTTGGAGCAGCAGAGCAGAGCTGCAGGGCAGGGGTAAAGGTGTTTCCCTGTGAGCTGTGGCAAACTGGGCAGGGCTGGGCAGTGCCAGCAGGCTCAGCTGGGGATGGAGGAGGTTTTCTCTTCCCTCCTCCCCCTGACCCACGAGCCTGGATACCTGGAATGCATTTTCAGTTTGAACCAGCCTTCCCACCTCTTCCCTTTTTCCCTTTTCATGACTGAAACTCCAACCAGCCATGGCCACCCCACGGAGCTGCTCCAGCCAGGACTTGCACCAGCTGCCCTTTCAAATGGAAATAAGCACAGAGTGGCCTGTGAATGCAGACTTCTTGAACAGGTTCCAGGATTACATTAAAGTGGGCGATTTGGGCACAGAAGATCAAAAAGAAAGTCAGAGCCAAAGTTTACCCAGGTTTCCAGGGAGCAACCTAATAAAGAAAAATGAATAATACCCAACGAGAGGCTACGACTCCTATTAATTCATTTGTTTGCTCGGCTCCCAGAGAGGTTCCTGCCACATTATCCTGCAGAGGAGGCTCAGGTGGCTTTTTATTTGCTTATTTAAACACCTTCCCCACCTTGTGCCAAGTCCCAGTGGGTTGTGAATCTTCCAGGCTGATTCTGCTACTGTTATTCCCTGGAGTGTCTGAGTTTATTCAGTTTTCCATGGGATTATCAGGCAAGGAAGGAGATAACAAAGAGATCCATTGTCTACAGGTAGCAGAATAGAAACATTTAAAATGAGTCCAACATCTCCACAAAAGTATTTGTCTAAATGTATTCCTTCTCCTCACATAATGAAACAGGAATTAGAAATCATCATTGAAAAACCAAATTAATGCAACAAGTTACTGTTAATGCATAAATCTGGCAACCTGTTTGTCTTGTTTCCCGTATTCAGTTTCAAATGTACGCAATTAATAATTGCATTTAATCTCTGTTCTCCCTCCAGTCTGCAGCATCAAACCAGCACTTGATGGTGTCAAAGCTCATGACAGCCTGAGGAAAAAATATAGGAGGCCTTGCTGTACAGCTTCTAGGACTCTTTGGTATAGCAATTAAGATGTAAATGGAAAGGAGTTAATTGATATAAGTAAGTTATTATAATCACCATCGATTAAGTATAATCAAAATCGGTGTCTACACAAGCTATTGATTGCCACTTGCTTTTGTAAGTGTAATTGTAGCATGAATTGTCTGTGCATGGCTGGGCCTTCCATTGTTGTAAATACCCAGGCAAAGCAAGAGATTTAATTCTGTACAAGCTCTAAAGCACCTGCACTAAGTGTGAAACCTTTGCTTTCATTCGTTGCTGTGAAGATTTCAATAGAGTATGAAGGAATATATTTCGGTTCCCTCAATTGGATTACAGGTCTTGTCACATTTGTGTAAGGATAACAATCTCTAGGCTGTGAGGTAGCTTTATAACCAGACCCAAACCACTCTGCAGTCCCTCAGGCCATATCTGGCACTGTCCACCAGCCTGGGCTGCTACAGAAGAAGCCAATTCTGCAAAACAGATGGGCAATGGCATATGCAAAATTTAACTTCTTGCATAAATTCTCCAATTTGACCACAGTATTTATCCAATACCTAATACAGTAGGATTGCAGTCCCAGTAAATTTGGAAGTGCTTCAAGTGCAAAATCACTGCATTTCATTGTTGCTTATGGAACGTTTTGGCAGCTGTGATCAGTATTGAGCCTTTTCAGTCACGTTACTTGAAAATCTGACTCTGTGTCTCATCTGGGGTGTTTATGCCATAAGGAAAACAAAGACTTGATTGTACTGATTCACCCCTTTGAAGGCAATACCAAGAATTCTGATATAAATAGCAAAATACAGTAGGTGATCACAATGGTTGATTAGAAAAATTACCTAATTACACTTTCCCCCCCCTAATTTGTTATTTAAAATCTGCTTCTGCTTTTCTTGCTTTGCACACATTGTGGGGCCTTGCTTTACTTTTCCTTTGCAAACTCCATGAGAGGATGGGAAGAGTTGGGGGCTGGCAGTCTTGAGTGGGTTTTCAGTATCAGGCTATAATCTGGAATTATTTCAGTGTGACCAAAGGCTCCAGAATTCCATGGCTGAGCTGCTCCACCCAACCACTGAGCCACATTCTGCAGTGAGAAAATTAGGAGCAAATATCAGGATTCCAGACAGGTAACATCAGTCTCAGATGGCTTATTAGCCACACTAGAAGATAATTCTGGAATCTTTTATCTTCAGTATGGGTTTTCAAATGATAGCTGAAGTTCACTGGAGAGGCAAGGCAAGGAAATCTGCCCAGCTACTGTGGGTGCTGCCTGCTCTGTGCATGGGAGATTTAGTTCTCCTGCTCAATCCTCCTGCTTAATTTTAATTTTAAAAAGTTTAATATTTATTTTCCTTGCTGATGTTGCTCTTATCCATAGCTAGTACCAGAGAGGCAATCATTTGAGCTGGAAGGGAATGGACACTTGTTTTTAACATTTTTTGGGGTGCTGGTTCCTGTCAGTCCAAGCTGGACTGAGCTTCACAAGCAAAGAACAAATGTAGGTTGTCTGAGAAGGGTTTCCAAAGCTGTTTCTTCACCCTCATCAGCAAATTTAGAAAGAAATTTGAACCGAATGTGCTCAGCTCTGGGAGTTGCCATGGTTGCAACACAGACGATCTAAATGTGGGAGATTATATAATCAGACAGAATGACTATTTTTACAAAGAGTTTAATTTAAACAAAAAAAAAAAAAAAGGGAGAGAAAAGCAAGTGTGCTGCACAATACCTGACTCTGTCCCTACAGCAGAGCTGCAGGAGCACCAAGGTGTTAAATCCCAGTGCTCACACTCCCCTTCTTGGCAAGGTGTTTGTAATGTGCACCAAATCTGAAATAAAAACAAGGAAAGCATGAAGCAAAAAGTAGTGTAGATTACAAAGATCCATCCAGGCCAGAAGGAAGCTGTTTATTACACCTGGGTCAAAAGCAGGATCTTCTTAATGAAAAATCCTGCAAAGTTTTAAAGCACAGTGGTATGGATCTCCTCCTTTGGAAGGACTATCCTGTGCAATTCTGTAAATCAGAGGGGCTGATTTATCTTCCCCAGCAGTGATTAAACATATGGGAGCAGATTCTGGGGCTCATAAGATGTTACCTATAGATGGTCGTGTCCTTCCTTGTGGTTCAGCTCTTGTGCTGCTCCCTCAAGGCTGCTTCCTTGCAATTCCCTCTCCTGCACATCCTGGGTTCATCCCCACATCAGAGGCTGGCTGGAGTGGGATTTCCCCCTATAGATTTCCATTTAAACAGGTCCTTGGGGTCTGTAGAAATGCTGGAGCTCAGTGGGGATCTCCCCACACCGTGCTGTCACCCACAGTGTGGTGAGGAGCAAGGTGATAATCAGCATTAACTGCGGGCAATGAGAGCAAAGAGCTGCAGCCCAGGGGTCAGGAGAATTGTTTTCCTGGAGCTCAGTCCCACCTTTGGTTACAGATTAGGCAGATGTGAACAGATTGCTTTCATATCTTAACATTCTAGGACAAGTGCTCCCACAAGATCCCCTTTAATGCCCACTGATGGGAGGCTGGAAGGAGTGTATATTTAAAAAATAACTTTTTGGAGTGGGGGAACTTTCTGCCCAGTGACAGCAAACGCTGAAGCAACCAAACCAAGCTGATGCTGCATTCTGGCATCAATCAGCTGAGCCATTAGTCTTTACAGTGGGTGTTTCTCCTCCCTGCCTTTTACTTTCTGTGATGATAAACTTTCCATGGAAGTTTAGTTCTGCTCAAATGACAATGAGAAATGGGCTGGGGAACTGCAGGGAGCAAGGGCAGAAGAAAATCTCTATTGCAGACACAAAAATGTTCAGGTTGCACAAGTAAATCCAGTTAGAGGAGAGAGATGTACAGCAGAACCCATCTGTTCATCAGACCATGGAGGAAAGGGCAGATCTTTTTTCATCCTTTACTGATTTTCCAAGTTTTTTTAATTACCTTGTAGTATAGTGTGGACACACCAAGACTGGGGTTTGAGTAGGAACGAGCTGTTTTCAATTTTTGATGTGGTTGGCACTTGACCCCAAAACCCAGTGCTGGGGCTGGCATAACTTCCCATGATGGGCAGTGCTGAGTTCTGGCTTGCGGAGACATCCATGACACCCATGACATCCATGACACCCATGATGGGCAGTGCTGAGCTCTGGCTTGCAGAGACACCCATGACATCCATGACATGCATGACATCCATGACACCCATGATGGGCAGTGCTGAGCTCTGGCTTGCGGAGACATCCATGACACCCATGACATCCATGACACCCATGATGGGCAGTGCTGAGCTCTGGCTTGCAGAGACACCCATGACATCCATGACATGCATGACATCCATGACACCCATGATGGGCAGTGCTGAGCTCTGGCTTGCAGAGGGAGGGTTTGCTCCCCATGGGTGCGGGGAAGATCACAGTTTCTGTCACTGCAGGGCTCTCTGGGGAGATGGCTCTGAGGGGAACACACAGTCCTGCAAGGAAAACAATATTGATGTCAGGCAGTTTTCTCTCATGGCTTGGGCTGTTGTGGGAGCTGGATCTTGTCTCACTGCTGAGAGAGACCTTGGGTGGCTGCAGAGTGCAGAACACACACAGCCCCTTTGGTAGGACACCCTGCTTTTTTCTCTTCAAATCCCATAGTTTGTCTCTTGCCATTGTAGGGCTCACCTCTTGTATCTTCCAGAGTGAAAAAAGGCTTGCATTTGTTGGCCCACTTCTGGGAAATTCTTTATTTTCGTTTTAGAGGAGTAGAAAGAGAAACCTTACATTTATAAATCAAACACTGCTCTGTGTTTCTAAGCTGAAAGCAAGGTGTGAGAGAGGCCTTGCAGCAGCCTGGAGCAGGTTCCTGCTGCTCTGCTATAAATCTCAGCAAACAGGGATGCTGCAGCCAGCGCTCTGCTTTTGCACAGGTTGTTGTCACTAGAAAATATGAGGATTTTTCAAAGGTGATTAATGCTGCTCTCCCACACCCTGAGGAGCCCCCAGCTCGCTGTCTGCAAGGCTCATTCCAAAGGAGGGGGTAGGTGAGAGCTGGAGGAGGGTCTCAAGGCAGCAGGGCACAAGCACCTTCCTGTGGTCAGAGAGCTGGAGGTGTGCAGAACCTGTGTCCAGGTTAAATATCTGCTGCTTTTATCTCTTAGCTGGGAGCTTTAAACACTGCTGCTGCAGGGCTCTGTCCACCCTTCTGCCACCTCCCTCTGGGTGGATAGCCATGGGTCACAATAAATGTGAGAACTGGGCATACAGAGAGGTTACTGGGTGTGGGAAACATTTCCCATTCACTTTTGTCTGTTGGGCCTATTAATTCTCAGTCTGGACAGGCAGAGGAGAATGTCCTTGCTGCATGTGCTCTGTGGTCACAGTCTGGTCATAGTCACAGGGTGGGGATGGTTTTGTTTTCTGTGATGGTTTTGCTGTGTCTTATGCTCATCCTGAGGCACAGACAGCCCCTGCTTCCTGCACACCCTGCCTTACAGGAGGGTGACGCTGGTGCTGCTCCTCTGCCTTCCAACCTCCCTTGAATATGGTTCTAGATAGAGGAAAGGATAGACAAGACAGTTTTAGAACTCAGGGAGGCTTGTGAGCTTGTCCCATCTTCTGTTCAGACCCCCATATCCCAGTCTTTGACAAGGAGTGGAGTGGTCATTTGGGGTGGATTCCCCTCTCTGTGCTTCAGAGTCCTTTTGCATCTTCCTGGACTGAGTGAGCCCTGGTTCCCTGGGGAGGAGTGGGTGCTTGTATGGGGACACAGTATGGGTGAATGAAGGTGATGTAGAATGTAATCTTGTCCCCCAGCGGGTTGCAGCTGGAGCAATTACTAAAGATTAGGAGCAGGCTGGATGATAACAGACAACACCTGTAGCCAATAAAAACAAGTGTTATAAAAGAATGGGTTGGTGAGAACTGGAGTTAGATAACTACTGCAAGGACAAAGAAGAGGTAGTGCTTAGAGGAGCTGCCTGTGGGAGACATTGAGGCGGTATGAGGCTCTGGTGATATGGAATCCTTGCACTATAATGACAATAGAACTCTTGCTATATAAGACAACAGGTGCTTTTCCATGCTGATTCACCTCTCTGCTGTGTTAGCACCCCCAAAATAATTATTTCTTTCCCTTCGCTTTGAGGTGGCTCACAGAAATGGAGACATTTACTTTTGGGCAAATAGTCCTACCCTGATGGATCAACAGGTCCCTGAATCTGATCTGTGAGTGTCAGAAATTTACACACTGAGATCCCAGGTTCAGTTATTTGAAGGTGTTTTGGTGTGTTTTGTATTGAGATCTAAGGCAGTGCGCCTGGCATTGATTTAATTTCAGACATTCTTTTTCATTGGGAATCTTCTCTACCAGCTGTCATGTTTATTTTACCACCCCCCAAATCCTATTCAGTTATACATATTTCCTTAGTGGCATTTCTGGGATGACATGGGATTGTACTGAGGTCTTAAGAGGTCTTTTTTCATCTAGCCTTTTATCTTTCTAAAGCTCCATGTTATCTGAGAAGTATTTCAAACTGAATCTCACTGTCCTCTCATGTCTTCTAAGTAAAAAGTATGAAATAAGCTTAGTCCAAATCTCTGGGGGGATTTTTTTTCTGATTGACAAGTCCTTGCAAATATGTCCTGGGACCTGTCTGTTCTGCCTAATAAATCATCATTAACTCTCAGCAGATGAAGAGAGATTCTCATCATCTGACAGGGTATCAATTCACTTGCCTTAATGTATGGAAGGTTTTAGGTCTCTCCCCCAGCGCTCTCCAAGAGAGGCTTTCTGTCAAGTGAAAAAATGGGATTCGGGCAGCAGAACTGAGCTGCCAGGTTTGCCAGTGATGGACGAGGCAGGTGGGAATGAGGCTCTTTCCTCCTCTGCTTTATTGATCCTGTGGCTCTGGCCAGTGTAGCAAAGCTTCCACAGCACTAAAACCAAGCAGGAAATGAAGAAGGGGGAGACGATGGCCTGAAATCGGAGTCAAAGCCTGGCTGCCCTTGGGGAGAGCTTTTGGGAGCCCATCAGCATCAGCAATGTCACCTCCAACCTGGGCCAGTGCATGACTCACGGGACAGAAAGTTACAGTCTGGCACCAGCCTGTTGCAATAGGACACAAAATGAACGATACACACAAGCTGGAATGTCTAAGGTAAAAAGAACATAGTTTATTTTTGAACTCTAATATTTATAGACTTTTCTCTTGGTTTGGAAAGACAGGTGCCTGCTAAGGGAGGCAAGAGCCTCCCCTGAAATAGAGAAAATGAACCTCCTCCCCCACCTCGAATTGCTATAAATTTTAAATTAAGGGGTTCTCAGGCAGCAAAATATATGGGAGCAGGAAATAACAGTTCTTTAATTGGGAAGAAAATAAAAAAGATTAAATGATCAATGCAGTAAACTGAAACAACACTGCCAGAGTCAGAACCCAGCCTGACACCCTGTGGGTCAGGGTGCTGGCAGCAGTCCCATTGGAATTGTGGCTCAGCCCTCCTGCAGTGTCAGGGCTGGTTCTGCTGGAGCAGGGATCCTGGAGAAAGGTGCAGTCTCTTCCTCTGAAGATCCAGTGGCAGAGGCAGCTGCTGTTCCTCTGCGGAATCCAGTGGAGAAGCTGTGCTGGTGTTCCAGAACCTCCAGATTATATCTGGGTAGGAATGCTTGGCTCCTCCCTCTGGGCTCACATCTCCCAATGGGATGCTGTAGTTCTTATCAGCCATGCAGGGGCATTCAGTAGCTGTTATCAGCAGGTGTCTCTCCTGTGGGAGGAGTGATTGTGATCACTCAGAGAGAGATAAGGGAAACTGTCCACTGACCAGAAGACAACTGCCATACAGGTGGCAAAGAGGATACATCTTGTCTTGCAATCTGGAACAACTTTTAAAAGCAACCATGGATTGGAAGATGAAGCTGCCACTTCTCCAGCTACACTGGTCAAACTAACAGTCTATTAATTTTCTATTCCTCCAGAAAGGAATGCAAAACAATCATTATTTACATGAAAAGTGCCTGAGAAACTCCATTACAGAAATGTAAACATCAGAAGGCTTAGAGGAATTTAGAAGAACAGGATGACACCATCTCACTGATGGCAACACTACATGGAGAGTAGTTTTCCATTTTCTTGATCATCATCTTATTTAGGCACATCAACAAAGAGCTCTTTACAGGCAAATCAAGAAACCAATATGTGCCAGATGAGCCATGGTTTCAGTGTTCAGTGTTGGCCAAACCTTCCCATGTTGGAATTGAGAGGCTTGCTCTGGGTGAAGGGATGTGCTTCACCTTATCTGCCATTCTCTCCTGGACTTCCTCACTTCTGCTGTCCAAAGCTCAAAAAACCCCCCAAAGCCCCAACCCATCACGTTGTTCTCCTCTGCCTTGGCCATTATTCTGAGGGACACTTTATATGTGCTAATAAATTAGAAGTAATTGCTCAAATGTGATGGAACCTTACAAAATAATAAAAACAAAAATGTTTTTATGTTATTAATTAATAAAAACCAGAATAGTTATAAAGTGTGCAAATCCCTGCTAACATTAAATACAATCCAGTATTTCACTAAGGCCTTCGTTTTCTTTCTTTATCTTTTTCTTAACTATTTGTAGATTAAAAAAAATACTGCTATGTATAACTGCAGCTTATATTCTTTTGCATTTTTCCTCATAAATACCAAGATTAAAAAAAAAAGAGAAAGATTTAAGGATTTTTCAACTTAATCTTTTCCCTGCAAGAGCTCAGCTATAAAGAAATACACCAAACTGAAGTGTTTTAATGCACTCAGAGAAGTGGCAGTACTGAAATCTCTGCAGTTTTTTAGTCATTGTGTTTGAATACCAGGATCCTGCTTAGAAAAAAAAAAAAAAAGCAGTTTATTGTCTGTTTGTTGGCTGAGTTGCTATGGCAGAGAGTTCAACATGAGTGGCTCTGTGGGGAGGCGAACACCTCCTGGTATCTGAGATTGGGCCGTGGCCCTGGAGGAACACAACAGAGTTTGTGCTGCCCATCAAAGGAGATGTGCAGGGAATATTCTAAAAAAGTCCAGGACATTCCCAGCCTTCCAATATCCCAGCAGAATGTTTGTGCTCCCAGATGCACCATAAGGGCACCAGGGAAGTCAGATAAACATGCTGAGTTTGTTGAAATTAATTGTCTGGAATCAAGTAGATGTGCCTTTGCCCAGCTGGGGGGAAGAAGTTGGGGTGGAGGACAAAATTCTAAAGAAACACATAGCAGATGCTACCAACCTGCTGAAAGAAAGAGGAAGAAAGGAAAATTATTATGGTTGAGGCTGTTATGAAAACAGTCTGAGTGCCCAGATAAAGGAATCAACTGAAAAGTAAAAATCCCAGAATAGTTTGGATTGTAAGGGACCTTAAAGACCATCTCCTTCCAAACCTCTGTCATGGCCAGAGAGACTTTCACCAGAGCAGGTTTCTCCAAGCCCTGCCCAACCCGGCCTTGAAATATGGGTTTTTGTTCTGGTAATCACTAAAGTTTGTGTCATGGATTGCAAAAAAGGTTAAAATATCTATTCAAATATTTCCATTCTGAATATGCAACTATTTGAATAGTCATCCTCTTAGGATTGTCCTAGAGGTAAATCAGTTCCTTTTTAATGTACAGCTTCTTTTCTGTCTTCTCCATTCCACAAGAAAGCTGAACTTTTGAGTCTGTTCTCCTCCCCACCCTTTACTCTAGAAAAAAGATTATTATCATCTGGTCCAAATTTTTCAAGCTCTTGACAAGGCTTTTGAAAATAACACAGAAAATAATAGTAGAATACCTATACCCCTCAAGATTTTGCCCAATGTTTAGGTTGTGAGAGCATAACCATGTAAAGGTGGCATCTGGGGAACTGCTGCTTGCACTGCCTCTGAGGATTGAAGGAAAAACAGGGCTTGGGGCATGGAGCAAAAGACCAAAGAAATGTGCAGCAAATGACCACCAACCAGCAGAAGAAAAGATGAAGGAAGGAAAATGCAGCTACTTACATGGTTTAGGCTGTGCTAGAGAGAGTCATGGTGTCCAGATAAAAGAGACATCAATGGAAAGTTAAAATAAGCAGTAGAATCAGCCATCACTAAAGCATCAGTGTCAAGAGGCACCCAACAAAGAGCAGAGTCCTTTTCTTTCTTATGTCTGGCAAGCAAAGGAGGCGTTGGATTATAAAAAGCAAATTTCTTAGAGGGCCTTCCAGTGCTCAGCCCTGAACCACTCAGTGCTTGGCACTCCTACAGCACCTCTCACCTGGGGAAACACTGAGTAGAGAGAACTTGTAAGACTTTTGTGTGAGGTAAATCACATCACCCTGGACATCATGAACGTGCCCCTCTTGGATGGACTCCGAGCTGCTGGAGTGCCAGAGGACTGGGGTTTATTCAACTCCTCAGTCACAAAAAGCAGAAGGAAACAACCCTGTGGAATAGGAAATCAAGAGTTCTGCTGCTTTTTTTTTCTTTATTATGGCATGTGTCATAAATTTACAAAGGGTTCCCAACAGCACGAACACTGTCAGGCTTGTTACAGCATCACGGTTTGTTTATGGCTTGGTTAACTTCACACACACATAAAAATCTACCACAGCTGTGTGGAATCCACAGCAGAAACTGACATTAGTTGCCTCGTGAACTTTGGTTTATTGTGATCCTAAATTAGGCCTCTTTCTGTAGGTAAGTAATATTGAGTAATTTGCAGTGTTCTGGAGGAGATTAACCAAGTGTTGGTGTGTCAGCGTGAGCTGGGGCTGTGTTTTCTCATGGCCTGTTACTGAAATACTGCATCTGCTACCTTTCTGTTGATAGCAGCTTGAGAAAACCTGGCCAGTTTCCAGAGCAGCACCTTTTTTTCATCACTGTCAGCTTCTGTCAGTTCATCTCTCAGTCATAAAATTTTTAAAACAAAGTCTACTGTCTGTTGTCTAATATTCCTTCCATTAGCCATGCCCTGCACTTTCATTGCAGGCATCTGACATTAACTTTTGGCACAGAGAGTGTTTCACAAATCTAAAATACCTTGCTGACACTACCTGACCCTGTGAGCATGCTTAGGAAATTGCCATAACTATCTCTACTTTATAGAAAAGCTTGAAAGGAGCCTCAGACAGAAGTGATACCACAATTTTCGTTCAGGGACGGTAATTTAGGTGTCTTGTTAGTTGTGCTCTCAGCACTTCAGCCTGAATTTCACTGCTGTTAAATAATCAGCTCTAACAGGATATGTGTTTGGTTTATTCTCCTGGAAACAAGGCATTGTGAGCAGGATGCCCTAAAAGGATGTGCACACAATAGAAATTTTAGCCCCTTTAAAAACTGAAGTTTCTGTCTTGAACAATAGACAAGGACTTAAGGAGCCTTGCAGATCTTCTGCAGGAATTTCAATGTGCTTACAAATTCTTTATTATCTGGCCTTCATTTTTTCCCTCCTGTCCTTCATCTGTGCTGTTTTCCTGCAGTAATTTCACGACCTTCTGTTGAGGTATGATGTGTCCCAGCTAGTGGAGGTCTTGTTCCTTGGTATTGACTGTGCTGCATTATTGGAAACCTGTGGTTCAGTTTATAACCCATCATATTGTCCCTGGTTCTCTCCAGAGGAATAGTGCTTCTGATTAATTTTATTAGTGGGTTTATTTCAGTTCAAAATGAGGCGTGGGTTTCCAAGTGACAGAAAATAGTCCTTTTCTTAGAGTATAACAATGTAGTTCAGAGAGGTATTATCCAGAGAAAATGAGAAGATTTTAAAGGTTTCTTTAAAGGAAGAAAATTTCAGGCTTGATTAAAAACAGAACTAAAGGGGGAAAGAAAGGTTCAGCAGTAATTTCAAAACAGGAGTTGCAAAGATTTCTGCCATGGGTGACTGCTGTAGTCTATTACTCTCACAGCAACACCGTGCTGAACACTGGGTGGCAAAAATTTCATTAGGCTAGGAGCTAGTGCACAAAATTTAGAAATTTCCAGATAAAAGAGAGGGACTGAGTGAGGAACTAAACCTTAATACAAGAAGAAAAGGGAGGAACCACAAATTGTGTGTCAGTCTTTCAATCCAAGGGCACCAAATGAGGTGGATTTAATGATCTTTTCATGAATAAGATTATTTGTCTTAATTATCTGATGCAATTGATAGAAAATGACCAATTCTGGAATTCTCTCTTGTTCTCCCAAGACAGGCAGCATTCTTCCCCCACTGAGGACCACGTTCTCCACAAAACATTTCCTCATTTTTATTCCAGCTTCCCACCTTTACACCGAGCTCCTTTCTCACCTGTGAATCATCTGCCTTGCCTCTTGATACCAGAAGTAAAATGAATACTACATTTTGCTTAAATTCAATGATCTTATCTCCCAGCCCATCTCTTTTTAAAGCATTCATCAAGCAAATTATGGAGTCTCAAGAGAATGAAGCCTTCCTCTTCAGCTCTTTCCTGCCATTTAAAGCACTGAAGGCAGGGAGCAGAAATTAATGTAACTTTTGTCTCTGCCTTGACTTGAGAGCTCTTAAAACAGAGCATTTCCTTTTATCAAAAGCTCTCTCCAAGGTGGAGCTCACTTCTTCAGAGCCTGTGTTTATTCATCTTCCCCCATGCTTCAATAATCACACAGGGGAGGTCTGTTGTGGAGGATCCTGGCTGGAATTCCACCTGTATTCTGGTTTAAACTGGGGGTTAATGGTTTGATACCTTTGTGGAACAAGCCCCTGTGGGGCAGGGAGTGCTCTGGGAGCACTGGGAGCTCAGCCCATGGTTGTTGGCTCTTCTCATCCCTTCACACTGGGGCTTTCCAGTGAAGTTTTTCAGAGTTAGAAAGTCCAGCATTGCTTCATTCTAATGTCCTTTATTGTGCCAACAGCAGTGACTTACTTTTCCTGGCTGACATTTCTATACTTTTGTAAATGAATGATTGCACTGCATGGTTCATGGTTATGCAATTGTTGACAGCTACATGTTTAACTTCATTTTTATGAGTTATTTACAAGGGCGGAGTTAATTACAATTGTTTTTTACCTGGTTTGTGTAGAGGGTACATACAATTCATGTGAAATATTTCAGATATCTGTGATTTTTTTTCTGAAATGGCAAAGGCTGAACTATCGCAGAACATTAAAACCAAACAAGTAACCCCTTTCCCCAGGAGCTCTAATTTAGAATAAGCTTCCAGCCCAGCACTTACAAATCAAATAAAGATTTGTTGTGACAGTATTTTCTACTTCCAGGTGTCTTTATATTCCTGGTATGCCCATTTCCCCTGTATAAGATATTCAAATTTTCATCCTTTACGTAAAAGCAATTTCATTTTGCGTCACTTGTTGTTGCATAAAGTAAATCTACAGAGGTAGGTGGTTTTTAGCAAATTTATTTATACTGTAAGTCTCCTCAGCAGATCATTGGTGAGCCAACATATCAAGACAGACCTTGAAAAACAGAAGGAGAAATTGAGAAAAGGAAAGGAAGATAAATAGGTTCAGAGTTGGTCATAGTTTAAAAAGGTTTGAAAGCATTGACAGGAAGAAGAAAAGGCTGATGGAATTCCAGAGCTGGCACAAAGATAGGCCTTGCTCCACCTTACCCCACTACCCATGGAAAGGAATAATGCAAATCCTCAGTGATGAAAAATTACTTTGAATCAGTCACAAATAAGAAGTCTGACCTCATCATGAGACAGTCTGTGTTCTCATTTCTTTTGGTTTTAATTTTTTAGGATCCAGAATGCAAACCTTCTTAACACAGGGTAACAGACAGAAATTCCATCTGTGACCTCCAGTTGAATTGGGAGCCATTGGGAGTGGCCCAATTATTTTCCTTGAAAAGAAGGCTGAAATAAGGACGTCAGCATGACCCTCATAGTATATGTACATATATACATCTATATATACATATCTATCTATCTATCTATCCATATATATCTATATATACATACATATATATATGTATAGTGTGTATATATGTATATATATGTGTACATATATATAAACTAGTTACACAAACATTTGGGATTTGAATTAATAGACCCCAGGCTCCTTAATCCCATGGCAACAATCAGCCTTAAGGATCTTATAACCTGTCATTACAGATATAGGAAAAAGAAAAAGTAGTTGAAGAATGGAAGATGTTAGGTAGGAAGTAAGGTTTTCATTTTAACAATATTCCTTAATCCTTTTTCCTTTAGCTATTTCTAAGGACAAGTCAGGTTTGGATACTTTCAGGTGGTGTAAAAAAAAAAAAAAAAGAAAAATTTAGGAGAAAAGAGCCGTTAGTGGAGATAAGGGAGCTGATGTTACTGCTGCTATTGTTCCTGTTGAAATCTAATTCTAATGCCTGAGGGGAAAAAATAAAAAGGAAAAAAAACCCCGAGACACTCACACCAGGAGCAAGAAGAGATTAGCAAAGAAAAGATGCATCCTCTGTCTTTTGTGGGACAGATTGTCCCTGGCAGTTATGCTTGTAGAGAAGCAGAGAGAGCCTGTGATCTGATCAGCTTCTCCAGCACTGATTTGGGCCACTGGAACTTTGCTTTTAGCTTCATTTCCAGCAGCAAACACAGCCATGCTGCAAAGAGATAGCGAAGTCTTGCCTGGCTGACCCTGCCTTCTTTGTTCTAATAGAAGAAGAAAATAGAGGAGGAGAATAGAAAACATAAGTAGATCTGTGAGGAGTACATATTACTGAAGCCTTGTTTTCTACAGATGTGTGTCCAGTGGCTGGCTGGATTTCCTGCCTGAAAACATCACAGTGGAAATTCTTGTCCACTTATCTTGGGGCTTTGAGCAGCCTAGTGTAGTGGGAAGTTTCCCTGCCCATGGCAGGGGGGTGGAATAGGATTTAAGGTCCCTTCCAACCCAAACCATTCTGTGACCTATTGTCGGAACCCAGGACATTCCTCTGGGTGCCCTGGATGGCTCAAGCCCCTGGCAGGGGCCTCAGAGGCCTTGTCATGGAGTCAAAGACACCTGTGCCTTCAATTTTAACCCATGGAAACAATTACCAACTTTATGTGAAGATTTACAAGCCACGAGAGTTTAAACAGAATGATAGTGATTTTGTCACAGGGTGAAAAAGTAAAATTTTGGGGTTTTAGAATGGGGATTCAGAAGCCAAGATGGAGGAATTTGGGTGTGCCTTGTCCTTTTTCTTCTTCTTAGCCTCCATCGTCTGGGTGATGGTGGCACTTCTGGATTGGTTTAGAGACAGACTGTCTAACACAGGTGATGGGTATTGGAAAATTATTGTAAATAAAGTACACATAGTTCATTGTATAAAAAGCCAACACCACCCCAAGGGCAGTGACTGTGCCACAACCCGACCTGCTGCACAGATCTCAGCAGGTCAGAGAAAGAATGGAATAGATCAGAGAAAATGAACAACCTTGAAAAGCAGAGCCAAAGAATCCTGACTCCTTCAATCTCGGAGCTGGGAAAAAGAGACTTTCTAACACCTTGGGGTCATTTCAACCACAGAGACTGAGAGCCTACCATTTCTAGGGGCATTATTGTGTTTGTATTTCTCCTTGCCCCTCTCCCAGCTGCCCATCCTCAGCACACTTGTGAGGATCCAGTTGTCTTTGAGCTTTGCACTGTCAGTTCTGATCAAGACAGAGCTGCAGGCTGAGGAGCTGTGTGTGAGGTGAAGGGATGAGAAAGACAGCGGGATCACATGAGCCTTGTTTCCATAGTAAATGAGGCTGAGAAGGTGGAGGAAGAAAGAGGAGCCATATGGCAAGTGGTGATGGCAGGAACCAGAGCTCTCTTCTGAGGGTGGCTTCAGGGTTTAGTCATGTGTTGGAGCCAGAGATATAATTTCTTTCAATCAGCCAAGATGCTTTAGAGGATCACATGGAGTTGCAAGAGCATCAGGGATCCAGGAAAGATAAGATTTGTTGTTATGGTAAACACTGTTCTCCTTCATGTCCTTCTATCCAATGTCACAATAGTTGGTCATGTTCCCTTTTAGATTATTTATTTGTTTATTCATTTTATTTGACAAAATACCCAAATTCTGATGGCTCACATTGTTTTTCAGGCCATTTTTTCCCTTCTACTAGATGAGGTTTCTTCCACCCAGCCTGGCAGGAGCCTCTGTTGGGGGCTCCCCAGACCCCACCACATCTCTTGGAGCTGGCAGTTTCCATCTGATCTGTAATTCCTGACTCCTCTACATCCAACCCCAGCATCAGCCCAGACCATGGGGCATGTGGAGCTGGTGCCAATTAATAGGAAAAGAGGAAAGGGCAGGAACTGGTGCACAGCAAGTTCTACCTAAGTAGGAGGAAAAATTTCTTTGCTGTGAGCACTGGAAGAGATTTTCCAGAGAGGATATGGAGTCTCCCTTGATGCCTTAGGTTTTAGCTTTGATATTTTTTAGATTCTTTGCTGCCTGGTATGTAACTCTGAAATGTCCTATTAGGTGTTAACAGGTTCTCTTCACAGGGTAGTTGGACAAAACCATCCCCTCCCAGCTGGAGAATCAAGGACAGCCTTTACCCAAAGAACACAAACAATGCAAAGAAAAGGGGGCAAGGCAAGGTGTGGTATTTACTGGGTCCCCAGGATGAAGGAAGAATTGAGAATCTGACTCCATGTTCTTAAAAGGCAAATTTATTATTTTATGATATATTATATTAAAGAATGCTATACTAAAACTATACTAAGTTTAGAGAAAGGATACAGATGGAAGGCTTAACAAGATACTAATGAAAAACTCATGACTGACTCCCCAGAGCCTTGACACAGCTGGCTTTGATTGGTCATGAATTTGAAACAATTCACATGAAACCAATCAAACAACGACCAGTTGGTAAACAATGTCCAAACCACACTCCAAAACACAGGATAAGCAAATCAGATAATTATTGTTTTCATTTTTCTCTGAGGCTTCTCAGCTTCCCAGGAGAAGAAATCCTGGTGAAGGGATTTTTCAGAAAATATGACAGTGACACCAGGGGTCTAAGGCTTCATGACTAGTAGCTGCAACTGGACAATGGAACCCAACGTGTAGATGAACCAAAACTGAGAAAAGTGTAAAAACTCCTGACCAGGATCCATCTTAAATTCAGCCTGGCCAGGCTCTTGTGCTACCAAGGTGTGTCCTTTTAAGGCCTTGCAATAAATACCTATTTTGTCCATTTAGCTCTGTCTAGTCTCTGTTCCAGATCAGTCTGTCAAGGCATCACCCTCACTGGAGACATTCCAGGCCCATCTGGACCCAGCCCTGTGCTCTGAGCAGGGATTTTGGCCCAAGGGACCCACTGAGGTCCCTTCCAAGCTGAACCATTCTGGCATTCTGCAGTCCTGGGCTGCAAGAATTCAGTGGCAGATGCCCTACATCTTCCCCACGTGCTTGGAAGGCCATCAGCTCAGGAGGTGTGCTCTTGGTAGGACAGGCAATGTCCCCAGCAGCGGTGACACCTCCACCGCGGGTCCTTCAAAGCAGCTGCACATGATCCTTGTGCCAGGAACTGTGCCACCGCCTCTGGATGGCTGATTGAATGCAACTTGTTTGCCTCTGCCTGTCTCCTTCCCTCGTGCTCTGAATGATTCACTGTCAGAGTGAGGATGAAAGAAAGCAGAGCACAAAGGCACCTTTGTCTGCATCCCTGCTCTCCGCGGATGGGAGACCCAGCTCCGCGCTCCAGCCCTGAGGATGCTGCTCTGGGGGGCTGCTGGAAATTAGGGGCACTTCTGCACCTTGTGTTGGGTCAAATCCAAGCTGTCCTTGCCCCTTGGGCTGTGCTCAGCCCCTGGGCTGCAGGGCAGAGAGGGAGGGTGAGGTTGTCCTTTGCCAAAGTGGCAAAGAGTGAATTAACGCAGCGGGTGACGTTTCGTTGCTTTTAAGTAATTGTCAAACATAATGGCAGTTACCTGCCTGTTTTCTTGAGGGATTTGTACTGAACAAGGGGAAGAGCTGCTAACAGGATCCCAGGGTTGAGGAGAGATTTGAGAGGAAGGATCAGAAGAATTAAATACGTGACATGTAGCGAGGAAAGATGATAATGAATGGGTATATCTGCCTGTGCTGCTCAGTGCCAGCCACTTGAATGAATTTATTTAGGGAACAGAAGCAAAATAGCTGAATTGCTGTGGTTCTCCATCCAGAAACATCCTTTTTTCCCCTCAGAAATGTCAGTTAGCTTAAGGAAAACCTTCTTTCCAGTCACATGGGGCTGAATTGTTCCCATAAGCATATTTTTGGGGTGATCCAATAGCCATTCAAATCTATGGAAACCCTTTCTTGGATCAAGATTTTAAATCCAGCTGTTTGAGGAGGAAGGGATGTGATAGAGCTCTGTATATTTTGGAGGCTGTAAATGCTGAGGTGAGAGGAAGGGGTTATTTCATGTAGCACAAAGAGATCTATTTAAGCACAGAGCTGCACTAAAATAGGAATTTTTATATGAGCCATAAGAGTGTCAGATGGCTCAGATAATAATAATATCACATAAAATAAAGTAATTGTATTGTATAAAGGTTGTCAGTTTATTTGCAACACATCTAGTCATAAAGCTGATCATTTTCTGTTAAATTAAAGTTGCACAACTTGCCTCTGAGCAAGAAATAAAGGCCTGGTGCTCTTTATTCCATTTTTTGTAATTTGGCGTGCTCTGTTTATTGGATTTTTAAAGTCATTAAGTGAAAGACAGAGGGCCAGACGTTGACTCACTCAAATCCAGTCCATTTCAAGTGAAAAAGCGAAGTCAGCTTTGGAATATTGCTTTTAGAAAAGCACTTGGATGACAGAGAGTGTCTCTAGGAAGGCAAAATGAGCATCAGGACTCGGCAGGGTTAAACCAGGCAGGACAGGGCAGCAGGAGGATGTTGCATTGAGTGCACTCAGGGGCATGGACTGGAAACTAATGGGGCTCTTACCTTGCCTGGAAACCACTTGTAGCAGAAAACTCTCTGTTGCAGAAAAGCACAGGGTAGGAAAAATTAGGATGGAAGCTCAGGTTTTTATGAAGTGTGCCAAAGTGGTCCCAATTCTGTATTCTCAGCAGCAAGTCTTGTACATCTTCCATCACAGGGCATCAGTTTGGTGGCCTGCATTAAGTGGCACAGCAAACAGCACTCATATTTTATTTACTTTCTGGAATGGGACATATATAATTGTCAAAACTCATCATAAAACCCCTTTTTTTGGTCCTTGATAAATGAGTTTAAAACTCCAACCCTTCAGATCAGCAAGTAAGGAAGATGAAGTAGTAAAGCAGAGAAGATACTTATTGCCAAATGGATTAGGAATTTGAGAACTCCCTCTATATAGGCTATAAGTCCCAAATCAGATTTGATAAATCAAGTGATATTAGAAGAGATCTTCAGGGCTCAGTAGACTTAAATATTGCAAGGAACCATTACTGTCATATCCATCTCAACACACAACAGTGCTATATATTAAATGGCAATGGATCAGCCTCCCTCTGCTTCTTAAATATTCCAAAGACAATAGATCAGTAACTTAATTAAATAATATAAAAAAAAGCAGTCCAAGTGGAGCTGCATGAAGGACGATTTCTGGCTATTAATTTATTTGCACATTACTTCTGAGCAGCACAATATGCTTCCCCTCCATGGGGGCAGTACAGCCACAGCTGGATATACCAGAGACATGGCTCAGATCTCTGAGACTTGAATGTGATTTTCAATTTTTTATTAAACTTATTCCAGCTAGCAATGAAAGCAGGGTTAGAGAGTGGTCTCAACCTCTCACAGGTTTGGACAGCACAGTCAGGGAATTTACACTAGACCTTTAATCCCTTCTGCTCCAGAAGGGATTAACTGGACAACTGGATATTCCAGCTCTGTCCAGAGTCATGGTGAACATGTTGCTGGGAATGCAGCTCGTTTTGCTGGTGTAGGCTCACTTCAGGTCCAGGTCAGTTCAAGAGTGACACAGGTGCTGTGTAAGGAGCCCCTGGGTGTGTGACATGCTGTACTAAATGGACAAACCCTGGGAAAATGACTCAGTTAAGGTACCCAGGTGCTGCTCCAGCACACTCAGAGTTTACAACACACAGCCCATTGTATTTGTGGGGTGCCCTGATGAAGGAAGGAATGATGAATCTGACTCCATGTTCTCAGAAGGCTAATTTATTATTTTATTATATTATATTAAACAATACTATACTATAGTAAAGAATACAGAAAGGATACTTACTGAATGCTAAAAAGATAATAATGAAAACTCGTGACTCTCTCCAGAGTCCTGACACAGCTTGGCCCTGATTGGCCAAAGAGTGAAAACAACTCCCAGCAGAATGCAATGGAACAATCACCTGTGGGTAAACAATCTCCAAACACATTCCACATGTGAGCACAACACAGGAGAAGCAAATGAGATAAGAATTGTTTTCCTTTTCTCTGAGGCTTCTCAGCTTCCCAGGAGAAAATCCTGGGCAAAGGGATTTTTCAGAGAATGTGAATGCCACAACAGTTTAACATGCTCTGGATAAGACTTTGGAGCAGTAGGGAAGGCACCTTTGTTCTCACCTGGTTTAGTGTCTGGTGCTTCATGGAAACAAACCAAGTGGTATAAATGTGCTGTGCTTTGTGCCAGCCTGTCGCCTCCAGGGCTGGAGGCAGATCAGGGGAACAAAGGGTGCCTCCAAGGGATCCACCTGTGGCAGGACATCCCTCCTAGCACAGCAGAGCTCACCTGCTCTGTCCATCAGCTGGTGCTGTTCAGGACATTCTCTCCTCACATGAACTGATGAGATAACCCAGGCCACCTCACTGGCCTCACTAGTAAATCCTTACTGGCTAGGGAGTTATTTCTCTCTCTGGTGCCAGGGGTGGAATTCCCATAAACAACTAGCCCTGAGAACAAGACATGGGGAAATTAGCGGGAATTCCTGATTGAGAGACACTACTTTTATAAGCTATAAAAACGACACAAACTTTCATGAAGACAGAAGCCTCCTACACACATCCAGGGAACATGTAGGATTTCTCCTGTGGAGCTTGGGTACAAATTCTGTGGATACTTTCATGGGAACTGAATGAAAGAATTCAATGTGTACTCCATCAGTTTGGTGATAAATTACATTGAATCCTAGTCTATACTATTTCTTCACTAGCTGTAATATATGTATCTTTATTTTCTGTAATTTCTCAACTGTATTTTATCTACTGGTAGTTATTTTTGTTTTATCCTGTGCAGTGAGTAGTCTGTTCAAAGTCTTATGTCTGTTAAATTTGTCTAATCAATAAATAATTCATTTTGCAACAGATCTAATCAGCCATTATTAAGAACTTGTGAATGAGAACAACCTGGGACACAGGCTGCCTCAAACAGAGCTACTGCCAGAAATCTGAGTCAAGTCCTGCCCAAGGTTTTATCTCCATTTTTAACACCACATCCATGTCTCTGCACTCCTCCTGCCCTCAGCTCCAACGTGCCCTCATTCCTGGGGAGCTCCTGGAGAGCCCAGGAGTGTCATTCAGCTGCTGGGGGTGGCACAAGCCAGCACAGAGACAGAGCTAGGGGTCAGCACCTGCCACGTGTGATGGGTTCCTCTTCCACAGAGGCACTTCCACAAGGTAGATGTTCCTTCCCAGCCACCAGGCTTCTTCCAGAAGTTTTTTAATCAAATGCAAAAGTCTTTTAGAGCAAGCAAAGGGTAATTTTGAGGACATGCATGAGGTTTGTAGAATAGTTACTCAGCGCAGTTCTCTGCAGGTGTGTCTTGGTTTCAAAAGCCAGGTGTCTGCTAAGGAAGGCAGGAGCCTCCCCTGAAATAGAGAAAATGAACCCCCCCAGCTACGAATTGTTATAAATTTTAAGGGGCTGTCAGGCAACAAAAATTATGGGAACCGGAATAACAATTTTTTATTAGAGAAGAAAATAAAGAGGTAAAATAAACAATGCAGTAAACTAAAACAGCACTGACAGAGTCAGAACCCAGCCTGACACCCTGTGGGTCAGGGTGCTGGCAGCAGTCCCATTGGAATTGTGGCTCAGCCCTCCTGCAGTGTCAGGGGTGGTTCTGCTGGAGCAGGGATGCTGTAGAAAGGTGCAGTCTCTTCCTCTGAAGATTCAGTGGGAGAGGCAGCTGCTGTTCCTCTGGGGAATCCAGTGCAGAAGCTGTGCTGGTGTTCCAGAACCTCCAGATTATATCTGGGTAGGAATGCTTGGCTCCTCCCTCTGGGCTCACATCTCCCAATGGGATGCTGTAGTTCTTATCAGCCATGCAGGGACATTCAATGGCTGTAGGTGTCTCCCCTGAGGGAGGAGTGATTGTGGAAGAGATAAGGAAAACTGCCCCCTTGACAGAAGACAACTGCCATACAGATGGCAAAGAGAATACAATTTGCTTGGCAATCCAGGACAAGGTATCCATATTTCTTGGTAGGCAGTTTGGTGCTCTAAATTTCAGCTGGGGTACCCACAGTGTGCTGAAGATGTGGCTGTTAACACCATTCAATTGTCCCTGTCTTCACAGCCAGTTCACTTTTTGCTTTAACTGGGGTCTGACAGCTCCAGTCCTGCTAACTCCTGTACAGATATCAAAATAACAGTACTTATCCCTGATAAACTGAGGATTATTTTACATCCACTTTTTTTTTTTTCCTTCCAGCCTCCTGTGAAGTGTAAAAGTGGCTGCTAGGTAGTCAGCTCAAAAAAAGAGAGGTAAAAGCACTTTCATTGACTTACTCTATAACCTACCTTAAAAGGCTGGGTTGAATTCCACAGACAGAATGTTTCTCCCCGGTAATTATGGTCATTTTTCATTATTATCACAACCAGGATCCATTTAATAGAAGATATTCTCTTTAGTAATTCCTTTTTATGCTACTTGCCAGTGCATGTGCATTGCCAGCGCCTATTTTTTCATGTCCAGGTTATGGAATGACAAGCAGAGATTGGCCAGGTGCAAAATAGGTGTGTGTGCAAAAAGGTGAATTACTCAGATTTGGAAAGGAATCCTCTATAAAATCATCTGAGACAGGGAGATGGTGGGGTGATGTCCAATATAATTGAGCAGTAGGGCTGGAAAGGCTTGTCAGAGGACTTGGATGAGGCTCCAGAGGAAGGGAATTCTGTCCAATTGGACAGGCACCCTTGGCTCTGAAAATCAGGCCTGGACGTGTACAAATGTGTAGATTTGATGAGCCTATTTAAAGGGAAACTAATTAGAAATATAGACAATCCACCTTTCTTAAATGGAGTTATTGTAGTCTCTGATCCATAAATCTGACATTTATACACATTTATATGCTATTGCTTAATGAATACCTGATTAAGGAATACAGCTGCCAAGTGAATAAATTTGTTGTTAATCAAATGATCCCATAAAGACAGATCATCAGACCTATTAGAATATATTCATTTGGCAGATAAATCTGCTTGCTGCAGCCTGTTAGTGCAATGTGTAATGCAAATCAAATTGTTCTTTAGAGCTAAACCTTCATCTTTGCCAGAATAAAAAAGACTTTGCACGGAGCAGATGAGATGAAATCCTGTATTTTTATGGAGGGTGTGAAAGCCCTTGGCATTATGTCTTGTATTGAAAGTAAATTTCACCCTAATTGAACACTAAAGACTGAGGAATGCTTAAGTCTGTGCACTGAAGATTTTACTGTGGTATATAATTGCCTCCCTCTTTTGTTGCTGTATCTAATTCAGCAGTATAAATTACCAGCTTAATTTTTGTCTTATTGTGTGATGTACTTATACTATTATTTTGTACTACCAAGAATTAGCAACTGGCATTTGTGTTTATAGATCCTTTCATCCAGGGAAAATCTAATAACAACATTGGCCTAAATATTACATTAAAGGGCTGAAGCATGTTGGAGATGAAAAGATAGCCTGAGGTAACTGTGAAATGGCCACAGTGTTTACAGGGATGTGTCAAAACACTACAGTGACTCTCAGCAGCTTTGCAATGCTGGTACATTTTTGAATGCAGATTTGAAGGGCTGTTTGCAGGGCTGGGTTTCATGCTGAACCATGAGAAGTGTATTTATGTTTCAGATATGAAAGAAAGGCAGACACAGGGCCTCTAGTCCATGCTGGGAACTGCTCACTCTCCTCCAGCAGGCACTGATTCCATCAGAATCAGCTCAAGGAGCTCAGTCTGTGAATTCCCCTCATGAGGAACCTGCTGATACCTTTCCTTCCACCCCTTGCCAAGGCTGGGCAATATTTTGAAGGGAAATGATGCACTTATGCACAGCTGAGGTGTTCAGGGCAGGTTTATATCCAGCACAAGCCTTTTTACCCTGATCAACATGCAAAACTCCTGGCTGCCTTGCACAAAACATTAAATCAGGCACTTGCTTCATTTTTCCACTTCCAGCCAAGTTTTACTGCCCCAGCTACTTCTCCTCTTCAGCCTACTTTTCACCTGAGGAATATTGGCTCATGATAATAAATATAATAGTTCATGTTCAGTTGAAATTATTCCTACTAGGTTTATTAGTATCTGTGAAGGAATAAAGGATGTGAGCAAACAGTTCAAGAAGAAGGGGAAAACTTTTGAGAGGTTCTTTTTTGGGACTACTTGGTCCAGACTGTAGATGGGAAGAAGTCCTTTCCCCATAGTGTTTTGCTTCCTCTGGCTGTGGAGAACTTGCTGGGAAAGTGGAAAAGGCTTGGAGAGGAGCAGGAGGAGGCTGGGCTGCAGTTTCCACCCAGGCCACCACCAAAGAGGCTGGGCTGAGGCAAGAGAAGACAGTGTGTCCAGGGTGTCACCATGATATTTTCTGAAAAATCCCTTTGCCAAGATTTTTCTCCTGAGAAGCTGAGAAGCCTCAGAAAAGAAATGTCAACAATAATTATCTGATTGCTTGGAATGTAATTTAAAAGTTGCTTACCAACAGGTGCATCTTTGATTGGTTCCATGTGAATTTTTTACTTATGGACCAATCTCAGTCCAGCTGTGTCAGACTCTCTGGTCAGTCATGGGTTTTTATTATTCATTCTTGTTAAGCTTTCTGATGTCTCCTTTCTCTTTCTTTAGTATAGTTTTAGTATATCATATAATGCAACACCATATCATCATATCATACATCATATCTTATAATATCATATCATTTTTAAGAACTTACAGTTAATTCTTATCTCTAACTTTGTCCTAGAAACCTTCACAACACTGCAACACCAGGGAAAGGCTGTCCTCATCCTGGAGATAACTCCAGAGCAGAGGAAAGGAAAGCGCCATGGCTGCCCCTTGTTTGCTGGTCTGCTCCTGGCACAGAACAGTTTACCACTCTATCTACTGTGCAAGATTGAATGTCAAAATCTAATCTAGTGCCTTATTAATTGCATTTATCATGTACTTTGACCATCTCACATGAAACTTACCCATTAATTTGTCTCTGATGGCTTGAGTTGCTCTTAAGAAACCTTTGGAGCTGGTTCAGAAAATGTTTTTCAAGACAGATATTCTGGACAATTTCTCCTTAAAACCCAATTAAATCTCCTCAGCCTGCTCCAAGCATTGCCCATGTAACTGTATGGAATGCAGCTGAATCTGCTTGTTTGTGCTGGGAATGTTCTCCTGGGCATGGACTGGCCAGTGGGCAAATACAACCAGTCAGGAATGCAGAGCTTGAGCCCAATAATCCAAAAAATGCAACAGAGAAAATTAAGACTCAAGTGGATTGGAGATTTGTCTGTATTTGCATTGTTATTCTTGCACACAGATGTGTACAGATGTGTGCACACTGCAGTGCTCAGAGCTGGTCCTGGTGGTTTTCTGCCTTTTTCGGGATGCTCTGTCCCTGGCAGTGCCCAAGGCCAGGCTGGACAGGGCTTGGAGCACCCTGGGACAGTGGAAGGTGTCCCTGCCCATGGTTGGGGCTGGCACAGGATGAGTGGTATCAGATGAGCTTTAAGGTTCCTTCCAAGCCAAATCATTCCACAATTCCACAATTCTATGATTTCTCATTCTACTCCCAAGCAAACTCCATGTCCATAACTGAGCAGCTTTCCAGGATGATTAATGGGCCAGATGAAGACCTCAGATATTCCCTTTTTTCCTAACACACAGTGTGCTATTCTTTCCTCTAGTATCAGTTCAGAAGGAGTCTTGATGTTTTTTATTCTGGAATTTGTACAGAACCTTCTCTTCACTGTGAGAAGTTTCAGCTGAGATTTTTGCACTCATCAGCATTTCTCAGGTTTGTCTTGAATAACTGAAATGTTGCTGAGAACAACAAATATTGGTTTTGACAGTCCCAGAAGTTTTGCACACAGTGGAATCCAAGCTTATGTCTCAGTTGTGTCAAAAGGTCATTTAAAATTATTTTTTAAAATGTTTTTTGAAGTTGACAAAACAAACTGAGCACACAGAGGCTCAGCAGTAAGAAATTTGGAAATCTGTATTGAGAAGCAACAAATGTGTATAACCCTAGAAAAAAACCAAGGATTCACCTGAAAGTAGTGAGATACAATGGGATAAGGGGACAAGTGTGATTTTTTTTTCTTTTTTATTTTGCAGGTTGCATATCAGGAGCGAAAAATTGGCAAAAATACCTATTCAATTCAGAACAGACAGCAGAGGAAAGATTAAGCAGTGATTTTAAGCATGCTGTCTGAAGAATCAGGTCGTGCGTATGCTCAGGGTATGCACAGCTCTGTGATCCCACATCACTCCCATCCATCTCCCTTCCTGTTTGTTCCCTTCCTTTGTGTCATCCAGAGCTAAATGGCAGGAAATCTGTGAAAATGTCTGTCTGCCTTGCATTTATATAGCAACCAATGCAAAGGATTTCAATAGTGACAAGTTTCTGAATAGTGCTGTAATAGAAGCTCAGCCCTCCTTCTCCCTGTCCCAGAGTCAATATGCATAGAGATGAGTGCTCCAGCTCTTCACCAAAGCACACACACTCTGAGAGGTCTGATACTCCAATTTTCAGTTTCATTTTAGTGCTTGTTAGAGGTTCATTTGTGCTGAGCAGGGCTACAGTATTTGTTGGGAAATGTCCTGATGAAGGTAGGAATGATGCATCTGACTCCATGTTCTTAGAAGGCTTATATTATATTATAATATTATATTATGTTATATTATATTGTATTATATTATATTTGCTAAACGAAAGAATACAGAAAGGATACTTACTGAATGCTAAAAAGATAATAATGAAAACTCCTGACTCTCTCCAGAGTCCCAACACAGCTTGGCCTTTTCACTCTTTGGCCAATCCCGACACTGATTGGCCAAAGAGTGAAAACAACTCCCAGCAGAATGCAATGGAACAATCACCTGTGGGTAAACAATCTCCAAACACATTCCACATGTGAGCACAACACAGGAGAAGCAAATGAGCTAAGAATTGTTTTCCTTTTCTCTGAGGCTTCCCAGCTTCCCAGGAGGAAAATCCTGGATAAAGGGATTTTTCCAGAGAATATGAATGCCACACAGGGCAGATCAGGAGCTGGGCAGGGATTTGTAGCAGCTGGTACAGGCCCTGGCTGGGCAGAGCAGGTGCCCTGCTTCATTTAGCCAAACTCCTCAGTGCTGTCTCCATCCATCCCACCCCAATGTCACAGCAGTGCTGTCCCTTGCTGTCTCCCATGGACAAGAAGGATGTGTGGAAAATCCTCTCAAACTGCACCAGCAGCAAGCCGGAGGGGATGATTGAATCCACAGGAATAGTAATCGTAGATTTAGCCAAGTGACTGGAATTAATGCACCATCTGAACAGCTCTGTGAGGTCTGCCTTGATGTTCCTCATTTCAAATGAATCTCTCCAGACCTGAAGGCTGTTTGGGAACAGCTGATGGTGCCCATAATGAGGATTCCAATCTTCAAGTCTCCAAACTGAAATTAGACATATGTCCTGACATGTTGACATTAATTTGAGCTGTTATAGCTATAATGGGTTTATTTGACTGGCATTTTTAATAGAATTTCAAGGGAGACAGGCTTTGCTTCATGAGTCAGGTTGGGGAAAGGCCACGAGCAGCCATAATTTCAAAGGTTAATTTGAAAATGCTTTTCTCAACAGGACTTTTCTGAATTGCAAGGTTACTTGAAAATGTGGTGTCATAATAGCTGGCGCTATGGCTGCAAAAACCAGGCTGGGGAATTTCCAGTGGGAATTTCCAGGTATCAGTTTTCAATCCCAACTTGACTCAAAGTGAAAGGCAATAATAAGTTAATGCAATAGAGTAAAAGTGATAGATTCTATTTCCTGTATAAAATATTGAGGTACAGACCACAAACCCAGCACCAAACTTCAGGTTTCTCCTAAGAAAACTTGTAATGACTGGAATGAACTGGCTGAATGTGTTAACCCCACACAGGGAGGGTCAGTGCCTGGTTTGTGTGATTTCTTTAAACCCATGAAGTAGCTGGGTGGGGCTCTGGGCATCCAGGAGGTGCCCATGGCAGGGGGTTGGATGTGGATGATCTCTAAGGTCACTTCCAACCCAAAGTGTGACTCTGTGGTGGTTATCTGGGGTGGTTGTCACTTCTGTGAGGTGACAGGCCATGGTGACCCTTGTCCCCTGCAGGCAGCAGGGCTGGTGGCTGAGTAGAGATGATGATGATGATGATGATGATGATGGTGGTGAGGGGCTTTTGGAGGCCATGGAGGAGGGCAGAGGTGTGTGTACCCCCATGGAGACAGCCGCCCGGTGGGCACCTCAGTCCCACGGCTCCATCACAAACCACCTCAGCTTCCCCAGGGCAATCACTTCCAAACACCAGCTGCTGTTGGCAAAACTGCAGATGAGAGGCAAATTCAGCCATGAACAGGGCTGAGTTCAAGCTCTGTGTTTGATTAGAGGTAAGATGGAGACATTTTCTGGACTGTGATGCTCTGGGGCTGGCAAATAATTGGTCACTTGAGACGTAGTGTTTCACTGATTTCATGTGCAGCACCAGGGGAGGAGAAGAAGACCCAACAGGGAGAGAGAACCCTTGTCCTGACAGTTTCCTTTGGGTAGAACCATTCTGCCTCCTCCACAAACCCCCTTCCCACTGCAGGGATCCCCACAGTGATGGTGAGCCCATCTGCTGCCCCACACCCCACAGAATGTCCCACAATGAACCCACAGTTGAGTCAAAATTATTTGGTTTATTAGATATCATTGAAATCTCACAGTATTTCCAGGGCCATTCTGTGGAGGGGCTGTCTGCCACCATTAAAAGAAACTCAATTTAGGAGAATGCTGGTTTTGAAGGGTAAAATGTCACTGATGGCAGATTTTTTAACTCAGTGAAATTTAGCAGATATTCGATACTTTTATTTCCTTCTGCTGACTTTATACAGTGGAACAGGAGGCAATTTGCACAGATTAAACAATATTCTGCTCACAAATTAAAATCAATAACTTATTTATAGGGCTGCTGATGCTCCCAGAACAAAACAGGCCTGCCAAGAGGCTGTGAAAGTCCTGAATCAAATGTCATGTATCTCCAGCCCATCTACACACTTGGCTGTCTGTGACTGCAGATATAACACAGCCCACCCAGCCATTCCATCACTTGATAATCACACTACATAAATAAATATCATTCCTGAACCAAGCAGTGCTGGTGGCTGCTTTCAGATCTATACACTGCCTGGTTATTTCTCCCATATATCATTGATAAATTTAATATTATTCAGTGGGATTTTTCAGGAATCCATTTTCATGAAAGGGGGTTGGCCAGATGCTACACTAGGTTTTAAATTTCTGTAGATGCTCAAAAGAGCAAATCACACCGTGATAAAGGGAGCACGACAGAAGATCGAAGCTCTATAATTATTTTATTCCTATTCCTTTCAGCAAACCACATTCATGTGACTTGACACTGACTTAAGTCTCTAATTCATTATTCTGCATGTATTTCTGGTGACCATTCCTCATCCTTGGGGTGTTTTGGCTCAGAGTGATGTTTGTTGGGTCACTGGCACCTCTGGGAGTCTTCACCCCAAATCTGCTGGGGCTCTGGTCACTGAAGGCAAACCATTACATCAGAATTGTGGGGGACAATTTTGTCTCTGAGCTGTGACAGGAATACCTTGGAAAGGGGAGCTGTGTCTTCATAGAAGGTGTTTCAAATAGGAATCATATATTGAAGTGATGCTTTAGATGGGCTTGATGAGATTTTTATACCTGCAAAAACCTCATATTTCTTAAAGAAAGAAATCTGTGCTTTTATTGGCCTGAAGAAGTGATAAGTGCTTGAGCATGCAGGCTGTTCTGGGATATAAAAGTCCAAGATTTTTAACTTTTTCTCTCTCTTTCAGTCTGGAACCCCGTAACCAACACTTTCTGTGAGTTTTAGCTGAAGTAGATAAATATCCAGGTTCTTGTGCACCAATATTTTATTGCTATATCTCTGAATATATGGGATCTTTAGGTTCACCTGTCTGTTCTGAGACTGGTAAAATAGAGTAATTTTCCCATCCTGTTATCTTCAGAGCCCTGCAGGTTTCTGCCCTGTCCTTTCCTCCCCTGTCTTGGAGCACTGGGCAGCCCTGGCACATCTCCTTGAGCAGCAGCAGGGCAGGGATGCAGAAATCTCCCTTCTCCTGCTGAGAAAATCAAGGCAAAGGGAATGGGAGGGGAGATGGAAATAGATGCGACACAAATTGTCATTTTGCAAAATGACTTTTTCCACGAGCGCTGCTCTGAATGCACAGTGACACTGTACAGATGATTCTTGGCCTGTTAAATAACAGTTTTCCCCATATTTATTGCTCTCGAGCTGTGCCTGACAGCTTTATTGCATGCAGGCTGGCACATTATGAAAAGAAAAGTAAATAGGTCTGTGCAATCATGGCTGCAGTATTCCTGTTTAAGGGGAAAACAACTCTTTGGTTTTACATGTTTGAAAAGAGGAGACAGCTCTCCCTCAGTGTTTTATGGCAGCTCCCCCTCTCGCCTCCCCCTTCTACCTTAAACAGTCTGGGTTTGTTTTGCTTGTATAATTAGGCAACAGCAGCTGATTGGCTTGGAATGCATGGCATTATATCATCCTGAGCTGCCTCAATTGATGGACAAGAGAGGCAACAGTCTGTTTATTTGCAAAGGCTCCAAACGGGCCTGCCTGAGCCATGCACGCAGGGAAAGTGCATTAGTGCAGCTTTTTTAGAATTCTTTGAGAGCAGATATACTGCTAAGGCACTTGAACTCTATTATGATGTCAAGCTTCTGCTATTTTCTATTATCCTTAGAAAGAAAGCAGAAGAAATCCCCTATATGGTTTCATTAAAGAGAATCTATCATTTGAGAATAATTGTGCCCACGGCCCTTAATGCACCGTCGAACCTATACAAATTAAAAGAACCATTATCAAAGTCAGTGCAGTATTTATACACTCAGCCATCTCTTTGCTAAATAATTGCAATAATGGTGCACAGCAGCAGTGCTGAAAATGTGTTTTACTGACTTATTTCCTTCCTGCAAGAAAAGATACAGCTATCTTCTTCTATCAGCCAAGATTTGGATTTAATGACTTGCCCTCTTTCCTCCCAGCCTTCTCTCTCTGGTCAGTTAAGAGCTGCAACTCTTATTTCCCATATATCCCACCCTATTTTTGCCCTCAATTGCTTGCCATTATCTCCTGCTGGGAACATTTTCTGCATAAAGTTGCTTGGTACAGCTGGCAGTGTGAGGCACCCCAAGGATGGCTGTACGTGAGGATGCTAAAAACCCAGGGAGGAAAATATCCCACAGAGCCAGGAGTTTTTTTCACTGATTTAATTGAGACTTTGAGACTTCACTGGTTGCCTGTAAAGCTGTGCTTGCTACTTCAACCATACCCTTTCCAGCAAAGTAGTTTAAATTTTCTGCAGCACCTCCTGTGGAATTAGAGTTGAATAATTCCATGAGTGCTGATTCAGATGAGAAATTAGAAAGAAATTCTTCTCTGTGAGGGTGCTCAGGCCCTGGCACAGGGTGCCCAGAGAAGCTGGGGCTGCTCCTGGATCCCTGGAAGTGTCCAAGGCCAGGCTGGACCTGGTCTAGTGGACAGGGCTTGGAACTGGGTGATTTTTAAAGTCTCTTCCAACCCAAACCATTCTGTACTTCTGTGACTCTGTGATATTTGCACAACAAGACATAATCTAATGTACCCATGCCTTTGTTCACAGCCAGATCAATTTACCATACTTGAAATCATTATCATACTTTTATCATGCTTGAAAATATTTCCTTCTTTTTGAAGTGGAAAAGCAAAATGGAGTTTTCTTGGTGCCTAAGCACTACCACAGATGTTTCAATGACCCTGCAGCCTCCTCTTCAGTCCCTCTATGGTTTGGTGACAGGGCAGTGAGGGTGGCCCAGGAGGGGCAGCTCAGGCTCTCCTGGTGAGGATCCCCTGGTTGTCACAGACACCTTTTCATGAAAATCCTTTCCTTAGGATTTTTCCTCCTGAGAAGCTGGGAGGCCTCAGGAACAAAATGTAAGATTGATTATCTGCTGCTGTGGAATGCAACAGGTACATCTGTGATTGGTCTCATCTTGGTTGTTTGTAATTAATGGCCAATCACAGTCAGCTGGCTTGGGCTCTCTGTCTGAGCCACAAACCTTTGTTATGATTCTTTCCATTCTATTCTTAGCCAGCCTTCTGATGAAACCTTTTCTTCTATTCTTTTAGTGTAGTTTTAATGTAATATATATCATAAAATAATAAATCAGCCTTCTGAAACATGGAGTCAGATCCTTATCTCTTCCTTCAACACGAGACCCCTGTGAACACGGTCACACCTGGTGCCTGACAGGATCTGAACTCCAGGTGCCTCAGCCTCAGTTGAGCTGCTTGGGGGATGCATTTCCTCACCCTGACTCCTTGTTTTCATGTATGATTTAGGAACTAATGGGAGCTTGTCCCACTGGGTGAGATAGTCAAAGGTCTTGAAAGGTTGGGTGTAGGGAGGGATCAGTGCTGGACAGGAGGATCACAGGAACTTGTTTGCTTAAGCACCTCTCAGAATCTCTGCTGCTCAGAATGTTCTTGAGATGTGTTAGAAAGTCTCTTTTCCCAGCCCAGCAGTTGAAGAAGGAGTCAGAGCTCTTCTGTTTTCGTTCTTAATGTTGTTTATTGTTTCTTATCTATAAAATTCTTTCTTTGACTTGCTGAGGTCTGTCTGGCAGGTCAGACAGAGGTGTTATGTTTTTATACTAAAAACTACATGTACAATATTTACCAAAACTTCCCAATACCTATCACCTATGTTAGACAGTGAGCTTCTACCTTAAACCAATCTAAAAGTGCCAGCAGCACCCAGAACATGGAGGCTAGGAAGGAGAAGGAAGAAGGACAGGGCACACCCAGATTCCTCCATCTTGGGACCTGAGCCCCCAGTCTAAAAACCTCAAAAATCTATTTTTCACACCATGACAAATTAACTATTATTCTAATTAAATTAAACTCTCATGACTTGTAATTCTTCATATAAAGGTAGTAATTTGCTCCATGGGCCAAAATCAAAGGCACAGGGGTCTTGGGCTCTGTGCCAAGGTCTCTGAGCCCCCTGGGCAGGGTCTTGAGTCCTCCAGGGCATCCAGAGGAATTTCCTGTGTTCCAGCACAGGAGAACTGAAAACTCCTGAAAACTCCTCTTCTCCCTTTCATTCTCCTTGCTCTTCTATCTGTTGTGCAGCCACCCAGGAGCTGAAATGAGGCAAGGAATGAAATGTGTATTTGAATGAAAATTCTGTAGCCACTCAAGTGCCACGGGTCACTGTGGTTCCCACCTTCAAAGGCTGCTCAGGTCTCTATTAAAAAGCAGTTTATTTGTCTCTCAGATGATACTTTTAGCTCCAGATGAGGCAGCAGAACCATGCAGGCTGTGCTGGGAAGGGGCTGCAGGGCTCTGCTGGCTGCTGTGTCTCGGAGCAGGGACAGAGCTCTGATGGACAGAGATATGCAGGAAGATTAAATTTCCCTGGGAGAAGCTGTGCCTGGCCTGGCTGGGGCTCTCCGGCTCATTTTCATAAATAGCAGGTTTATTGTGATATTACAGTGAGTATTTTTCTCTTGCCTGAGATGGGGGAATGAACCAAGGATCAGCACTTGGCTAAACAGGTTCTTTCCACTCAGCTGTGTAAAAGGTGCCTGCCTTTTACACTTGTAAATATGAGAGAGAAAATGGTGTCATCAGCTTGTAATAAAGTATTCCAGTCTCAGATTGCCATCTGTCAATGATACTTTAGCTCATTTTCTTTCAGGGAAGAAAGGGAGCTTGTTTTCTTTAATCTCCTGATAAAATTCCAGTTATTTACAGCATTGGATTTTCCTAAAAAAAAAGATTATGCTGCAGCCAAGGGAATTATTTGACCAAATAGGTTTTTGTGCCTTTGTTTCACTGCATTAGCTTATTTCAAAGGAGGAAAGAAAGGCTTAGCTGGTGCTTTGTGGAGGCTGCTAAAAGTTTTTTACTTGCCAGCTCTTCTGTCTCTGCAAAAAAAAAAAAAAAAAAACAACAACAAACCCATGATACAGAATTATCAACCTCACACCCTTTAGAAGTTACAAAACCCAGACAACCCAGGACTGATTTTTTAAAAAAGTTAATTTTTACACCATATTTTCATGCTTTTATTTGCTCAGTGCTTTGAGCCTCAGCTCATTGAAGATGCTCTATCATTGGGATGCCATGGGGATGGAAATTTTCTGAGGGAAAACAGAGCTTTGCTGTCACCTCCAAGAACAGAGACTCCAAATGAACCCCTGAGCAGGTACCAGTGATGGTCCCAGCTTTGGGAGAGATGCCAGAACAGGAGTGGAGAAAGGAAAAGCAGTTATGGGGAAGAAGAGGGATCCTGTTTTGCCTTCTGATGGTCAGGGATGCCTCAGCAAGTGACAAGGGAGGTGTGAGTAAATAAAAAATTGTGGAATGGGCACATTCCTGTCCATCATTTCCAAGCCCTTCTCAAGGAGGGCGATCCTCACCCCACCCACACAACCTGCATTGAGCCAGCTGAGGCAGGAGCAGGAATTCAGCATTTTAATTAAACTCCAGGGACTCTGGTGAGATCAAATCCCATCTCCTGGAAGGAGGCAGGGAATGCACCTGGGGGCAGCCACGTGCAGCTGCTGATGTGCAGATCTGAAAACTGGGAAACAGTTCCCACTGGAATTACTCTTTCCTAAATATTGCAAATTCCATTTACTAAAGCAGCTGGTGCTGGAAAGAACCTAAAGAATTGGCTCTAAAGCCCATTATTCTTTTCACTACCAGCTAATGAATTTTCCCTCTGCCCTTCTACATCAGTTTTCTTTTAGCAAGAGACTTTTTTTTTTCCATATTACTTTCAGCTATCTCTGGTGTTGGAGCTTTGATATCTCGTTAGTACAATCTGTAAATACGACTCTGCAGACATTGCTCAGGGGCACACTTTGACCCTGAGCGCTCCAGCAGCTCCTGCTTTAGAAAATCCATCTACAAAGAGCTGCTCAAAGCTGGGGCTGAGAGAGAGCTGCAGCAAAGAGTTAAATGTGAGAAGTGAGAAGTGGAATGTGATGGTGGCCAAGTTTATCCCTGTCACACACAGTTGTTTTGGCATAAAAATACTCTATTATGTCAAAGTGTTGCCAACTCTTGCAGTTTTAATACGGTTCACACGTTATATTTGTTTGGGCTTTTTCCCTTAAAGTCCTGGTTCCTGGAGTTCTGCCAGCACAAGAAATTCAGCTTTTTTTCCCCCCTAAAAGTAAGTTTCTACTTCATGGTGAAGAACAAAGCCTTGAAAAGATGATTTAAATTCATTTCAACGACTCAGAAAAGCAGAAGACAAATAACTGAACACATATTATTTTTCTGAAAGATAATACCTCATGTTTTTGTGAGGGCTGACTTTTAAATACTGGTGGTTGGCAGCACTGTTGTTATAATTTATGACTAAGTTTGCTTTTTTTTTGGTTTTGTTGTTGCAATCAGTCATATCTGTGTCTACATACTATATACATTCCAAAATAAATGCATGTAGCTCCCATGTTTGTGCTTCAGGAAGGGGTTTCTGTTTTATATAGTTCATGGAATAATTAACATTGGAAAAGATCAATCACATCCAAACTTTGGCCATCCAAGACCATCACACCCAAACTTTGGCCAAGTTCTATGGTGTTCGCTGAAGGATATTGTGAAGTGCCACATCTGCTTGTTTTGTGAACAGTTTCAGGGACTGTGACTCCACCACTTCCCTGGGCAGCTTGTTCCAAATTTTCACCACTTTTTCACTGAAGAAATTTGTTCCTAACATCCAACTTGAGTCTCCCCTGATGCAACTTGAGGCTGTTTCCTCTTGTCCTATCACTTGGGAGAAAAGACAAATCCCCCATCTGGCTCCAACCTCCCTTCAGGTGATTGCATGTCACAGACATCTTTTATGGAAAATCCTTTCCTTAGGATTTTTGCTCCTGAGAAGCTGGGAGGCCTCAGGAACAAAATGTAAACAATGGTTATCTGCTGCTGTGGAATGCAACAGGTGCATCTGTGATTGGTCTCATGTGGATGTTTGTAATTAATGGCCAATCACAGTCAGCTGGCTCGGACTCTCTGTCTGAGCCACAAACCTTTGTTATCATTCTTTGCTATTCTATTCTTAGCCAGCCTTCTGATGGAATCCTTTATTCTATTCTTTTAGTATAGTTTTAATATAATATATATCATAAAATAATAAATCAGCCTTCTGAAACATGGAGTCAGATCCTCACCCTAAAACCCCTGTGAACACGGTCACAATTGTAGAGGGTGATAAGGACCCCCTGAGCCTCCTTTTCCCCAGGGGAAACAACCCCAATTCCCTCAACTGCTCCTCATAGCTCTTATGCTCCATAAAATATCCAGATATATCCCAATATCCAATCCAGATACAATGTGAATTTCAAAAAGAGTTAAAAACCAGCACAACAGAGGTGCAGTTTTGATTTGAGAGTGGTGTCTCTGTAATTGTGTGGAAAAGATGAGAGACCCAGAAAATATCTTTCTCCTCCCCACCTCAAGCTGATCTATTTCACACTTGCCAAGGGGGTATTTTTGGCCCTCCTCATACTAATTTAAAGATTTATTTCATGTGGAGTTGGGGATGTGCTCGTGCAGAAGGGTTGCCACCTCTGGCATGACACCAAGGGCTGATGAGCAGCTCTGGAAAGGGCAGGCAGAGCTCCTCAGTCTGTCACTATAGGACATGAAATAACACGATGTGGACATGCAGCTCTCTCAAGGTAAAAAGAGAATTTTTAATTTCTGACTCCAACATTTATAGATTTCCAAGAGTGACAGTGGATTGAAGGGTGACAGTGCCACCTCTCCAATCACACTGAACAAACAAACAGTCCATCAAATTTCTCCTCCTCCAGAAAAGAATGCAAAACAATGAGTTATCTACAGAAAGTGTGTGAGAAAGTTCATTACAAGAATGTAACCATCAGAAGGCTTAGAAAATCTTAAAAAATCAGGGCAACATCTACCTCCAGAACTGGGTGTTGTTACACTTTTTTAAATGAACTGACCTCATAAAGTCAGGTTTTGTGCTGAAAGAGGGGACTCCATCATAAAATCTAAATCTTGACATCCTCTGTTCCAGGCCAGGTTGGGGCTTGGAGCAGCCTGGTCTGGTGGAAAGTTCCCTGCTCCTGGCAGGGGGTGGAATGAGATGAACTTTGAGATCTTTTCCCACCCAAACCAGTCTTGGATTCTAAGACTATAGGGTTGCAACAGCCTTAAGTGCCCCAATCCACAGCAGCCATTCCAGAGGGATGACGCTGCAGGAGTCTCTGGTTTGGGAAACCCTCCCTGCTCAGGCTCCACTCCTGGTGCCATCCTGGCTAAAAAGGCACCCAGATAAGAGAGCTGGTAGAAGAAAAATAGGATTCAGTCTTGGCTTTCCTTTTCTCAGCTTCTCCTTCATTCAGCCCTTTGTTCTTCCCTCCTCCCCACAAAAAATCCCAAACAAACCCATATGTATCATAGACATATTTATTTACTGATGCTACTGCAAAGCAGGACATTCTATACTAAAATATATTTCAGAAAGTAGCATTCTGAGCAGGATGTTTAACACAGAGTCTCTTCCATGCTGAAAAT